>NC_092208.1:26683940-26733993 GCF_043381705.1 Parasteatoda tepidariorum | reverse complement strand
GAGAGAGAGAGAGAGAGAGAGAGAGAGAGAGAGAGAGAGAGAGAGAGAGAGAGAGAGAGAGAGAGAGAGAGAGAGAGAGAGAGAGAGAGAGAGAGAGAGAGAGAGAGAGAGAGAGAGAGAGAGAGAGAGAGAGAGAGAGAGAGAGAGAGAGAGAGAGAGAGAGAGAGAGAGAGAGAGAGAGAGAGAGAGAGAGAGAAAAGAAGTTAATTCTGAAAATTAAGTTTTTTTCTACAAGTTAATTCTGAATGGATTTATTCAACAAATAGCTGTTAATTTAGGAGTAGAATTCAAGTAAATATTTATTGTTAATATAATAAAAAGTATTTTAATTTCCTTAAAAATTGAGATATTGTATATCATTAAAAACTTAAATAAAAAATAAATGATAAAAATACTTAAAGCGGAATAAAATATGAAAATTTAACAAAATAAAAACAGCATTTTTTAGACCCTTCTATAATTAAAGAAAGAAAAATATCACTGGGCTAGAATAAATAACAGTACTGCTGACAAAAAAATTGATTGAGCTGGTGACTATGGTTATACTTAATTCTTGAAGATAATCCTTTTCTAAATATAAACAGAATTCCTAATCTTGATAGCTTAGGTAACAAATCGCTCACTTGAGTTTAATTTATGATTAATTTAGGCGATGAGTTATTGCCTCAATTTGAATTATCTATAGTACTGAGGCAAATTAACGACGTTTGATTTTGAAGCGGACGGATAAATTTACGGGTAAATTTCTCAAATACGGATAAATTTCTGGATACTAGATATCTAGGGAAGTCGGAAGCTTTCAATTCCAAACTCAATTTTTTTTTGTTACAATTTGAGTTAAAAATGTGCAAATGTGATTGAAAAGTAATATTGTTTAGTGTATTGTATCTTGAGAAATTGTCGTCAAATCAATAAAAATAAGAATAGGAGTGTTTCATTTTTAAAAAATAAATTTAAAAAATAAATAAAATTAAAAAAAAAAACAGTTGATAAAGTGGATTTCTTAACATTATCCCATGTGCAAGAAGGTGCGACGATAAAAGACCTCGAGATCTTAAATGGGGATTTTAAGTTTTTATTACTAATTCAAAAATTTTAGAAAGAAAAGCAGTTTTTTTGCAATTTTCCACTTTTGTATTGACTAATGGCATTAAAATTGGTGACTGGAGTATAATACGGATCAAAATGTTGATATTTCTGATTATACACTATATCAAATATACACGGTACTAAATAATTTTAAAACGTCATCGTTAATGACACTTAATTTTATTCCTATCCTTTTTCTTTTCTCATTTTAATGCCGACTATCAAAAATTAAAATTGGAAAATTATAGGTCAGAGGTGTGTAATTTTTCCACCAGTCAACTTTGATTTTATTAAAAAAGCTTTTTAAAGTAACAAAAATGTTTTTTATTTTTTTTATTTTTCTGATCTGACGTGTACTTATCGTTACTTATTCGCTGTAAAAATTTGTATTCCATTCTTATTTTTCCCAATACAAAACCATTGGTAAACTAAGTACATTAGTAAAGAACCTTAGTGCCGAGTCAAATTACGTCTAATTTTAGAAACTTGGATGTCTTGACAGGTATAAATACCAAAACTAATGCATGAAATTATTACTCTAAAAACATTAAAGGAACAGAAAAAAGTTATGAATTTTGCATTAGATGCTTAGATCAGAGCATAAAATTTCAGTTCCAAAATACTAGCCCTGACTAAAATTTCCGCTTGCTACTACTTTCACGAAAAATATGAACAATTATAAGAATGTTAACAGGTTTAGTATAAATAATTGTTCCATGACCAAAACCATGAAAGAATGTAGAAAATGAAAAACTTGAACTCATTTACAGCTGAAAACAATGATATTAAAGTGAAAAAAGTCTCAATGGATCCAATGATATCCATATAGCAATAAAAGCCATTAAAGTACAAAAAAAAAATCAGAAAATTAAGATCAAAGAAGTGATATTCTAACAAACATTCCAATAAACAAAGAACTAACATTGTAACATTTTATACACACATACTGCTGTCGGATATCGAATTCTGCCCTTGTAGGAAACTCAGTTGTAGAGGAGAGAGATCAATGTATAGAAATTATGATCAAATCATCAAGTTTCTCAGTCTTCAAAGAATGTCAATAAACTATCTAGAGCCGATGTTGCTACAGAAATAGAGCTCTCATCTCCCAATGAGGTGACCCGTGTTTGAATCCCAGCAATGGCTAGTCGCTCGCACTACCACAGTGATGACGTATATAATCATCAGTGGTAGACGGATCATGAATTAGAGTCACATTGCTGCCAGGCTAACCGTAGGAGGTTTTCGTGTTATTTCCCGAATATGACGCAAATGCGGGTTAGTTCCATCAAAATGTCCAGTGCTGGTGTGCTGAACAAGAAATTTTATTAACCGCAATTGCGATCAAATTTTCAAGAAGTAAATAGAATATTTACAAGTGCAAATTGCTCTTAAAGTTATAATTTTTACCATTCCTTCTTAAAATTTAGGTCGCATTAAACAATACATTAATTTCAGTTCCGTTAAGTTGGTTTCTAATCAAATACTTAATTAGTACTTGTGTTATGGAGATTGGGTGCGCCTCCAATATCCGATCTTTTATTGAAAGCACATTGTACTCTTTCATTATAAATTACGATTACAGAGCATAGTAAATATTTATAGCGACTTCTCAAAAGCCGTTTCAATCAAAATTCGTCAGAGTTCGAACTTTAATGAAGTGAAATAATTCTAAGTCCTTTCTTATTCATGAATAGGAAAGTTCACAGGTAATATACTCTTTACTTTAAATTTCCAGACAAATTAGTGTTCCAANTTTTCAACAAATATATATATTTCAGACAAATATTTTTTCAGTAATCGTGAAAATAAAATTTAGTTTGAAAATTATTTGAAATTGAAATTATGTACTCACTGAGAGAGATAAATCTGAGAAATAAAATGATTTATTCTAAAAAAAATTGTCTGAATTATTTTGTTAAAAAAAGAATAATGGTGTTTAATAATTTATTGTGAAATTAAGATCACACTAAATGTTTATTTTGCTGCAATAATTTCCATTTCGTCAAAAAAGTGTTTAGTCATTCATGATTTATAAAAATATGTCGTAAAAAGCTAGTTAAGTTTTTAAGTTAAGTGTATGGTAATGATGTTTGAGTAATGACACTATGATAATGAGGAGTTAAGTTTTTAAGTACTAAGTATGTAATGCAAATTATTAACTTCATTGTTGGTAAAACTTCCTCACTGTTTGGCAATGACATTTCTGAAAGAAAAAAAACAACATAATTCTGGTTACAAAAATTAAGGTATGCAGTATTTAAATTATCATTTGGTTATTATTTTTTTCATATCTCAACGGTTTACCGGAAATTCTGTATATCAGAATTATAGTTCTTATTATCACACATTTATTGAAATACAATACTTAACAGTAAATTTAACCGAATAAATGATTTTTATGCCATGCTCTAAGCTATCCTGAAAAAATTACTCAACTCCTACATGTACCAAATTTTATCACATATTGTAAATTCATATTGTTAATTTTACCAAAATCATTACAGAAGCGTATCGGTAAAAATTACCGAACTTTTTGGTGTTCTTATAGAGCTATAAACACGTAAATGTTACTATATTCTGGTAGTTTTGATCATATTTTTTTTCTAAATGCATTTCATGAAAAAGATGTTTACAATTAAATAAATACTACATGATGCAGCGGCCACGGTGACAATGCAATTTCTTTTGTAATATAGGAAGACACATTTATTTTTATCCTATAATGTTTTAAAAGTTTTTTTCAGTAAATATTACATCAACTGAATTACAATGCTTAAAAAATATTTTATTTATAAATTTTGTAATAAATTTCTATTTAATTAAAACTTAAAAAAAACTAAATTACAGACAAATATTAAATAAATGGAAATTAAATGACATTTGCATAAACCCTCAACATGTTTTTTAAATGTACATAGTAACTGCATATACATTATACAATTTTTGTGAAGTTTTAGAATATTTTTGCACTATTTGATTTCAGAAGTGTTCTACAACACTATATATAATTTTTAAAAAATAAAATTCTCTCATATTGCCAATGATAATTCTCTGGAAAAAAAGTTTTAAAAAAAAGCAAACCGAAATCTTATTACAGACTAACATTCTCTTAAATGTTTAAATGTAACCATGTACTTTGAATGCTATATATGAATTCCTACATACGATGTCATTCTCATGAAACTTAAAACAAGTTTGATCGAAATAAATTTACATACAAAACAACTTAAATAAGTTCTTTATAAAACGTTTCATTTCAAAACTAATAGAAAAACTATTCACTTGATTCTAGTTTTTTTTTAAAAAAAGTTCAATTATAAACTAATATTTACCAAGGGAAAATGCATTAACGCTTGTGCTAATGCGCCAATCTACTTTAAATGCATATAATACAAAACTTGTAACAATCTTACTTTTAGAAGTCATTACCATGTGACATAATGTGAATTTATCATGTGCGATAGGAAAAATTCAAATTACTCCAAAGTTAAGTTATTTGAGGCAATTTTCTTAGCTACTGCCAAATAATTTAATCCTCAATTCTTCCACGCTGTCTCATTTGCCTCATTATACTTGATTAATAAACGGATATTAATTCCTCGGCTTCAAAATGTCATTTCTCCTATTTACACAGAAAATACTTCTGTTCCAATGACTTCACTTCCTTTCCACTACAAACCTCAAATATGTTTTGCTTTCAGATTCGAATTTCGTTTCTGAGTGGAATTTAGAATAATTCTGTTTCCATTGATATAGTAAGGTTTTAAAACTTTAATGGTAAATGTCTTAAGAGTAATTTGAATTAACTTTATAAAATTATTATTATAGGTAATTATAACTTATAATATTATTATCACGTGAACTTTAAAAGCTACATTAGGGTTTAGAATTACTTTATTATTTTTTTCTGCATAGAGTGTAATTAAATAATATTCCTGATCTTGTTAGGATTCGCTTATGCCAATAATGCATATCACCAAAAAAATGTGAAAAAAAAGTTGGATTAAATTATGATAAAAAGTACCACAAGCATTCTGGTGCATCATCCGTAAAATTAATTTTACCGTAAAATACATTTTTTCTGTAAAATTTTATACTGTTTACTTTACAATAATAATTAAACTAAACTCAGTTGCTCGAAGGCCTACTGTGCCCATCTCAGTTTTCTTGAGCTTTGGGCTCTGGGGTGCAAAAGAAAATGTTCCGGCTGGGCTGTTAGCCCAAAGCGGAAACACCAGTGTTTAGTTCCCAAGCAGGCTTCGTACTCATTTTATAGACCCACAGAAGGGATGAAAGGCTGAATCAACCATGTCCGGTCCGAGGATCGAACCAAAGACCTGTGTCATGACAGCGCGAAGCTCTACCACTCATCCACCGGGTGTCACAATAATAATTATTCAACTATAATGATTTAGTGATTTTAAAATAAATATTCCTTTGAAAATTACTGTATATCAGTATTTTGGTAATTAATTTTACAGTTAAAAGTACTGGGTGCCGGTAAATTTTACCGTAATCTGATCCGTATTTTTTTTAACTTTAACACTGCTTGAGACTCCTCGTTGTTTGTAAAAAAAGTGAACTACTAACCTGCACTATGGTGTATGTGAGCTTAAAAACATTTTATTTTGTTTTTAATGTTTTATGTAGAGTTTGGACAAAAAAAATCATTGACCTTGACAAAATTTGTCTTTTTCAGTGCTGAATATTTTCAAAATATCTTGTTACATTCATTCCAGAAAATACTTTGAGCTAATTTTTTTACGACAGCTTGGGCCTAGTACTGCTGGTTACGAAATTGAAGCCTAATAACCTTCATGCCTCCTGGCCCATACTGATCTGTCACCTGTATGCTTTACTTTTTCTTTCTGTTTAAACTTTAATCTTTATTTTTCTTCTATAGTGCAATTCTAAAATGTGGATGGGCTCCTCTGAATAAACTGTTTTTCTTGAGACTTAGCTATTTAATATCTTATTTTCTCTTAATTAATTTTCTCTCCGATCCTTAAGTACAAGGACTCGATATTAATAGTTTAAAGGAATAAATTTAAATATGATGTTTTCTCAGAACAGCTAATATTTTAAATTCTAAAATCAAATACACAAATGTAGTTTCTTTGAACGAATACAAGTTTTTTGTATCGATTGGGTTTTCGTTACCTCTAAATCATTTATACCATTTGAAAGAATGTAGTCTTATAAAGAAAAACTTTTTTTAACGAAATCGGCTAAATAGTTCATGAGAAACTGAACTTTAAATGTACGGCATTTTTAAAATATGATTTCAACTATAAGATATGATTTAAAATAGGTAAAAATGTTATACCTTAAAACTTTAAATTCTATTATATAAAAAGTTTTTTTTAGAATGTTAATTTTTCCGCTCATTGTAAACAAAAACCTTTCTTTTCTTAATAATTTTAAGATATTTCGTTCAAATTATATTAAATTTCTACTTTTAGTTTCCCATTTTTATATTCACATTGATTTATTTTTACTTTTTTAGATATTTGGAATTTTTTTTAAGGAAATGAAATAGAGTTATATAGAATCGCAAACTGAAACTAAAAATCTATATTTGTAATGATTGAACAGAGAAAAAACTTGTTTCTTATCTTGAAGCAGTATTAAATAACTAAGATTAATTGAAAAAATTTAACACAATCTGTAATTTGAATACGCTTTTTTAAATGAATATGTTTTGTAAATTGTAAGGAATTTAATAAAATCTGTCTATTGTAAATGCTAGAATATTCTGTAGCTAAATGTAGCATTCCTACAAGTAACATTTCTACTTAATCACACCGAAGACAATCATCAGTGATTATTCACCAATCTGTCATTGAATGAACTGGGGAATTAACATGTAAGTGCAGTTTAGGAAGACTAACTGGAGGTATACTAATGATGTCTGCCTTAAACATTTGTGTCTTAATTATGCACAAAAGCTGATTTGCAATGGTGCAAACTAATCTGTGTCTAAACAGCATTTATTGATATAAATGACGCAAATTTCTTCATTACAAAACACAGTTTTTGCATGGAAAAATGCTCAATAAGCAAAATTTTTGAATTCTGATACTAGTAAATCATAGTTCAAATTTGATGAAACTGAAAAAACGTAGTGTACGATAATCGTTTAGTTTTCAGAAGGCAATGCATAAAAATTCAATTGGATAAAGTTAGTGAAGGTTATGTTCGCCAGTAAAAGTGAAGGTAGTTAAATAAAGTAGACGTTTTTATATTTTAAAGCAAAGCTTTGTAAAATATTCACAAATTTAAATAAAAAATGGCAAGTAGCATAAGTAAAGCTAATCGTTCCACTCTGTAAAAAAAATTCCTGATAAAATTACGGTATCAATCACCGGTACTTTTGGTGCATCAGTACAAACCGTAAGTCCGTAACGTTAAGTCCATCATGACCATGAAACAGTATGTCGTAATTTTTAAAGTTATATTTATTTAATTAGAGTGATTTTACAATTTTATAGTAATTCTTACGGTCTATAAGTTTTTTTTTGTTCAGTAACATTTTCGGGTAAAGTGCTTCTTGCGGCAAAAAGTACCCTTTCCATCAAATAGCTGTCTAATAGTCACCTATTACCAACTTAAATACACCTTATGAATTTCTAAAATATTTTGTTATGAAATGTGAATATTTGTAGTGTTTATATAACAATTATATAGTAATTAACTTAAGAAAGAAAATTTAAATTACGTAAAAGTTTTTATGTAAAATTCCTAGCAGCAATCGAAATATTAATGGAATGATTGCGAAATAATGTATTCGAAATTGGTGTTTGAAATAAGCAACCAACTTTCAAAATATTTTTATGTTTTTAAATATAATATGAAGAAATAGTATATAATATATACTATTTCTATACAATACATACATATAATATGCAGTAATACAGTATGTTTAAAATATTCCAAACTTTTAAATGTTTAAGCAGTATCGTCTGCTGTTGTTCAAACTGGATGTATTCAACCAAATTTACTCCCCATTAAATTAACGAATATTTTAAAAATATTTATAGAAACTTTTATATTATTAACTGAAAAACAATTATTTTATTTTTTATGTAATTTGTAATTATTATTGTAAGTTTCGAAACATTGAAAAAAATAATCATTATAAACTCAAACGCTGCTTAAGTGCTGGAATTAATGAAATTCCTCGGAAAAGATTGCTTAAAATAATTTGTGTCAAACAATAAATTGAATACGCTGAACTAATGTTGTATTACGGGGGGGGGGATCTGGTAAAATTACCGTACTGCAAAGTAATGGCATTTCTTGCAATAAAAACCATATATCTGGTTAATAAATCCAAAATATAGGGTATTTATACCATTTTATTTAGTAGTTTTTACTTTCATATAGTAACGGTTTACAGAAAATTCTAGTTTTCAAAATTACACTTTTATTGACAAAATATACTTTTATACTTAAGTATCTATAGTACAGTATTCATATACATAGCAAAATATACTTTTATTTGTAAAAACCTAAAACTGAAAAGTAAACTTGCCGAAAAAATGTTTTTTATGCTATGTTCTAAAGTATCATGATAAAATTACTAAATTTTAGCACAGATAATAAAACCATTTTTATTCTTAATTTTTCCAAAATCATTACCAAAGCGCTTTGGTAAAAATTAACTTGCAACATCTTAGAAGTTTCGTTTTTTTTTTTTTTNTTTTTTTTTTTTTTTTTTTTTTTTTTTTTTTTTTTTTTTTTTTGAAAATGAGGAAGGAAAGTTGCTTTGAAAACTATTCTCAAAATGTTCTTACAAAATGTTCTGAGAAATTTATTAAAGAGTTTTGAAATCTAAAAAACATTTTAATAATTACTTTAAAATTCATATGAGATTACAATACTAATGATGAAGAATTCCGGATTTTAAGCATACAATCTTCGAAACTTTAAGGCTGTTTATATAATCTTAAGCATTTTTAAAATCTTATAAAGGTAAGAAGATGATAAAGCATTTTTAATACCATTATTTTCGTAAAAAGTTTCTATTGGAACTACTATTCAGTTTATTATAAATCTGAAATCGTTTAAAATGCTTAAAGAATAGTCAAATAGTTAAATGTTAAAGAATAGTCGAATAGTTAAATGTTAAAGAATAGCTAAAGATGGAATTACAATGTACTGCAGCTTTTTATTAAAATCCTGTATCCTGAAATATTGATGTTTTGTATCAGAAACATAGGTAATTTACTAATACAAATGCTGCAGTTAGAACTTGAATGATAAGTAATTAAAATGCCACGATTAAAAAAAAACTGATAACCACATCATGGACACATGAATTAAATTTAAAAGAGCAGATACAATATGGACTAGATACTGCAAATTACATTCTAATTTCTGCCAAATCAATAAAAATAATTAATTTTATTCGTAAGAGCTAATTTTTAATTGTCTACTAATATAAAAAAGCAGGTTTTGAGTTTGTATAAATGTTGATTGAAAATCAAATGATATTAATCATGTATTTTTTACAAATATTTTACAGTGCATTTTTAGTTAATCCTAATTAAATTGTAAGAACGGTTCTCACTCATTGCATTAGTACAATAACATAAACATATTTTTACGAAATGAAAATTTTCCTCTCTTTTAGGAAAACAATTTTCGTTTTTACAGACTTTTTGTGTGAATTTATGTTAAAACACTTTATTTAAATAACCAAAATGAAATAGTCTCCAGTTTTTGTGTGAGTTAAATATTACTCAAATCGTGGCAGAAACTTGATCTAACCATTCATCGCATTTATAATAAATTACTTTATTGTAATTCTACGAAACGGAATTTCCCTTCTGTTTTTTAAAAATATTTTTGATTAACTTTTTTATGTAAATTTTTTTAAAAATATTTCATTCAAATTATCAGAGAGAAATAGGCCTTTCATAAAGTACAATGTACACAAAATATTACTCAAATGACGAATGACTTTTGGTGTATACACGTCTTGTTAGTAATTTACAATTTTCTAGTAAATGAAGAATGATTATTTTTTAAAAAAAATTCTTTAAAAATACATAACATAAAAAAGAATCTGGAATAGTTGTAAATTACAATTGTTACATTCAGTTAAGTATGCTTTGTCAGTAAATAAAGTAAGAAATTTAACAATTAACTTTACCAGCAAAATATCTAACATTATGTTTGGTGGGAAATGGTAAATCTTTGTAATTAAAAGAAAAGAACTACCATAGAATAAAATATAGAAGTTTTAATATTTATTAATTGAATAACTTAAGCAATAAAGTAATACAAGTGTAAAACAGAACAAACCAATAAACGTAACAAATTATTTTATATCTGTTATAAGCTAGTTAAAAGGTTAATATTGGAAGTTCTGAATTCCTTCAAATGAAATTCATTGCCTTTCTATTGAAATTATCATTATATTTTACATGTATGCTTTTTAACAAGTAAAAGATAACAACAAATAAACATATTTTTTAAAGTTTTATTACTTTTGTTAGTAAAACTCCAAAACATTTTTTATAATGAATATAAAATAATTTTGTTTCATAATAAACATATAATAATTGTCGTTCATAATAAATGTATAGTCCAAAAGATTTTAATTCAAGGAATAGATCATTATGTAACTTTTACAGACTCATTTGAAATGTAATCATTAGGTAAAAGTTTAGTTGTAATAAGTTAGAGACCGGATTGATTTTAATCAAGCTTAGGAACAAACTAATAAATGTTTTCGTAAATGTCGAAAGTAATAATTTCCTGAGATTTAAATATGTATTTCTAATTTTATTTCAAAATAACTTTTTTATTCAATTAGTAGAATTTCACTTTCATTGTTTATTAATAAAATGATAAATGCAAATAAACAAATAAAAATATATCTTTTTAAAAATGTCGTAAAATCTTATTACATACAATTATATTTTAAACTAATAAATTTGCTTTATGGAAATTTGCTTTAGAGTTTATGAGTATGAAAATAATAAACCATTTAAGCGTTAAAATATTTTAGTAACTATTTGTCTGACATAAATGCAATTTAATAATTAATCATTATATCAATTTAATAATTGATCATTATATATTTAATAATTATCATATAAGTCATTATATTTACAAAATATCAAGTATTTAATAAACGAAAATTTATTTTTTTAAAAAAAGATATATTTTCCTGAAAACAATTTATGCACATAAATATCTTAAAGCATATATATTATGTACAAAATATATAATTTAAATATATTTATGAACGTAAGCAGTTTGGAAGAAAATTTTTAACCTCACTGCAATTCTAAACAAATGAAAAATTATAATCTTTGTTTCCATTTAAAATCTCTGTCCCATTTTTTTTATCAATATTGCTTTTAATCAGCATTTCATTTCAAAATTTGATAACCAATTTTTTTTTAAATTTTGATAACTGTAAGTTTCAATCAAGCATGAATGCAAAAGATATAGAATAATCATTATTTTGAGACACATTTCTGCAACATTTAAAATAGATGTAAAAGTAATATTTGGATAATAATCATAATTATTAAGTTCAGAGGTTAGGAAGTAATCGTTCATAACGATTGCGAACTGTTAAATTAATATTTGATACTTTTGGTGATCAATTTAATTGCATACACTAGTTTAGTAAATGCGTAATTACCGCTTTTATTTTAACGTAATTTTATTGATAAATTGGCAATCTCTGAAAAATAATGTTATTTTATCATGATACTTTAGAGCATGGCATAAAAACCATTTTTATTCTTCAGAGTGTGAATAGCATTTCGGCAGAATATAGGAGGTTTTTACTGTACTTACAATCTAATTTCGGATTAAATCATGGAAAAAATTACCGGCTATTAAAATGCAGATTTAAAATCTGTTTTTACCGGAACATATTACCAAAAACTGCTTGATATACCAACAGTAATAAGTATTTTAAAAGCACTTTAAATAAATAAATATTACTGTAAAAATCACGGCTTAATAGTTTACAGTAAAAATAGATTTCAAGGTAAAATGGATGTTATAGATGATGCTTCATACTGCAATTTGATCCAGAATTTTTTTATAGACTAGCAAATATTTGTCGTTAGACCTTTTATTAATTACTGATGTTTAGGAAAACTGTTTGGATGCTTAGGAAATCTTGAACAGTTCTAACGACAATTCTAACATTCTAAAGAAAAAGTTATTTTACAAAAAGTTTTAATAATTTACTTAACTGTGGTTCGAAAATATGTTTTAAAAAGTTTAAATTTTTAAATGAAATTAAATTTGTATTACGGAATTAATTGTACACATTTCTCTTTATAAGTAAATTTCAATTTACAGGCCATATTAATAGTTTAGAAATTAATATTTCTAAGCAATAAACTATATCAATTTTTTTCTTTTGAAAAATCCTTTTTAGGGTCTTGTATTTAAAAAAAATTATCAAAAAGTTTTATCTCAATGAAACATTTGCGTGTAATAACCATGTTAGTAAAGATTGTAATAAGCCGTGACAAAGTTTGAAATGTAATAACTTTGTTTCCAAATCTGAAAAGATTTAAACGAATATAGAAAAAATGTCAACCAAACAAACAATGAGATGTATTTGCTTGTAAATATTCTTCATTTATCAAATACTTACTATAAGAAGAAAAGTTATTGGATTACACAAAAGTAATATATGTTTGTAAACATGATGCATGGCCTTTTCCTTCTTAATATTGGGTTTTTGACGTTTTCTTTATAAATATAAATATAAAATAAGTATTTAAAAATTAAACATAAATAAAATCTTATTCGATTTTGACATTATTCTGTTTTGAATACTAACACTGTCGTGATTACAAATGAAAAGATACATGAGAGTTTAAATATAATTTTAAACGATACATAATTAAAAATTGAAACAAAATATGAGATTAATTTTACTTTTTTTATATTATGAGTTTGTGAAAGATTTGAACAGTTACTTTACACAATTTTAAATTTAAACCAGATATAAAATGTTGTTTTAAACATTTCATGCACAAAGTTTTTCCAAATTTTGACAGGTATAAAAATTAATATCGAGGTTTTGAGAATAAAATTAATTACAGTTTTGGTTTATAAAAAGTAAGAGAGAGGAGTTTTACTCATTAGAGGTTCTAATAAAGCATATATTTTCTTAGCAGTTTCTATTTTTTGTAAAAGTAATAAATTAAGTAATGGTCTTAAAGACATTTATCATTTTGACAGTAGTGATTTTTCTCACAATAACTAATTATAACAATACAAAATATGTGATTTTAAAAAGAAATACGATATTTTATTCTAAGCTTATGAGCTTAAATTATTTATTTTTAGGCTAATCTTAAAAATAAAAGTCTAGTTCGATAAATATATTTATGCTGGAATTACAAATTTGTAAATTCATTAAGAAATGCGTGCATAATATTTTTAAATGGGGCATAATTTTTTGCAAATTTTACTATTACGCATTTTATTTATTACGTTAAAAGAAAAACTAGTTTATTTCATTAATACATTTGTAAGTTTGGTAATTAAATAAAAAAAGTGTTTTTGAATTTTATAATTTCTGTTTGTAAGGATCGGAATTTGTCATGAAAAGCGTTCAACTTAATGTGCTGGCTAAAAATAGTTAAAAAAGCCGTTTATATAAGATCAACTGTAAAAAATTGGATTGTATCTTGGAAAACTAGCTTTTGGAAAGTTTAATATCTTGAAATATTCTCGAAATGTTTCAGGTTCGATTAAAAATACATATTTGCCTTAGCAGTTCAATTTCGAAGTGATAAAGGGAAAATTTTCCATTATAAACTTGACTTTTAAATTCTAAATTGTTGGAAAGCTATTGCAATTTGAGCATTTTTTTTTTTGCTTTCTTTTAACCATAAATAATGAAATTTATCCATTATTGGGAAATTATTTTTTCATTTCTCACGTGTTTATTTTTATCAAAATTAATCATATTTATATATCAAAAATAAAAATATAATAGTAATGATAATAATAAATAAAATAATTTTAAAAAAATAGAAAAATGAGAGATTAGATGGTGGCAAATGGAAAATTTGACCTAATTATCAAAATTTTTAAGCATATTAAATTTTAAGTTAAATAAACCAAATCTTTTCAATCTTTTAATTTGAAACTTTATTGTTTAAAATTCATTGTTTTGTCTATAAATACTGTTTTGCGTAAATAATCTTAACAACTATTGTTTTAAATAATAATTAAGCATAATATACACGTAAGTACCAATGGTTTAATGGAATATTTTTCATGATCATTTAACGTGATACAAGAAACTAACGTGACGTAAGCGTGATAGAACTTTCTCTGAACAAACATACTTTTTTTTCGATAGATTTTGTTTTTTGACACACAAATATAAGGGGATCTAGGAAATATAACAACTTGCTCAGGAGAATGGTTAAAAATTTTAACCCTTTAATGTTAATTTCATAATTTTACTTTTTTCGTACCTCACTGTATCTCTAGAACTTTTTAATCAAAATAAAATCATTTTTTTTACATTTAATTATAAATTAATAATTTTTTTAAAATTAAATTAGAAAACACTTATTAATAAAAAGATTTGAAAAATCATTACTATTTTTCTGCAGAGATTAAAAAATCAATCTTCATCTGTTATAAAAATTCCAAATAATATCAATATTTTAAATTTAAAAAACTCTTAAAAAATTATTAAAACAATTTATTTTTTAACTAAAAATTCACTGTATTTTTATATAAATTAAGTATTATATGAAAAAATACCTGATTCAGTAAATAAAAAATATAAATACATAAATATAAAATAATAGAAAATAAATAAATAGTATCATATTATAGTAAGTTATGTGTTAGTAATTAGCGAATATTTTTTCGTGGAATGCCTAATCAAAGATTTATCTTAAAATTTAGTAATAGTAATGAATCATTTAACCTTCTGGGTATTAGTTCCGGCATTTCTTAAACTTTTAGATGCCAGCTTTCCTGTTTCAAAAAGCCGATTTCTCCCTGTTTTCAAATATAAAAATAGTGCAAAGCAGGAAAATTTCTGTGCAATTAAACCATAGAGCTTGGTTTAATTGCGCAGAAATTTTGAGGGTTAGCACGTTTCTTACCACCACTATATATAATACTAAACTAAAAATATATCTTCATGACAACTGCAGGTTAGTAGATCTCTAAATATTTAAGTAATATTTTAAGAATATTTTACGATTAATTTACATATACAGCAAGTCATTAGTTTCATTACGCTTCACATATTAAAAAAATACGCTCTTACATAAAATTATAATAACTTTATATTTAATCAACAAAAGGCTTTTGTTTAAAATATCAACTTTTTATGAAAAACCAAACTATGAATGAATAGCATTTATGGGGGTTGACAAACGAAGAGAGCTGGGGGTGAAGCCTTTTAATTGCTCATAACATCACTATAACTAACGTAATTTTACTTTAAATTTTCAGGTATCTTTGAATAATTTAGAATTAATGAAAACATAGCGTGCTTGAAAATATCTAAAATATGAAGTGGCAAAAATATATAAAAACAAAAATACATACCTACAAGGCTATTGAGGAGAAAATTTTGGTTCTCAGTTAAAACATCACTTAAAATTTACAATGTTTTATACAATGTAGATGTACATTATACAATATTTTGAAAATACGAAATTCATTATCTTTTGAGTAACATAGAATTATCAGATTTTTCTCCAAAGGATAATTATTTTAAGAATAGGATATAATTTTTTTGTCGCAAGATATTTATATTTAAATCATTTTAAAAATCATAAAATAAGGCATTGTGAACATAGCTAGTATTTAAATTTTATGGACATTACGCTATTACTTAGCTTTGCAAACTGATTGATATATTCCTAACAATATATTTTTCAATTAATGTGATTTTATTGATTTGAAAATGAAAAACATTGTGTCCTGTTTAAAGTAATACAATTAAGTATTTTTAATTATTTTTAGATAAAGTTTTAAAATACTCGGGAAATGTTACATTTTGAAAGAAATTACTGAATGTATCATAATAAAATAATATACTAATTGAATAAATTACTAAATTAATTAATAGAATAAATTATTGAATGTATCATAATGTATTATAATATATCACAAACACAGAACAAGTATCATTAAAATATGATTATGCCAAGCTTTCCTCTTAATGTCATAGAATAAGTTTAAAAATAAAACTATCTCATTTCGTAAATTGCTTAAAAAGTTTCATTTGAACATAACTATAAAAGTAAACTATATAAATATTTGAATGAAAGTTTAATTATTACTTGAGCAATTATCTGTTACCTACACTTGCATTCATTTATATTTTATACTAATTTTAACAAACATCGTTTCTCTATTTTTAAAGTTACGAATTTAATAAATAGCGTTTTATTTAATAATAATAAAATTTAATTAATTCATTAATTTTTAGAAAAAGAAAAGAGCTATATATTCAGAACTATACGAAAACATCAGATTTGTCCTCTCAGTATGTTTACTCAAAAAACTTTACGTCATTTAAAAAATAGTGATAAAACCAAATAGTAGTGTTTTGCATATTTTTACGTACTATTTTCTATAAAAAATCTGTAACTGTACGGAAATATATGAAGTTTTTCTTAAATAACACATAGTCAACTATTTTTCCTTTCTTGTATAAAATAAGCACATTCTAACGAAAATGGTTTTTATTTAGTAAAAAACTGAAGCATTTGCTTAGTTTTTTACTAAATTATTTTTACAAATATTAACTTTCATTGATACTTTAAAATATTTAAATTTATAATTTATGTGTCAATAGAGGTAAATAGAAGACCAAGATACAAATCATCGCTTTGAGAAATAAGCAAAGAAAATACATTTACTTATCACTTTAAGCGTAATGCAATTATTCAAACAAACTGTTAGCAAAGTTTTATGTTAAAGAAGAAAATCGAATAAATAATTATAAAAAAAATTTTTTTTGCGAAAATGATTCAATAAAAAGTGTAGAAAGTTACAAATCGTAAAAAGAGTAAAAAGTTAAAAAAAAGTATATCATTAAGAGAAAATACCTGATTAATTAACTTAAGAGAAAATAAAAACATTTATATAGTTGCTTAACGTCTTCAGTTAATTAAAAATTACATTTCAATAAGGTAATTTCATTCGATTCAATTAATTAAATAAAATATTTTTACCTTCAAGAGAAAGGCGATAGAGAAAGGAAGAGAATCAAAGAAGAATGACGATTATCAAACTGCTCTGAAAAATAATAGCGATGAGTCAAAGAGAAAGAAATTTTGGAAGCTGCTTCAAGAAAGAAGGAGAAGAGTTGAGCAAAGAACAACTCTCCATTTATATAGGGTATTTTTCATCATGTGACCAGTCCGTTAGAACCACTTGTGGATCAGCTTCTATTTACGATTGGATGATGAAGTGAGGATTGGGTGTGGCTCAATGATAACGTCACCAAAATTTGATCGCACGGAGGTGGCAATAAATAGTTGGCGGATTTGCTTTCATGTCTAAAATTTCATGCGGTTTAGAAGAAAAAGTTATTCGGAAGAGTTTAAAATAAAATAATGCATTTTCATACCAAAGAATTCTCTTTTATCCTATTTTGGCGAAAGAGACGCGTCAAAGTAAAATAAAAAAAATATTTTAATTCATTTAAGTTTTTTTAAGTCATTTTCTACTTTCCCAGAGAAATATAATATTCCTTAAAGCGATGAATAATTTCTAAGCACTTAAATATTACAATACGCGCAATCAATGTAAAAGCGTAATAAACACAAAACAAAAATATATCATGGTTACAATGAAATATCTAAGCAAATAGTAAATCTAAATTAAGCAAAAGACGTGGATGGGAAGGAATTATATTTCAGAAATTTCGATGTGTATTTAATTAACTTTACGTTATTTAACATTCAAACTTAAGTGGAGAAACTTAGCTGAACATGCCATATTACTTATATGTGATCAGCTGACACTGACGTCATAGATCACATGTGTTGGTATTTGTGATCCTCTTCTTTTTGAGGTGCACTTATTCAATTCTCAAGTAGTTGAGTATGAAAATAATTAGAAAATTGCAAGGGGAAATTTAGATACTTTCTTGAATTTGCTTAAGAAGAAATGAAGTCAAAAGGTGAAGGAACTTAAACATTAATGTATAGATCCGTTACTTATGTATGTTTCAAAATGATTAAGGATTTCTCTGATTCAGGTTAGAATTACGATTTGTGGATGAATGAATGGATGTATGAATGGGTGCACCCTATAAACGGGTGTGACGTATGGTGTGTCAGAAGTCGAATTCTTGACCATAGATGGCGCCACTGGAAAACAAGAACAATCGCACCTCCACTGCCTAAACAGGCATACGTTAACAGCAGCACATAATGATTAAATGGTGCCTAAACAAAATCGATAGGAATCAATAGGATAGTACAGAGATAATCAAAATTTTTCTGTGTAAAAAGTACAGTTTTATACCTAAGCCCACCTACGCATCTGATATTAACACGTAGACCACATAGACCTATGATTTCATATATGGTATTACGATGAAGCGAATGACGCCCAAACCTATCTTTTAAAATTCTTTACTTATATTTCTTTTCGTATAACACTCATTGCGTCGAAACTATTAGTTCTATCAATTTACTTTTGATTTTAAAAGGTAAAAAAAAATATATATATAAATTATTTTCTTAGTTATCTAGGTAGCATTGTCAGGAACATAAACAAGTAAGAGGATGTGCAGAAATTGCACCTTTAATACACGACGGCATTATAGCTCTCTCACAACGAGTAAACATATTGATTTAATTTTGGTCTCATTTAATGAGAAATTGAAAAATACGACTCGGAGAAAAAACTCAGTGATAATTAACCGAATAATGTAGTAATGGCATTTCTAGTATTTAAAAACAAAACGTAAATCTTTAAAAAAACGTAAACTTATGGTAGCGGTTTTCCTGAAATTATTATTTTTAAAATTACAGTTCTTGTTCCTACATGTTTAGTAAAAAATACAAAACTAAAAAATAAATTTATCCGATCCTGTCATGATCATGATTGAAATACCAAATTCTTCTAGTTAATTTTTTTTTTTTTACAAAAAGATCTTCGATAAAAATTAAGGAGCTTTTTATTGTTCCCATTGAAATAGAAACATGGTAATTTTTACCATATTTTAGTCATTTTGTATTTCTTTTTTTCTCTAAGTAAAATCTAGTAGTTCACTTGTCAACAGGACAACATCAGAAATGTAACCAGATGTAAGTACAAAACTGTACATTTTGTACACAGAAACTTTAATAACTTTTGAAATATTCATTCAATTGATTTTGATTCGGTGTCTTATATATGATTTGTATCAATAAAAAAATCATTGAAAAAAATTTTATTGTCTAGATAATAATTTTATTTTTGTACATCGGTATAATAGAAAATAATCCCTTGAAAAGTTTAAATTATTATTGATATCAACAAGTTACCGAAAACATGTCTTGTTTCTACTCTTGAACTCTTCTCTTTTGTAAATTCCAGAAGGTGGTTTAATCTTAACTCAAAAACTGGTTTAGTTTTCCATGATGAGCCCAACCCTCAAATTTTCAAACAATTTCAACTTTCTTCTATTTTATTTTTAATGTTATCCTCCATTTTGTCTATTCAATTGTTAAGAAAAATAATTATTTTTTGTAGGATTGTATTAGTTTTTGCTGCATTTAAAATATTAATGCACACGAAACTATGAAAACTATAACTACCTCTCGCACCTATAAAATTAAATTTTTTCCTGTATCAAATTCAAATCGCATTGCTTTTTAATTATAAATTTTAAAATATTCCTAAGCTTCGCTTATTTTTATTCCACTATATTAAATTGCTAAAAAAACTTGTTCTGAAAAATATATAATACAGAAAATTAAATATTTTACTTTGAAAAATAATTAATTCAATTTTAAATTACATTTTTCGATAAAAATAATAAGAAGTAAGTGTTTATTTTAAGAAGTTATATAATTTAAAACAAAATTAAAAAAATGTTTTAATATTTTATTAGTGGTTCAAGTGGTTATCAGTGGTTTTGATGTGCAATAAAGAAATGGATTATCAGTTTATCTTAAAAATGATTTTGTTCAATAAAAGTAGAGATGATATGAATAACATTTTTTTCACACCTATACAATTTAAATTTACTTGCAATATTTGGAAATTGTCGTTGTGGTTTACGTGTTGCATATTTACTTAAAATCGATCATCAATCATTACGGATAAAGGAGAGCACGATACCTTCAACGTTGCTTTTTTTTCAACTCTTTTAAACTTCAATACATATTTCTCTCTTTCTAAATACATGTTACATTATTGAGAAAGAAAAAACGTACTTCAACCATATCGGGAAGAAATTGATTAAATAAAAATATATATTGAGCGTGCAGCAACTATAAAACGTATTTTATCAAAACTTATGTGATGACTTATAAATTTATTCAAAATATTTATTTGTCTTAACTCTTTGAGTTTAACTTCAGTTATATTTTGGCATTTAATATTATGTTACATTTTGTTTTGAAAGGCAATTTAATTCAGTTTTAAATTAAATTTCTTGAACCAAAAAAACAAGAAGTAAGTGTTTATTTCATGTAGTTGAAGAAATCAAAACAAAATTAAGAAATGTTTTAAAGCCTTAAAAGTTAAATAAAGACAACCAGTTTTATCTGATGTTATTAGTTCTTGAATGTGTAATAAAGAAATAGGGTATCTGTTTATCTTTAAAATGACTTTGTTCAATAAAAACACAGAAGATATCAATAACACTTTCTTTTTTCATTTCTATACAATTTACATTTACTTGCAATATTAGGAAGTTGTCCTTTTGGTTTACGTGTTGCATATTTATTTAAGATAGATCATCAATCATTACGGATTAGGCGAGAACTGTACCTTCAAGCTGCTTTTTTTAACTCTTTAAAATTTCAATACACATTTTTCTCTTTTTAAATACATGCTGCATTATTAAGAAAGAAAAAAGCACTTTAAGCTTATCGGGTAGAAATTCCTTAAAGAAAAATATGGATTAAATGTGTACCAGCTTTATAAATTTGTACAATATTTTTGTGATAGCTAAGATATTATTTATTTAAAATATTTATTTGTCTTATAAACTGTTTTGGTTTAATATCAGTTATATTTTGACATTTTATACTCTGCTGCATTATTATTATTGCCGTATTTTAATTTTTTTTAATCACATGCTATATTACTTCTGCAAATAAAAACGCAAAACATTTTAAAATGTACTTGATAGTTTTTTGGATGAGAGTTTTTAAATATGTAATAAGCAAATAGATTTTTTTTACCTTAAAAATGACTTTGTTCAATAGAAACGGAGATGATATCAATATTTTTTTTTATTGCTATATAATTTAAATTCACTTGCAATATTAGGAAGTTGCCGTTTTGGCTTACGTGTAGCATATTTATTTAAGATCGATCATCAATCATTACGGATTAGGCAAGAACGATACCTTTAACGTTGCTTTTTTCAACTCTTTAAAATTTAATTGCATATTTTTCTATTTCTAAATACATGTTGCATAATTGACAAAGGAAAAATGTACTTCAAGCATATCGAGAAATTTTTGTTTTTTTAAATAATATTTATCATATATATATATATATATATATATATATATATATACACATTTCGAGATATTTCTCTCAATTTACAGAATTAAAAAAAATCCAGCCAAATATTCAAAAATTATAAGGGAATCTTTTTGTGCCGATTTTCATGTACTAAAATGATGTTTTTAAAATCTTCACACGTCTAATATATTGCTAATGCTATAGTAAATATGCACCTACCTGTTTAAATTAGTCTTATAATCTTTGCATGCTTTTTATTATTAATGCAATAAACGTAGACCCACTTACATGCGTATTGTAAGGTTGAGATTGAAACTTGCACTATTCAATAATGCTAATTAAAAAAAGAAATATCATAGATAAATCTCATTAAAAAAAGGAAGAAAAAACACTCATTTTACTTACAATTAGTTAGATAAATTGTTTCCAAATTTCGCTTTGTCTAGGGAAATAATTTTAGCTTTAAAATGTAATAAGAAAATTATTTTTTACAATTGTTTGCATTTTCCTCGTTGTCACCAAGGAGTAAAATTTTAATCACCGCAAAAAAAACTAGCTGTTATTTCGTTTGANAAGAATTGTTTCCTCGTATATATATATATACTGTAGGTATGCATACATACGACTATGACGACTGTGCAGTATATACACTATTTAGCACAGTATATATATATATTATTATTATTATTATTATAAATAATTTTTGTGATGACTTAGATATTATTTATTTAAAAAACCTATTTGTGTTATAAACTATTTGACCCTCGCAGTGGACTGATCGTTAAGACACTGTTCCCAGCAGATCACCGAAGTCAAGCATCACTGGCTGAGGTCAGTGTGCGGGTGGGTGACCACTTGGATCAGTCTGCGTAGGGACCGAGGGTGTGCGGTATTGATGCTCGTTAAGCTGCATTACAGTTAAGTGCCTACAGTAAACTGTACTATAGTAAAGTGCCTACAGTAAACTTTACTACAGTAAAGTGCCCGACTTCGCGTACAGGTCATCGGGTTACCAAAGCGGGGCTGCCATCCCCTTCGCAGAGGATCAAAATTGTGATGGCATGTCTTCGGATATCCTCAGGGATGTTTCCCAGACCGTCTCTAATATTCCATTGTGCAGCTCCAGTGCGGCGTAAATGAACTACAGTACAGGGATCTGGAGAAAATCTTCCTCTTGAGATCCATGTTAAAGTTGTGGAAGTGGCCTTAAGAGTAGCTTTCGCTGCTATCTATGCTCTCTTATCAAACAAAAAGCGCAACTTCCTGACTTAATTTGCAAAGATGCATAATGGCTGCCCTACTTGGAAGTCAAGCGCATCCAAGTGTAATAAGACATAATACAACAACCATTGAAATAAAAAGAACAAATCTATTTTTAAGTGCTATTTTGGAAGAAGTAAAAATGATAGATCTCAGATGTCGCGGATGTATCATACGTATCTAAAGAACGTTTTTTAACTATTTTATTCCAATATTATCTTCTTTTCCAAATTTTAATATTATTCTACATTATTGCACGAAAATAATAATATTTTCTTTAAAAAAGGAAATGTATAACTTATTTTACTACTACGTGTATAAAGAACGTTTTATTTAGCTATTGTATTTTTTTCTTCTACTGTTCTCTTTTTTTCCTAATTTCAATATTATTCTACATTATGGAGGAAAATAATTATATTTTCTTTCATCCTCATCTTGGTATTAAGTATCTTTTTATCAAGTATTTTGAATGCTGTAAAATAATTTTGAACCTATACCAGTGTACAAGACAAGTGAAATTTTATAAAAATTAAAACAAAAACGAAAATATTTCTTTACTAATATAAAAACGCTCGCATGTGACAATATCATTTCATGAGAAATAGGAATTGTTATATTAAATTAGTATAGGGAAAATTTTTAAAACTTAAAAATTTCCAACAATGTTTTTATTTATTTTGATTAAAGGACATTAGAGGTAATTTCGAAGGAAAAAGTTAAGTGTGACATTCCTTGACGCTGAAACATAATACACTGAGTTAAAGTGTCGGTAAAGAGTGACAGTGATTGAATGGAAGGGAGGGTTTTCTTTGTTACAGAAAAGAAGTATTCAGTGATACATTGCTTAATTTTTAAGATAAAAGAAAAATTTTTTGATTTACGCACCTGTTTTTATATTAATTGAATAAGAAAGCAGATAAATTAGTTTAGAGTTGTTCTAGAATTTCACTCGTCGTGGTTTATATTCCCATTGTTACATAAATTTACACTATAACTACAAATTCAAATCTACGCTTATGGCTAAAACTTACGTGCTTATTTAATTTCTGAAATCAATAATTTTGCACTAAGTATAAAAATTTAAGCATTAAAAATCTATTACACTAGGGAACATTTCATTAATTTATTTTTCATTTTTATTGCATCAGATTTTTTAACAGATTATTTTGCATCACTAATTTGCATCGCTGATTTCATATCTTCGTTACTACTATTACGTTTACAAGGGGTCGCACAAATGATGCCGCAAATTTCAAGGAGAATTAGGGAACATCATCGACACTACAAGTGCATTGGATCCCATGGCCGGAAAGTTCCTTATTGGCTGATAGTGACGCTTCCCTACTAAGAATTGTTTCCTCGTGTGTCTTTGAAAAGGTCATAATAGGGAAGCTCCCCTAGCCGCCTACGATGGAAATGGATTCTTAGTAATCATAATCCTGATAATGTGTATAAATCTCCAACTAGACAAGGATTCTTAAGTAATTATAATCCTGAAGATGCGCATTAATCGCCTAGAAGTTTGTCATAACATTAATGTAATGTTTATAAGTAACTTTCATAAATGTAACCTTTTATATGTAGCACTTTAAAACTTTAACGCATCAACAGAAAATAGACTAAAAATTTCAACTTTAAAAAAAGTCTGTAGCAGAATAAATTTCATATTTTAAATTTCCACATATGAATTAGGCAAGATGAAGTATTTGTGTAAATACAACAAAACATTTGTTTCAGAGTATTATCAGGACACGTAAATTCCTTGAATTCATTTGAATTTATTTTTTAATAAACTTACAAGCTCAAAATATTAAGTTGTTATAAAATAAAACTGTTACACTAACTTAATAATAAGTTTCAATTCAAATTTTTTTAAAGAAAACACTTTATTGTTTCTCTTAATACATTTTTTAATTTATTTTCACGTATAACTAAAAAAAAACAAGCAAACAGGCAAACAATAAAATTTACCATCCTTCTTTTCAAAAGGTAGCATAAAAGATATAAGAATACTATGTAATAATACAGGTATAATATAAATATAAGAATATAGATATAATATATATTACAATGTATAACAATACCAGATATAAGAATTATATTATTCGACAGTTTAGTCAATTACTCGGCTGTTTCCTTAAATTCATATTAAAATTTAGATGTTTTTTAGTTTAAATTTTAATTAAAGCTTTGACAGAAATTTTAAAACATAGGTGGCATTAAACTTTATTTCAAACACATGACTCTAAATTATCCAAGTTAAATTCCGTATGATAAACAATTTACTTATAGTAATGATTATAAATTTGTTTCAATAATGATAAAGTAATAATAAAGTTAAAAAAGTATAAAGTTAGCTTGAAAAAATGCATTCAGTGTTTAGGCGGGACAAAGAATTACCATTTCTATTACAAGTTACGATTTTCATTGTTAAAGAACGAAAATAAGTGTTTTGATTAGAAAAATAAAATAAATGTTCTTAAATGAGAATGTAAGCAAATTTTAAGGAATTTTTTATAGTAACTAGTAATAATAATAATTATTATGCAGTATTAAAACACAAAATAGTTAAAATTATATATTAATATGTAATATTAAATGTATAATTATGTATTAAAATGTATGATAATAATAAAATTAATTACATAATATCAAAATACATAATACTTAAAATTATGTATTAATATACAATAATTAATGAATGTTAAGATATATAATATTTATAATCATTATTATGCTTTCAATAATAATAAAAATTTAGTACATTTTTTCAAAACAATACTCTTCTATCTTGCTACTATCACTACTATAGTCTACTGTAAATTCTTGGTAAAAAAATTGTTTTTACCAGCAAAAATACATACGAGAGGGATTTTCTGAAAATGATTAAACTTGTAATGTTTTAGCTTTAAAGAAATATTTTTTTTTAAATAACATGAAATTTGCTACTCCTTTTTGATTTTCATACAGAATTATTTAAACTAGGCATGATTCTTTTAATATTTTTAAATTTTAATGAAACATGTTACAGCAAAAAATCTAAATCTAAATAGCTGTATTCTTATCTCCAATGTGTTGGAAAAATAATGATTTTAAATCGCATTCGTGTTTATATAATAATGTTATGTGTATAAGTTTAATAATATGTGTATAAGTTTAATAATGATAAGTGTATTTATGAAATTTTCAGTCATGTTTGTATTCATGATTCTTCCTAGTAAAGTTCGAAATGAGGTAATTGTTTAAACCTTTAAAGTGTTTATTTCTTGTTAAAAGAATGCAATATTATATATCTCTAATAAAAATCTCTTTTTTTTTCTCTCAGAATTAAAGATCTTTAAATTTTATTAATTTTCTAAATAAAAATAAAATAAATATATAATTTATCATTATATGACTTTCATCTGAATAGATTAAACCCGAAAAACAAGCTTTTCTTACTTAAATGTAAAATTTCGATGCTAAATGGCTAAAAATTCTATGTAACTAAATAACTAAAATCGAAAATTAAAAATTATTAAAGCTTAGCACCATATTTGAAGAATTACATTTAGTCATTCATACAATGATTATATTACATTTGATTAAATTACACAAAATGGATTTAATAAATACATTTAATTCCTAAACCATTTTCTCCTTCACTTTAATTTTTACATAAACATTCTTACCAACATTTTTCGCAGTATGTTTATGAAAAATTGCGTTATTGAGTACACACTACGTGATTTAGAAAACATGTTTGAATTAATTCACTTTCGTAATCTCTCTCCATCCGTCTAAGAAATCAAGTCTCAGCAATATTTCAATTTCAACTGCAGGATTAACTTACTTAAATGCAATATTTGCAGTTTTATTTCTTATAAATCATATGTAAATATCCAAAAAGGTCATTTTTAATTTAAGATTAAATTTACCCGAATCATATTAATATTTCTGATTGATTTCAATCATCAGTGAATAAAATTCACTTACGTTAGCTTTAATTTATGAATAAGCAAAATTCAGCACCTCTTTGAGATAGGCATTCATGGCGACAGAAGTAAAAATCAATTTTAAATATATATAAAAATAAAAAGGCTTCATTATGTAATTTTAATTAGTCAGGGGTATTGCGAAAGTATTAAGTAATTGTAATATAAGAGAATATTTCATATTAAAATGAATTTTAGGCATGCTTACAAATTTTAAAGAATAATTTACAAATAAAAGCGATAGTAATTATTAGTGGGAGTAGAATACAAGATAATCCAAAATTTATTGGAATTTCATGAGATACATAGATATTTTAACATAATTTAGAAAGATATATTAAAGATAATTCAAATGATGCGCTGATAAGTAAGCTCCAAATATTTTCTTAAAACTGCTTTCTTCAAAAATATCTCTAGATTCTCTCATCGCTGCAACATAGTTTTGTATGATGGATCATAGTAAAAGTAATAATGTCCACATAATATTCATACAACACATAATATTCTAAAACAGTTTTTACAGTAATAAAAAAATACGCTTTACTCTCTTATAAATCAAAATGCTAAAAGTATTTTGGTGAATATTTACACTTCAACAAATTCTAATACAAAATAATTTCAAGGAAAATTTTTTTGATTGGTGGGAAAAAATAGTGGTAAGAACGTGGTTTTACACCATTTATGTAATGCACATGAATGAGCGTTAAAAAATTGCCGATTCCTTTTCCTATTTGACCCAGTTGAAAAAAAATAAGTTGTAAAAAGTAATCGACAAAAACATATGATAGGTGAGATTGACTTTCCAAATAAAAGTAATTTTATTCTAATATGCTTTATTTCATTTGTTCTTAGTTTTAAAATCTTAAACTACTTCCTATATCTTAGATGAAATTTAATAAGTTTTAAGATTTATTGTAGTCAGCAATGCATTAAAATTCCAAATTATGAAACTTTCGGTGCATTAAATCGTCAGAATGTTAAAAATGTCTAAAATCAGCTCATTAAAAAAGATACTATTAAAACTATTTGCGCTGTCAACAGCAAGCAACGGATCCAAGCAACGAGTTAGAAAATGTATTTATATCAAAATTAAATTAAACTCCCATGACACTCAAATGAAGATATTTAGCTAATATTAATTGTTTTTGATTCTCTGATAATACATAAGTGATAAAATAAAATTAATTATAAAATTCTGTTAATGATTGTTTTTCTTCAAAATATAAAAAATATAATTTCAAACAAACGCTAATTTTGTATCTATATAGTCAAGCAGAAAATTGTCATTAAATTTACTTTGAACTTCACTAAGTGGTAACTGCAAAAAATTGCTGAACCACTAATGAACATAATTTTTTTTTAGTATTTGGTTCACTTCATAAACGATGTTTTTAGTGCTATCATTCTTCCACAACACATTTTTTAAGCAGGTTATTATGGATTCGTAAAACATGGCTCGGAATAAAGAGTATATTGTTTCGGAATAAAGAGATATTGTTTCGGAATAAAGAGATAAGGTTCCGGAATGAAGAGATAAGAATCCGGAATAAAGATATAATAGCACGGAATAAAAAGGTAATCTTTCGGGTTAAATTTCTACAGTTAGAATTTTAATTTTAAAGTTAAGGTAAAATAAGCGGCAGCAATTTTTATATCTCATCAACTGTGAAGCTTCCGCTTAAGATAATTTATTTAATTTGACGTGTTTGAAAGCGTTTACAACTGTGATGCCGCAATTGGCATTAAATATTTATTTCCTATCTTTTAAAATATCTTTGACTACTTAAACTTATTTCATTAATCGAATTGTATTTAAAATAAATCAAGGACTTAAGATTTTAAAACGAACACAAAATATAAATTTTTTTTGTTGCATCGATCAATGCAACGGATACTTTTTATTTCATTACTATGCAGACTTATTAATTCACTGTCGCACCTAATCGAAAACAAAAATCTATTTATAACTTTTTATTCTAATTTCTAGCCCCAAAAATGTTTCAGCTGCATGAATGTAATAATTTCCATAAATTTGTTGGCGACTCGTGATCGCCAAGGCATTCTTTTAAACCCAATATTGATACGCGGGGTTGGCTTTGTTTCGGCTATGTTATATTTTGATGATTCACCAATTTTGGATCTCCTACTTCTCCTGTGTCCGCTGGGAACAAATTACACTTACTTTTATTTTGACTTTTGTTTAGGCAGGTCGTGGGGGATTTGTCTCCCATGACCTGTCCTTATTAATATTACTATGCAAAATTTATTAAACTGAAATTCTTATGGATAATATATAATTTTTGTATCTCGATGTCTGCAAATATTGAATAAAAGCTTTTTATTATTTATGATCTAGTTTTCATCTTCAACTATCATTTTCATCATCTTCTGTTTTCATCACAATCTTCAATTAGCCCACTATACCCTACGACCTCCAACACCCCTGATATACCATCTCAATATTAATTGGCACCCTGATTATCATCACCACAACAACTATTATATTTGAAAAAGCATAAATGGTTTTGAAACCACTAACAAGTAGCATGGTTTAAATGTCTTAAAAATTGAAATTAAACACAACATTAAAGTTAGATAATGTGAGGCTTTTCCTTAGATAGTGCAAGTAAGGTTGTGGTTGAATTGTGTTTTGCCTAGTTAACCGTGGAATGAGGCTTAATTAATTTATCCAGTGAAGTCATCTATCCTGAGGGTTTGGAATTACTAGACTTTTATGAGTTTCACCAGCTCCTAGGGGATTGTCATTTATGTGTGAATAAGATTTTCATGTTCCAATAGTCCAGGGCTACTAATTGAGGAGTACAGGATGCTATAAATTCTTCTTATGAAAGAATACAGGATATATATCAGTGTAAAACATTGAGATTCAATTCGTATCCCCGTTTTGCCTGAAAATAAGATTGGCAGATTAATCCTCTCGACTACAGCTGCAAAGAGCTAAGTGGCTTTATAAATTGTTCACCACTCAAGTATTACTATAAATTTGTTAGGTAACCACAGCTATGTTAAACATCTCATGATAAGAAATAAAAATATGAATTCGTAATCCTTAGTACATGGCTTTGTCACCAGCTTCTGAATGTGCTCTATTCTCATTGACTGTAGGTCTAGTTGGTGCTGGTACAACTTTTGTTGCTAAACCCTATTATGTTAAAGCAATCAATAAACGACTTTTACCACAGTTATCAGTTTAAATACCTTGTCTTCTATGATTATTTCACGCTGACTATAATAAAATAGGATTTACATAAATTGTTGTTTAACCATTATAAATTTATTACAGTGTGTCATGCTGGTAAAATAGACATTTATATTGATTTTCATTTATGTATGTTTTTTATTATGTTGATTGAAGATAATGATATTAAATTATGTACTTCCAGGGTAGGTTGGCTCATCATGAAGTAAAAGAAAATAAGATTAAGAAACAGTGAGACAATAAAAAGCTAATTTAGTTTTCAAACACTAATTAATTAGTTTCTGAAATTGTCGTTTATTTTTAAGTAATCTCTAACTGATTTGAAACTTTGCTCTTATCAAATTGTTTAAACAAGCAAACTGTTTTACACTTGAAAATGATGATAGGAAATTATCATATGCATTGATTAGCGATAGAAGACTAGATTTTAGAGAAATAATTCCTGGTAATGAAATTGACTTAATACTGACATAATCTTAATTGCTTTCGTGCACGCATTTAGCCGTCACAAAATTTAAGCTTAAGTAGAAATAATGTTAATTGCGATAAAAGGTAAAAATCATAAATAAGACTGCCTTAGGAAAAATAATAATATAATGGGTTTAGATATAATGATTTATACCAAGTCAATTCTTCTAAACTCCTCATGAATATTTATGAATGTTACTTAAACTTAACGAGTCAAAATGAAAATTCAAACTTACCAAATATATACAGGACAGCCCAAAATTATGTTCACATATTTTGAAGAGTTGTATAGCAAGTCGAGTAAGCATTTTGTCATAAATTCGAACCTTAAACTTAAAATGAATACCGTTGAATTGGAAATTAAATAATTTTTTTTACTATCGTAGTTTTTTTAAGGAAATATTTACTCGTCAATATTGTTATTTTTATGCATATTTTTAATGATGAACAAGTTTTTGAAAGTATGCTGGCGTAAAGCTTGTGAATTTTTTTTAATTAACTTGATACCAATGTTAAAAGTGTCATTATGAAAAAATACATGCATTATTACTGTCTTTATTTATTACTTCGAAATAAAAACTCATGAAAATTTCGAAGTAAGAGGAAATAAATATTATATTTGAATTTAACAACACTCAGTTTTAAATCCTTTGAAAACATTTGAGCTCAAGTGTTACTTTTTAATCCTTACACAACAAGGTTAAAACTGCTATTTTTCCGAAATTTTAATTCCTACTGAAATTTATTGCTTTGAAAATTCCTAATTATTCTCATTAAAAAACAATCATATCATTTTCATACATAAAAATCGTTAACGAGATTTTTACGTATTGAATTTAAAGATGACTTTTAAGATGATTTAAAGATAATAATATTGAATTTAAATCATTTAATAAAATTCCGTTGATTTCACGACGGTATGCTTTATTCTATAGCATGCAAAATATCCTATGCTAGATTAACGGTTCTAAAAAATAAAAATCCATCAAAAGAAATGGCTGAGATGTAAAAAAAGGGTAAATACAACGTCATAATAATATTCCAAAAAATTCCTATATTTAGTTTAAAAATTCCATAAATCATTACTAAGAACTAAAAATCTTATCTCAATTTTTGGCGTTCGGCTAGATCCACACGGTGAACTTTACCATATTCTGGTACTTTTGACTAATTTTTTCTCAGTTTGGCCTGTACCTTTTTTTTTCTTGCTATTTTTGCGATAACAAGATAAGATCGTGACATTTCAACACTTTCCTAAAACTACAAGGGACATATTTTATTGGTCTATTTTTTATTTGAATAAAATTATAACAAATTCTACGATAAACGATTGCATTTGTCGACAGTAGAAGATTGAAATAAATATATGTTAAAATATTTGTCTGCAATCCACGAATTGAATCTTGTGCAATTTAATTTGGTCAGACTCTTATTTAAATTTAGTTATCTAGGTGCAAGTAATTTATGCAAGGTATAGTTATGGTTAATGGTAAGTTAAAGCAAATGCGAAGATAAGAAATAAAACAGAAACTAGAGCATGTGAAACTTTTCATGCTAAGAAATATTTGATATTATTAACATTTGAATTAAAAACTGGACAAACATAGCACAAATCTGGAAATAGCAGCACAATGAATAAGCCACATGATATTTCTAATAAAGAAAATTGCAGTTTTGTTTGGAAAATTAATTTTAGAAAATATAAGCAATTATCATACATTTTTTGCAGTGATGCTAAAATAAAATTCGTTTGAGATATTTCAATTTCATTTGGGGAATATATAATTTTATTTTTATCACAAAGCTTCAAAACTCCATATAATCCCTTTGCGTAGGCGTTCTAATCAAAACTGAAGTTTTATTTTCGAAACTTAAAAGAAGAGTTAAAGCCACATAATGAAATCTCTTTATGTACTCCCGATCTTTCATTTCAAAAATATTTATTTTATGCTAAAATGAAACAACATCGATAACTTATATAATTACCCTTTTTGTCATGAGAATATATCAGTGTAGTAAAATGGGTTTTTAAATTAAATTGTTGCAGAATAAAACATTTATTTATGTATATTTCCTTAGCATAGTGTTTAAAAAGATTTGTATTTCAAAATTTCTATTGACAAAGACTTCTTTCTTTTAGTATTAATAAAAGGACTTTATATTATAATCAGCAAACACAATATTATAATTAATAGTGTTATATTATCAAGCAAATCTAAATATCTCAGGAGACAAAATCTTTAATTTTTAATTTAGAAATTTTTATTTAAACTGATGTGCGTATTATACACTAAAACATGATATAAATGTAAAAAAGAAATTTAAAAAAAAAATATTTTTTTCAAAAAAATGAAGGGTGAAAACTGGTAAAAAAAAGCAAAAACTGACCTATTTTCAAAATCGCATAATTTTGATAATATTTATTATTTTTTATTATTCTTGCTTCATAATATTCATAAAATTTAACTGGACATTAGGTATAATATTAATATTTGTAGAAATAAAAGATATCTGATTCTAAACCAGTAAGTGTGATAGGTCAAAATTATAGAACTTTCATATAGTGCGGCTTTCTTTTTCAAGGTCTGAATAAACAGTATAGACGTTATATTATATTTTTCTTTCTGTTTTAGCCTTTACTTTCACTTCTCCAAGTAAGGGAGAAGTCTTATTTTCCCTTGCAATATGTACAATTGTTCGTTCAGACTGCATCGTTGAGTTCTTACATTACTTTAAATGATACTTATTTTTAAATATTTTTATTTTAGTCACAAAAAAGTTTAACCCAATTGTCCGAGTACAGAAAACACCCATGCAAAACTTGCTAACAATTCGAAGAAAAAATATTTAAAAATTACTTTAGAAACAAGAAAAATGTCCAAAAAATAAATTTTTGGAAAAGTTTGAAAAAAGTATCAATTTAATTACTAATATTGATGTTTTTTCAAATCATCTTAACTTCTGTTTTATTTGACGTAGAAACGTAACTCAGAAAAAAATGGTCCATAATTTTTTTATATAAAAGAACAACTGAAAAAAAGATATTTTGGTCTAAATCGGCTTAAAAAAGGTAATCGAGTACCTTAAAGAAAGAAATATTTCACGATTTTTTCGGACTTTTTTTGTTTCATATAAATTTAATGATACCATGCTTTAGTTATTAATATTAAATTTTATAAAAATAAATATTTCATGTAATCAATGATTCATTTTAAAAACTCCCATAACATAATTTTCCAGTAGAAAATAATAATATCATAGAATTTTTATTTTATTCTATATTCAAAATTATTTTTGAATAAATTATTAATAAATTCTTCAAAATTATTTTCATAATAAACTAAGAAACACTTGAAATATAAATTATAAACGATATTTATTACATTTCCTTCTAAGAAATATTTGAATATTGGTTAATCACTATTTTTTGAAATCGAGTTGAGACTCTTTGAAACTGCGAAAATCTATTGCTAATACCTATTGTTAGCGATAAATTTTTTTCTTAAAGCTCTAGACTGGTTTCTCTCATTAGAAAGGCTTTTTTCATAAATTTTATAATATATTTTATTTTACTTAGATTTGTTTTCATGCAATATTGAAAACAATTTTTTTGTTTATTTCGTTGTTTCAAAGTGCATGTTTTTTTTTTTTGATCTTCTAGAAAATAAAAGCAAGCAAATCCTTGGACAAAAATGAAATGCAATTGAAAGTTCACTAAAATCATAGTTTAAGTACTAAAGTAATTCACCAAGTTAGAAACAAATACGCAAGTATTAAAGAAATACTTTATTTGACCACCGAATGTAATTTTAAACATCAATATACTTATTCTTATTCGTTCAGAGGGTAGTTCGATTTCAAAAAATTAAATTTTATTAAATGTTAATGCCTAAACTTTTTATTGCGAAAGTTGCAAAATAATGGTTACTCTTTGCAATATTTTTTAAACATGAACTTTTAATTCTCAATTTAATGTTTATATTTTTACATGAAAACATCTTAAATATGATTAAAAACTATCAATATTTTTAAAAGTGACATTATCGACGCCAACAGTGGCTGTAGGCTCTAAACATACATAAATTATTTGTTACATTATTCACATGTATACCTTAAATAAGTTAAATTGCAACAATTTTGCCTTAATATTGAGAATGGTGAAACATTAAATTAGTAAACTAAATTATAATTGGTAACAAGAATTACAATAACAACGAAATAAAAATTAGAATTACAAAGATAATTGATAATGACAAAAAGTGCATAATTAAATTTCAACAAAGAATCTAATTAGTTTTAGTATACTTCTAAAGTGACAGTGAGTTCGTTTCTCATGACGAATTTGATTGGCTATTTTCAGAAAATAGGGATTAAACCCCTCAAAGTAATATTATTTTCTTCAAGTTCATAAATATTATTTAGTGATAGGTCTTAGTGATAAGTCTGATAGAATAAAATAAAGGACTTTAAGAACTTACTATGAATAAATTCCTTTAAGTTATATGTTTAACGTAATATACTCATGTATTTGCTTAAAATATATTTACTTTCAATATTATAATACTATAAAAAATTATGCATTTTTATAGTATGCAATGGCTTGGATATTATTTTGCCTCAAATTGGGAAACTTTTGCAAAATACTATTAAATGTAAACTTTGCTTTAAGTTGTGTTTGATATTTTACTAAAATAGAGACTAATGGCAGATATTTTTATAGAATATTAATTGATATACCCTGTTGGTGTAGTTGTTTTATAATCGATCTGCTTCAGCATATTTAAAAGAAACTTATTTTATTTGTCTGAGATGTATTAAAACCTCTTTCAACTTATCATGTATAAATTTATTTTCTGACTTTTTAATTGAAATTTCCAGTGCTAAGTTGCATCAACATGATTATTGCATCATATTGTAAATCAAGCCATATCTAAGGATCAGGTGTTTAAAACTAACTCTTAATCTATGCAGGTGTAACTGGTGTTAGCTTAGATATTATTAACAAATTTAATTAACAATTATAATAAAATTTAATTTAATAAGCAATAGAGTTATGTAGTTTTTTTCTCCGTTGTAGGTTACGATGCAGTATATTTGTATGTCCGAGCTGGAAAATTATTACGATTTGACATTTATTAAATAAGGAATCAGACTTGCCATCTCTGATAAAAAATTACTAATGTAAATATAGTTTAGATGTCCATAGAGAAGAGATGGCCAGTTTAAATATCCTCGATATTTTTTGAATGTATTGCAGAAGATTCAGTTTCACTGGAAGCAGTTTAACTTATTTATCAATTTAAACAAAGTATTGCTTTTCTTGACAGCCAAAGTAAAGCTGTAAATGCAATGTGTGTAAAAATTTCATATTTGTTTTAATTAGGAGTCAAATATTTTTCGTGTAGTAAGTATTATGTTATTTTTTAATGGGCAGGTTACGTTTTTGTAGCTAAGTTGTAGCGTTTACGTTGTAAATCGCTACAACTTAGCTGGACCTTTAAAGCACGTATATAGTCCAATCTCTGAATACAATAACACTACTAAAAACAATGAGGAGTGCAAGATGCATGAATTGAATCCATGAAGTATGTAGTAACTTCGAAAATTTTTGGTAAAAACGTTTCTTCAAAAGTGATTTATTAAATATGTTATTTATATTTTGTTTATTAAATTCTTCTTATTAATTTTCGGAAATAACATTCAGTTCTTACAGAAGTGTTGCATGGTTAACTATATGAAGCGCGTTATTTTCTAAATTTTAATTTTGATTTTCACTTACTGTATCCCCTTAACATTAAGGAAGGATAGCCTTGTGTTAGCTTAATTTCAAGCAATGTTTTGTTCTCAATATTTCATTATTTCTTGTTCAAAACATGTTGGATACATGTTTGAAATTTTAAAATAATTATAACAAACTTTCTTCTTAGAGCTTTTGTCTCAGTTGGAAAAGACTATGTCTATCCATTTCAGACTTTCCCTACTTTAAACATGATAAAATATCATGTTTAAAGTTGATAAGTTGCTATGATAACCATATAGCTATAGCCTATATTCTTCCTAAAACATTTCTTTCTTTCTAAACGTTTTGTATAAAACATTATTTAAAACTAGAGAGAAATGTTATGCATTTTTAATAAAAATGGGATAAAAGTATTGTTAAAAATATATTTAATTTCATTTTACCCATTCGAGCAAAAATATTTTTAAAATGTCACGNACAATATAAGATCATGACATTTTAACACTTTCCTAAGATTCTTCTTCTTGTTCAGCACGACAGCCCCTTACAGGCCTTGGCTGCCTCAACCACGCCTAGCCTCCAATGCCTCCTATCCATGGCGACTTTTTTCCAGTTGTTAATCTTTATTATTTTGAGATCTTTAGTAGTGTCATCCAGCCGTCTAGTTGTAGGTCTTCCTCTGTCCCGAGATCCGGAAGGATTATTGAAGGTGGCGATTCGTGCTGCATTGTTTTCTGGACCTCTCCAGATATGGCCAAGCCATCTTAATCTATTGATTCGGATGACCTGCACTATCTGTGGCTGTCCATAGAGTCTATATAATTCAAAGTTGTATCTGATTCGCCAACAGCCTCTTTCCTGTACTGGGCCAAAAATATTTCTAAGGATTTTCCTTTCAAAAACACCAAGAATGCGCTGAGTGTCTGCGTTTAGTGCCCATGTTTCACTTGCATAGAGCAATACAGGTAGAATAAGAGTCTTACAAATTTTAATTTTGGTTTTTCGACTGATTAGGCTTGATCTTAATTTCTCCTAAGATTACAAAGGACATATTTTATTGGTCTATTTTTTATTTGAATAAAATTATGACAAATTCTCCGATAAACAACTGTATGTTTCGGAAGCACAAGAAGGAAATAAATATATATTATAATTTTTGTCTTTAGTCCATGAATTGAATCTTGTGTAATTTAATTTGGTCAGACTCCAATTTAAATTTAGTTATCTAGGTGCTAGTAATTACTGCAAGGTATAGTTATGGTTAATGGTAAGTTAAAGAAAATGCGAAGATGAGAAATAAAATAGAAACTGGAGTATGTTAAACTTTTCATGCTAAGAAATATTTCGGTTATTTGATATTATTAATATTTGAGTTAAAAACTAGACAAACATAGCACAAATCTGGAAATAGCAGCACAATGAATAAGTCACATGATATTTCTAATAAAGAAAATTGCAGTTTTGTAAGGAAAATTTATTTTAGAAAAAATAAACAATTATCGCAAGTTTTATGCAGTGAAGCTAAAATTCATTTGAAATATCTCAATTTCATTTGGGAAATATATAATTTTATTTTTATTACAAAAATTCAAAACTCCTTATCTTCCTTTTGCGTAGGCGTACTAATCAAAACTGAAGTTTGATATTTCGAAACTTAAAAGAAGAGTTAAAGCGAAATCCCTTCATGTACTCCCGATATTTCATTTCAAAAACATTTATTTTATGCTAAAATGGAACAACATCAATAACTTATATAATTACCTTTTTTGTCATGAGAATATATCAATGTAGTGAAATGGGTTGTTAAATTAAATTGTTGTAGAATAAAACATTTATTTATGTATATTTCCTTAGCATAGTGTTTAAAAAGATTTGTATTTCAAAATTTCTATTGACAAGGACTTCTTTCAATATTAATAAAAGGACTTGATATTATAAACAACAAACAAACATAATATTATAATTAATAGTGTAATATTAACAAGCAAACCTAAGTACCTCCGGAGACAAAATTTTTAATTTTTAATTTAGAAATTTTTATTTAAACTGATGTGCTATTATATACTAAAACATGATATAAGTGCAAAAAAAAATTATATTATTTAAAAATAAAAAGGGAAAACTAGTAAAAAAATACCAAAAACTGGCCTATTTTCAAAATCACATAACTTTAATAATATTTATTATTTTTTCATTATTCTTGCTTTATAATACTCATAAAATTCAATTGAAATTGTTCAATTAAAAGATATCTGATTCTAAACCAGTAAGTGTGATATGTCAAAACTAGAACTATTATATAGTGCGGCTTTCTTTTTCAAGGTCTGAATATTAATTCAGTATAGACGTTATATAATATTTTTCTTTCTTTTTTAGCCTTTACTTTCACTGCTCTAGGTAAGGGAGAAATCTTATTTTTCCTTGCAATATGTACAATTTTTCTTTCAAATTGCATCATTGAGTTCTTACATTACTTTAAATCAGGGGTCGGCAACCTGTTTGTTCTTAAGGGCGCAATACTAAATTTGAAAATCACCGAGGGCGCATATTTTGCAGATAATCATGCACAATCCTAAACTCAACTGACTACTTGCTGTATATCGCCGTTTGACAAGAGTTAAGTAAATCGCTCTTACTATCATACATTTACATTAGTCCAGCGAGGGCGCATTAAAAATCGATCGGGGGCGCCGTGTTGCCTACCCCTGCTTTAAATGATACTAATTTTTAAATATTTTTATTTTAGCTGCAAAAAAAGTTTAATCCAATTGTCCATCCCCCTAAACACATGTACAGAAAAAACTCATGTAAAATTTGCTAGCAATTCTAAAAAAATATTTAAAAATTACTTTAAAATGAGGGAAAATGACCAAAAAAAAGTTTTGGGAAAAAGTTTAAAAAAAAAGTATCAATTTAATGATTAATATTGATGTTTTTTCAAATCATCCTAACTTCTGTTTTATTTGACGCGGAAACATAACTCCAAAAAAGGTCCATAATTTTCTTTTATATAAAAAAACTGAAAAAAAGATATTTTGGTCTAAATCTGCTTAAAAAAGTTTATCAAGTACCTTAAAGAAAGAAATATTTTAAGAATTTTTTCGGGCAATTTTATTTCCCATAATTTTAATGATACCATGCTTTAGTTATTAATAGTAAATTTTATGAAAAAAAAATACTTCATGTAATCAATGAATCATTTTAAAAATTCCCATAATATAATTTCCCAGTTGGAAATTATAGTATCATAGGATTTTTATTTTATTTTACACTCAGAATTACTTTTGAATAGTAATCTTATCATAATAAACTAAGAAACACTTGGAATATTAAATATAAATGATAGTTATTTTGCTTTCTTTCTAAAAAATATTTGAATGAAATGGTTAATCACTATTTTTCATCTATTGCTAATACCTATTGTTATAGATCAATTTTTTCCTTAAAGATTTTGGAATGGTTTTTTTCATTGGCAGGACGTTTTTTCTACATTTTATGATGTATTTTATTCTACGTAGATTTTTTTCTATGCAATATTTAAAAAAAAAGTTTTTATTTCTTTTTTTGTTTCAAAGTGCATGGTTTTACTTTTGATCTTCCAGAAAATAAAAGCAGGCAAAACCCTGGACAAAATTAAATACAATTAAAAGTTCACTAAAATTATAGTTTGAGTACTAAAGTAATTCACCAAGCTAGAAACAAATAAGCAAGTTTTCAATAATTAAAGAAATGCTTTATTTGACCACCGAATGTAATTTTAAACATCAATATACTTATTCTTATTCGTTCAGATGGTAATTCATATTCGAAAAATTAAATGTTATTAAATTTTGAAGTTAAAACTTTTTATTGCCAAAGTTGCATAATAATAGTTACTTTTTACAATCTTTGTTAAACATGAACTTTTAATTCTCAAACTAATGCTTATATTTTTACTTGAAAATATCTTAAATATTATTAAAAAAATATCCATACTTTTAAAGGTGACATTTTCGGTGCCAACAGTGGCTATAGGCTCTAAACATACATAAATTATCTGTTACATTATTCACATGTGAACCTTAAATCAATTAAATTGCAACACTTTTGCCTTAATATGGAAAATGATAAAATATTAAATTAGTAAACTAAGTCATAATTACTTACAAGAATTACAATAACAACGAAATAAAAGTTAGAATTACAAGGATAATTGATAATGACAAAAGTGCATAATTTAATTTTAGCAAAGAATCTAATTAGTTTTAGTATACTTCTAAAGTGGCATTGAGTTCGTTTCTAATGACGAATTTGACAGGCGATTCTCAGAAAATAGGAATAAAAACCCTCAAAGTGATAATTTTTTAAAAGTTTATAGAAATTAGTTAGTAACAAGTCTTAGTGATAAGTCTGATAGAATAAAATAAAGAACTTTAAGAACTTACTATAAATAAACTTTTTCAAGTTATATGTTTAACGTAATATACTCTTGTATTTGCCTAAAATATATTTATTTTTAATATTGTAATAAAAAAAATTATACATTTTTATAGATTGCAATGACATAAAAACTGATCTTAATCAAATTAGGAAAATTAGTAAAATAGTATTAAATGTATACTTTAATGTATACTGCTCACGTATAAATTTATTCTCTGATATTTCAATTGAAATTTCCAGCGCTAAGTTACATCAACATGATTATTGCATCATATTGAAAATCAAGCCGCATCTAAGATCGGGTGTTTAAAACTAACTCTTAATCTATGCAGGTGTAACTGGCGCTAGCGTAGATATTATTAACAAATTTAATTACCAGATATATTCAAATTGAATTTAATAAACAATAAAGTTATGTAGTTATTTTTCTCCGTTGTAGGTTATGATGCAGTATATTTGTATGTCCGAGCTAGAAAACTGTTACGATTTAACATTTATTATATAGGGAATCAAACGTACTATCTCTGTTAAAAAAATTACTAATGTAACTATATTTTAGATGCCCATAGAGAAGAGATGGCCAGTTTAAATATCCTTGATATTTTTTGAATGCATTGCAGAATATTCAGTTTCACTGGAAACAGTTTGACTTATTTTTCAATTTAAACGAAGTATTGATTTTCGTGACAGTCAAAGTAAGGCTGTAAATGCAATGTGTGTAAAAAATTTATATTTATTTTATTTAGGAGCCAAATATTTTTCGCGTAGTAAGTTGTTGTTGTTGTTAATTTACGTCGCACTAGAGCTGCACAATGGGCTATTGGCGACGGTCTGGGAAACATCCCGGAGGAAGATCGGAAGACATGCCATCACAATTTTGATCCTCTGCTTAGGGGATGGCACCCCCGATTCGGTAGCCCTACTACCTGCGTGCGAAGTCGAGCACTTTACGGTAGCCCAGTTTAACGAGGACCAATACTGCACACCCTCGGTCCCTACGCAGACTGATCCAAGCGGTCACCCACTCGCACACTGACCACAGCAGTGATGCTTGACTTCGGTGATCTGCTGGGAACCGTGTCTTAACGATCACTCCACTGCGGGACCGCGTAGTAAGTATTATGTTATTTTTTAATGCAAAGGTTACGTTTTTGTAGCTAAGTTGTAGCGGTTACGTTGTTAACCGCTACAACTTAGCTGGACATTTAAAGCACGTATATAGTCCAATCTCTGAATACAATATCACAACTAAAAACAATGAGGAGTGCAAGATGCATGAATTGAATCCAAGAAGCATGTACTAACTTTGAAAATCTTTGCTAAAAACGTAGAAGTTTTCTTCAAAAGTGATTTATTAAATATGTGATTTATATTTCGTTTATTAAATTCTTCTTATTAATTTTCGTAAATACAGAAGTAATTACAGAAGTGTTGCATAATTAACTGCATGAAACGTGTCATTTTCTATATTTAAATTTTGATTTTCACTTACTGTATCCCCTTTACATTAAGGAAGGATAGCCTTCTGTTAGCGTAATTTCAAGCAATGTTTTGTTCTCAGTATTTCATTATTTCTTGCTCAAAGCATGTTGGATACATGCTTGAAAATTTAAAATAATTATAAACATTGCTTGCAACCTTATTCTTAGAGCTTTTGTTTCAGTTGGAAAAGACAATGTCCATCCATTTCAGACTTTCCCTACTTTAAACATGATAAAATATCATGTTTAAAGTTGATAAGTTGCTATGATAACCATATAGCTATAGCCTATTTCCTTCCTTAACCATTTATTTCTTTCTAAACTTTTTGTGAAAAACATTCCTTAAAACTAGAGAGAAATGTTATACATTTTTAATAAAAATAGGACAAAAGTATTGTTAAAAATATATTGAATTTAATTTTACCCATTCGAGCAAAAATGTTTTTAAAATGTCACGAAAAATGTCTTCTTTCAAATGAGAGAAAGTTAAGTACGAAGTCGATTCTTTTTTCGGTTAGTTTCTATTATATTTCAAAATAAATGCATTCTTTCCAGCATATAAATGTAAATTTAAATTCAAATGCAGTAAAGTAAGAAGCTATACATGAAAGATTTTATTATTTTTTCTACACTCAATTGAGACAAAACGGAACAAAGTCAATCATCCCTAAACCATGTGGTTTTAAATGCCTGATGGAAAAGATATGTTGTTTTAAATATTTGTGTCCTCTGGGTAAAATTTCTAAAAGAAATTTATGGGCAAATTATACATATTTCACTACATTCAGGTTTTGATACCCTCTCTATATAAAAATAAAACAAAAACAAACAAACAAATGCCTGTTAATGTCAAATTGAGATAAAAGCTAAGTTGATGATGCAAATGAAGTTTGTTTTAGAGACATTCCGCTTGGGGCTGACATTCTTTTGAGATATATTATTTAAATAAGGTAATGTCTGTAAATGTCTACTTCACCCAAAATGGTAAAATAGCATTTTTTTGTTTTAAGCATGTATCTTTACATATCTATGTGCATTAATTCAGTTTATTTTATTTTCCGAACTGATTATATTTCCATTTTCAAGTTGGCTGTTAAATGTCAGATCATTTTAAAACAAAACACTTCTTTATAATAGTGTAAAACGTTTAGTTACAATTAGAAAAAGTTTTTTTTAAAGAAAATGTCTTATATTTATAATGACATATGTAAAAAACAATCAGCATACTATGCACTCAAAAAGCTGACTTTCATTATAAAGTCTGCTTTTTTTAATTAAAATGAAAGTGTGTTGATATAAATTCTACGCTAAAATGAGTTGACCTTTTTCTCAAAAAAGGTAATTTTAATATTAAGGAATTGGAAAAAATTAATTAACAAGTTTTTTTTCTACATATTTAAAGGTATTTGCAAAAAGATCTTTAGCTAACCTAATCAAGTTTTTAAAAGCTTTAAATATTTGAATAAAATAATCATAAAGCTTTCGTATTGATAGCACTACATTAGAGGAAAATATTGCTCACGATAGATATAGGAATACAATTTCGAGTGTAACGAATTACTTTTGTGATTTTAGTACCTCTATTTGCGTAGTACATCCTATTTCTAACTTTATGTACCATCAAATTTATCTAAATTGTTATTTACAATATGTATGTAATTTTATGTCAGTTTAAAGTACAAAGACACAGAAGTTCATTAAGTAAAGATGTGTCTTTACAAAAGTCTAAATTTAAGATAAAGAGCATATTAGCATAAATCCAATATAAGATAACTCAGTTTCGAAGAAGTGTCGAAATTTATTAAAAATAAGTGTACTGATAGTAAATAGAAGTTTTTTTTAAATAGAAGTAAATTGTCCATTGTAACAAAAGAAAAATTATTGAAATTTAAAGTAAATGTCGCATAATTACCACAACACTTTATTGTAACACTTTATGTTTTTGATTCCACGTGCATAGATATTGCTGATTTCTAATGTGTCTCAAGAAATTGTTAACTTAAAACAAACAAAAATTGATGAAGGTTGTAACCCTAAATTTCCATACGCGGTTTTACTCCTTTTAACTGAAACAATTATAAAAATCAAGAAACTATGTTATTAGTTTCTTACTACACAAAAATGAAACAATGTTTCTTATAACTATAATAAATATTACGGGCAGTGAAAATAAAAAAAAACGATGACATTATCTGACAGATTAATAGTATTCAATTTTGAAGGAACTCTTGAAATAATTTTCTATTGAAGTTTCTTTCTAAAAAAAAGTACTTTGGCTTTGCTTTTCTGGTGTGAAAGCAACAGCTTCTCCTTAGAAAAAGTTACGAGGAAATATTCATATGTAAAAGGGTAAGAAGTGCACAAAGCATTTTCAACTTTTTTAAATAAAAGCATGTAAGTAGTTTTGTACAGTATATGTCGTAAATTTTATTAGAATATTGAAGTAACAAAAGAAATAATAACTATATATATAAATATATACACCTTAATTTCTTCATTTAAATTTTTATATTACAGCTTCTTCTGTTGTTACATCACATTATATAATGATTTGTCTAGACAAAAACATATGCAATTTATAATTTAAATTGTTAAAAAATAAGTGAATTTGAATCACAAAATTTGTTGATAAAAATGATAAATTAAAATTTTTATGTCTAGACACTAGTTCTAAAATATTTCAACTCCATGACTATCTTTTTCAGTTACACACAATTTTAACAGATATTGCATTTGACAGTTTAAAACAGTTTGAAATGCTGTGGTGTATAAAAGTAAATAACAAATGCAAAAATTGTTTTACTTGTTCAATAGTGCAATGTGTTATGTTTGACATTATTAGTTAATACAATTATGAGATGTTTTTATTTATAATAGTAATTGAGGGGAAATCATAACATTACTAATAAGTCATAGTTAGAAATGTTTAAAAAATTAGAGAAATTTTTTTAAACAGTAATCATTTAGCTTTTTACACTATTAAATTCTATGGTAAGAGACTTAAATATCCCAGTCTCACTGATTATTGAAAGTATTTTCGATGAAACACAATATTTCATATGCTTTTAAAATTATCTAGTAGCTTTTGAACTTTTAATTATAATAATGAGAGAATTTTGTAATTTTTATGCTTGCTTACAAATTCTGCGTAATTTTATAGTTACTGAACTTACTTTAAAAAATAAATAAAAGTATTATTTCTGAAGATTTATCATCAATACTTAGTTACTTGAATTTCGATTTCAAAAATAAATGTCAATACTAAAAAATTACTTTATTGAGTTTGCACAAAATGTGATTGTTAATAAAAAAAAATTTACGTTTTTTAAAAAATTCTAAGACATTTCAGGAAAACAAGTTTAATTTTTAATTGCTGTTGCAAAATGAAATATATATTTAAGGTACCCAACTAGTCTATTTGTTTTATTACGTGCAAAAACCCTATAAAACTGGCAAAAAAACTTTATTATTGATATTATTTTTATAAATGGTCATTTTTAAGTAAAAATTAGGCATTTTTTACATAGACGCTAAATGTTGTTCAAACAATTCTATCGACGAAAACAAAAAATACTTTGTAGAATTTATTTAGAAGAAAATCAATTATGTTTTGAACTATTATTTTAAATAAAAAAGCTTATACGTCTGAGATGGAATCAATGTACTTAAAAAAATAAAGTTTAAAAAAATTTCCCCCTTCTCTTTGCGAAAAAAGCATAGGTATTTTTCTCTTAGTCTGTAGTTCAAAATACGTGCGTTATAATCGTAAACACTCGCGAAAAATTGTAGACAATTATTTTAAAAACAACATGAGATATCGTTTTTGAGGTAGCGTAAAATCTGACAAAAATCTGATTTTGCATTTAAAGACTTAAAATCTTTAGTTTATCAGTATTTTGCAAAATTGCTGCAACTTAATAACAAACAAAATCAAAGAAGCTAAGAGTACAGGAATTCTAACTTTACAATAAACTAAATTTTGAAAATTTTGCCCAAAATCATGTTTTTGCACAAGTCATACCTTAAGTTTTGAAAATTATATATAAGCATTTCTGCTATTTGTTGAAATGTCTTTACTCATTACAACTGCCAGACATATCTAATTGCTCTCTCGGCTCGTAATTACATTAGGTAGTTAATTTTTTACTACATAAAATTTATATAATTCATTACCCTTACGAGAAAGGCTAAGTTAAGCTAATATCTCGCTAGAACAAAGATGTTATACAGCCAAACAAAACTACATTCTGAAAATCTGCTACCATACGGAACTATCAGAAGAAATTTTAAAATAGAAAAACTTCGACCGGCCCTTTTTTTTAGCTTGAAAAGCTCGACTATTTCCTAATAAATTTCATGAAATAAGTGCAAATTATGCACTAATGTTATCCACTCATTGTATCCACTATTTGTTGTAATACCTTCAGTTTTTAATTTTTTAAATACAGTAAAAATTAATAATTTCAATAAATTTTAAAATATTGAATTTCATTTCTAAGTAAAAAGTTATAGAATTTTTAATACTAACTAAAATAACTGCAAAAATATCAAATTTTGGCAAATCAAAATTTCCTATAGAGTGGATTCTTCAACAGAAATAAATTGATTTTAACAATCGATTGTACAGAGAATATATAGAAATTAATTTTAAAATTAGTTTTTCGCAAATTTGTGACAGAATTACAGTGACAGACTGATAATAAAAAAAAATCACATTTTATATTTACTCTTCAGAAATTAGACATGCACGTTACAAAAATCTCTCCTGTGAAATTAAAACTTCCGAATTAGAAAGCATTGTCAAAATATGACGTCAGTGTCACGATATAGATTAATTAAAAAAAACTTTAATGAAGGCACTAAAATGTTTCTATGTTTGTCTTAAAAATTTATTTTGTATTAAATTTTTATGAAGTTCTCTTTACGCTGTTCTTGCACAAAAAATTTAGGTAAGTTTCAGCTGAACTGCATTCACCACTAATTTATTTTCATTATAATATACATTTTTTAGATTTTTATTCACAAATGCAAACAAATTGGTTTTACTCAGACATGTGTCTTGGGAAGATTACTGAAACACAATTCTAAATTAAACTTGCTCAGAGCATATATTTTTTAAATTATTCAACATTCTCAAACGTACCTTATTATCAACAAGAAACTTTAATGAGGAATGTTTAGATTTTAGCAATTTGCATAGTATTTTTCCTTTTTGTGAACAAAGTAAATGGTCTTAAAATAATTTCTTACTTATTTTATTTTAGTTTTCTACGCCACACTAGTCTTTTTGTAGCATAGTCTTCTCAAAGTCAGAGAGCGATAACAAATTCTTCTATTTAATTTGTCAAAACTTCTCTTCTATATAAGCGTTAAATTTTTGAAATTGAGAATCATACAATGATAATGTGATAAATTTAATCCAAAAATACAATAATAATGCAACATAAATAGTTATTTTCTGTTTTAAAGAGTTTAATTGAATTTATTAAATCAAATATATAGTTACTATTCAGACGTAGTAAATGCAGCTTCTTTGTATAATAACTTAAGACGAGAACTTACTACATAAGTTCTTTTTCTATGAGAATACAATGCTCTGAATTTATAGCACATTATGGTAAATTGTCGTACTAAAAAGTAATGAAATTCCTGGTAAAAAAAAGAAAACATAATTCTGGTTTATGAAACAAAATATGCAGTATTTAAATAATTTATTTTGCAAGTTTTCCGTTCAAATGGTTATAGTGCACCTGATATTCGCATTTTAAAAAATATAATTCCTTTTATCACACTTTTTTAAAAAAATATATAATATATGATAATAAATGCATTCGGCTAAATGCATGAAGTATTATATAAACTCAGCAAATTTTACATCATTTACCATATTTTATAACACCATATTTAATTGTTAATTTTTTCCAAAATAATTACCAAACCATTTAGGTAAAAATAACGACGCTTTTTGGGGTTTCTATAGAGCCAGACATATGATAAATTTTATTACAATATTCTGAAAGTTTTGACTTATTTTTTTCAGTGAAAAATTAATATTTTGCCATTTAAGGTAGGAATTATACAATATAAGACAAGTTCCATCATTGCTTCAGGCTTAAAAGGTACATAAGGTCATTATTTAATAGTTTAGACAAATAAGTAGTTTGTAGAACTGTATTATCCCCTCAAAAATATTTTAATACTAAAAATGAATGTAATGGTTATTAATAAGCAATATATATAAATAGATATCAAAGCGCATAAACTATTAAAAATAATTGTTTTTAACAACAAAAATACTATACAATTGGAATTTTATGCTTTATTGTTATATTGAATATAGCTATGAACTAATTATATTCAAATATATATAAGAATTTGTGTATGTTTCGTAATTGGATGCACCTCTTGCGGCAAATATCTTCCAGCGTAAATAATGAATGTTAGCTTTACGATTAGATGATTGGTTGTTTATATGGAAATTCAGAACTTAAAATACGTGAATTAAAAATTGCAATTTGAAGTAACATTAATTTGACACATAACTCTAATTTTTTTTAATAGTTTTATTTAATTAAACTATTCTAATTAATTAATTATTTTTAATATTACAATTGATGATATAGCAATTTATGTAGATTTATTTTGTATACACATAGCTTTAATTAAAGAATGAAATAAAAAAATTCAAAATTTTCATTTATCAAATGCATCCTGTCTTTGTTTTCTGACATCCCGTTGTTGTTTTCTGAGGGCGTCATAAGTAAATTGATAAAATCTATGAATCATGATGAACTTAGAGGATTTTCACTCTTATCTGAATGGATTTTCTGTTAGAAATACTTTCAAATAATGCACATTGCATTTAAATATTATTTTACCATGTTTGTAATAAAACTAATTTTTTATCACAGTCTGTATATATATATATATATATATATATATATATGTTTGGAGTATCGGGCAAATGTATACCGGGCAATGGCACTTGACCTTAAAAAAAATCAGTGTAGGGTATGCCGGGCAAATGCATACCGGGCAGTGGCACTTGACCTTAAAAAGTAATCAATGTAGGATATATCGGGCAAATGTAAACTGGGCAATGGCACTAAACTAGAATAAATGTATCGAACAAATGTAATTATATTCACGAATAAATTAATATAAAATCTGATGACGTTTTGAATTTGTCATTTTTGAATGACATTATGACGAATCGGAGATGTATTTTATACTTTGCCGGTTTCTCATTTGTATAATAATACAAATGAGATTATATATATATATAGGGTAAACCAACCAGTGAAGGAACACTACCCAGTGAAGGAACATTTCATATATATTGATTAAAAATAAGAATTTAAAAGTTTTTCTTTAGATTGATTGGTACCAATAGCTTACTGCCAAGCAATAGGAAGTCATCTAGCAATATTTTGGATTACCTGGTCAAATAGATTTCTCTGAAAAAATTTTTGAATTTGTTATTATCTCTGCAACACCTTGTTTCGTTGAAAAAATTATAAGGTGAGTGTTTGTACTTATATGTTTGAAGTGGAATTAATTGCATGTAGTAGTCTTATTTTTCTCACTGTGAAAAAGAGAATTCAAAATATAGTTATTGAAGTTACGTTTTATTTTTTTTAAAGCACCATAGCATAATCAAGTACTGAGATAAGGGGGTGTTTATTCACTGGATCACCAAACGATGAAAAACCAGTGAAGG
>NC_092208.1:26624427-26682312 GCF_043381705.1 Parasteatoda tepidariorum | reverse complement strand
TATATATATATATATTATATGTAATAAAAAATAAAGCAAATTTTTATACTTTTTGTCGCACAAAACTCAAAACTATTTTTAATGTGAACTAGTCTGAGTTGAATAAAAAATAACAGAGACTTTTTTCAAATGAAATAACAATGCTATTTTAAAACAAAAAATTCTTATTTAGTAGTTGCTAATTGTTTTGTAAATTGAGGGCAATTAGTACTTTATATACAAAAAAATAGATCTTGATTTGAGTAAAAACTAAAATCTTTTTAATTGCCTATTCTTTTTTAAAAAAAACTTTTCGATCAAAGTTGTTATTTAACTCTATATTAAAGAAATATATTCCTTCAAAGTATTTTTTTCGATTATGTAATTTTGACTGAATGAGACAATAATATTTATTTACTGTACAGCATGCAAGATTCTTAAAACAAAAATTGTTCTAATAAATTTTTAACGTACAATTGATTCCCTTGAATGTCGTTAAAATATTATACTTAATTAATTCCTTTTTTTCTTTAAATGCTTAAATTCAAATTTCAGTTACAATGTAGTGTTCTCAAAATCTCTTAGCTTCCTAAATACAAAAATATTTAAATGCTTAAGAATGTTGACGAAAACAAAAATTTTTTGGCTGTTTATACATCGCATTACTGGGTGATTTTCACGAAACATGACAATTCACTGTCCCTTTTTCCAAGATCTAATACTATAATACTAAAAGAACTTTCTTTTAAAAAAAATTAATAAATAGCATTGCTGTTAGCATTTTAAAATGACTTTGCACTAGCATTGATTTTTTCTGTATACTTAAAAAATTTAATTGAATATCTAAATGTCATTTTCCTGGCATGTCCCAAACAATATTTCCAATAATAACTAGCTTCAAAACTTCCCGTACATTTTTCAAAATCTAATTTTTTTTATCTTATCCTATGTAAGCATTTCTAGAATATACGCAGTGGGTATTGTTTACTAAAACTTCGTTTAAAAAATTTTTTTCTGTCTATAATTTGTTTTTCCCATTAAAATCTGTCATTTTCTTGGCTACTTTTATTTAGTGATTTATAACCAAAATAGATAGCGCCAGGAATCAATATATCTTATGTTAATAGATTGATTAGATACCCTCCTATCTGAACATGTCTTGTTGCATGAATAAAGAACCAATTTTCTGGTTCAAAATCTATTTCAAAAAATTTTTCAAGCTGAGTAGGTTTTTATGCTGTCATTTTCCTGGCTTCTTGAAATCGTTAATAACATAAACTACATAGATTTATCTGAGTTATTTTAAGAATTATTTTCTGCAGAATATAAACGTCTTCGTCCAAAATATTAAATTAAAGTAAAGTTATATTCAATAAAATGGTGAATTTGTCGTTATCCTGCCTGTCATTTTTCTGGCTTATGAATGTCAGGACGTTGAAGTGTTAACAGAAATTCTTTTTAACTGGTAATACTGTAAAGAGGGAAAGCAAGTATTAACCTAATACCAAGTTTATGTATGATTGTAACATGCTTGAATGTAATCAAAGTTATTTATTTATTTAATGATTGATTATTATACACAATTTTATTCTGTACATATCAGCAACAAAAATTTTCTTGTTTCTTTCTACAGTGGATAAAAATAATTAATTTAAGCAATTTATGGTCCATCTAACATAAAGACTTAAGTTGAGTTGCTTACTACTAACTTAAAATGACTATATTTTAAACTTCTAAAGTAATATGTCAATTTCCTGGCATTCAAGATTTGGTGAAGTTCTATTTTTTTTCTCGAGCAAATGTCAATAAACTTCGCTGCTGTCTGTAAAATATTAATAAGTGTAGCTAAAGAAGTATACAAAAAAATTTACATTATTTTTAAGACTTTAAATTTAAAGAAATGTTTTGGTCTGAATTGTTATGTTTCGTGAGAATCACCCTACAGTCAAAATCTGTTATTTTTTCTAATATGTTATCTTACTATGAATGGATTAATATTATGTGTTTTACTGCCAACGTTTGATTATTATACGATTGGATTAATTTTTCTTAAATATCTTATGCTTAAAGATCACATTTTAAATTGATTAATAACTTTTGCACATGTAAAAAAAAGTTAAAATTAAAATAATTTAAATATTTATATTTTTAAAACTTATTAGTGGCTCATGTCTAGTAAATATTTCTGAAATATCAGCACATTATTATGATTTAGCTTAGTTATACCTAATGTTGAAATTAAGGAATTTATAATAAAGAATAAATATGGTGTCCTTAAAATTAGCAGTTTTATGCTAACGTTGATTGATTGATACACTCAAAATTTAAACAAAGCAAGGTAAATACATTTTTTTAATGTAATACTATTTTTCTCACATTGTAAGCGGAAAACCCTATCTTTAATTTATGCACCATTATTTCTTCTCAAATCAGGAAGATATGAACTTGTCAAAATAACGTATGTTTGTAAACAAAATTATTTCGATTTATAAATTGATACCTTTGAGATACATTCTCACATCATAGTCACTGCTATTAGTACGAGACAATTAAGCTGAATTTTATTAAGCTTTATCTGACTTTAAAATAAATTGATTTTATGCTTTTTATACGCTTCTGGTTGGTTAATTTTTCACTAAATTGTATCAAATTTAATCAGGGTCGGTAATAAAATCTCTTCTTTTAATTTTTATACAAAATAAATTAACTGTATTTTTAGTAACATTTGATTTCTACCTCCATATTTCTATTTTATTTTATGGCAGTCGTTGAACGGCCAACCCGATTTTGAGTTCCCGATTTTGAGACTATCAATGTTCAACTCCGTAGCTTCGTAATTTAAAACCCAATACAGAAAACAAGGGAAGTCCTGGATCAAATATTAGGTTAAATTTGGCTTCCTGGAGGACTTCGAAGACGCTCTCGGAACAAAATAATATACGCTGTAAGGATCGAACGAGAAAAAAGAATAGAAGACTATCGAAGTCTGGACAGTTAAATTAGATTCATTTAAAGAAGGTGGATGTGTGAAGCACTAAAGCCTGATTGGTTTTGGGAAGAATCTGAAAAGTGTTCAAATACGATTGATGAGATAAAAAAAATATAGTCGCAACTATTGGACTGTGGTAAAATTTACCATATTTTTGGCTCTATTAGAACACTAAAAGGCGCGATAACTTTTACTGAAGCGCTTGAGTGAAGATTTTGGTAAATTTAGCAATAAAATATTATTTTATAACATGTGACAAATATTTGTGATCGCTATAAAGATCGAATTTACAATAAAATTTATAATATGTGATATGCTGTAAAGATCGAACGAGAAACAAAATACAAGACTATCGAAGTCTAGACAGTTATATTAGATTAATTTAAAGAAAGTGGATATGTAAAGAACTAAAGTCTGATTGGTTTTGGGAAGAATCTGAAAAGTGTTCAAATACTATTGATGAGATAAAAATGTATATTCGCAACTATTGGACTGTGATAAAATTTACCGTATCTTTGGCTCGATTATTAGAACACTAAAAGGCGCGGAAACGTTTAGTGCTTTAGTAAAGATTTTGGTAAATTTAACAATAAAATATTCTTTTTGTGATAAAAATTGGTAAATAACGTAAAATTCAGTAGTTTCATCTTGGTATCTTAAGGCATGGCATTCATATGTGGTAATGAGAAATATAATTTTTGAAACCAGAATTTCGGATTAACTATTACATATGAAAGGAAAAAAACCAAATGAATAGTTTACAAACAGAATGTTTTGTAAATAATCAGAATTATGTTGTCGTTTTTTTTAACCAGAAATTTTATTATTACAATGCGGTACTGCAGTTTAACTAGAAATTTATTACTCCGTGTAGAAACACTTTAAAGCTTCGTCGTATAATCGTAAAGAGTTTGATATTTTATCTACCTACCTTCCTTATTTGTGATTTGTCAGATTTTGGTCGAAATTTCGTTTTTTTTTCTCACCTAGATATTAATTTACGACACCCAATGCTTGTATTTTTTGTCTTCATCTTTGATAATGATTCTAAAATATGTTAAAATTATTGAAGGTAATCTTTATTGAATACTTCGTATACTCCAAAATCTATTTAATGATTAAAAGATTTTTTAGATTATAGGCATTTATATTTGTGATATATTTTATGATTTAAAGTTTGAATTTAAATTGTTTCTTAGATTTAAGGAATTTATATTTGTAATATATTTTGATTTTATAGCCTGATTTTAAAATATTTTTCTTGGATTTGAAGCAGATTTCGATAGCAATTTTGATTCTGACCTTCCCTTAAATATTGATTTGAGTCATGCAGTGCTTAGATTTTTTTTGTCTTTATCTTAGGTAATGATTCTGAAAATTATTAAAATTGTTAAGGGTGATCATTTTTTAATGTTTCGTATTTTACAAAATATATTTCATGATTTAAAGCTTGACTTTAAATTGTTTCTTAGATTTAAGGAATTTATATTTGTAATATATTTTAATTTTATAGCTTGACTTTAATATATTTTTTTTAGATTTTAAGCAGATTTTGGTAGCAATTTTGTTTTATTCTTCGCCTTAATATTAATTTGCGATACCCAATGCTTAAATTTTTTGTCTGAAACTTTTATAATGATTCCAAAAATTATTAAAATTATTAACTCTAGCTTTTATTGAGCACTTTGCTAAACCCTTCAACCTTAACTTGCCTTCTGACAAAATCAAAATTTTCAAAACGTATTTTATGATTTAAAGCTTGACTTTAAATTGTTCTTTTGCTTTTAGATTTGAAGCATTTATTTCTTTATAATGGCTGACTGTAATTTTCCATTGAAACATCCCTTTTAATAATAGAATATTATTTGTAAAAATATGAGCATTGTCTGTTATAACGTTTTTTACCTGTTATCATCAGATCATACAATCAGATCACTTCATATAATCAGAATAAATTATTCTGATTTTCGTAAATGAATGCAAAAATAAACATTTGTGTTAGTTAAATATAAAAGTACTCAGTTTTATTAATAGAAAGAACAATTTAATTATCAACTTCAAGTTATACACATCTATCATGCAATGAGCTTTATTTGTTTTGGCTTTATAATTAAAAGGAAAATACATCAGTTAAACATTTATTCATTATTTTCATAAACATTATTTCAATTTTATTTACTCTTGAGAATAACTAACGAGTAAAATAAACAAATATTAAATTAATTTCAGGTAGAATGTTTTTTAATATTTAAAATATCGGAAAAAAATTCAAAATTGAGTACGCATTATTTAGATTAACAAATTTATAATTTAGTGGGAAAAAATAATCTTTTTTTTCTTCTTCGATGTTTTAAAATAAAATAAAAAATTCTTCAATTTTTTTAGCGTAACTTTATTTGAAGGGAATAAATCAAATTAGCTGAAATCTTTTTATCTGCTTTCATCTTTCACAAACAAAAAACTAATAATCAGAGTTCAGGCAAATTAATGTAATGTCAATATTTATAATTTTCATTTATCCGTGCAATGTTTTCTTTTATCATTTTATGAAAACATAATTTGTAACTAATTTCATTCAATACTAAATATTTTTTTTTATTTAGATTTTTTACACCAAAAGAAATTAATAATTTAACAAAATAAAATTGTAAAAGACTTTTTAAATAAACCCTTTTTAAGGTGACATTTAAAAATGACGATGTGTTGTTGGGAGTTATTATATTTATTTTTAGTACTTGGTTTTAATTATTTTAGTAAGTTTCCATCAATTCCCTCGGCTATGAAGTGAAATATTGAAATCCGAATTATGACCACTTACAATACATAACTTTTTGGCTACAAATGATTGCACTATACGCTCCCCTTCTGGCACAAAAAAATCGTTTTACAACATAACATTAGTCTCATATTTTACTAAGTTTACATTTACTTTTATTACTTGCACGTAAATTGGTTAAGCAGTTTAAGTAAATTTTCGATGCACTCTTATTACCTGCTCTTAAAACTCTGATTGATTGCGTTTTTATTGCTATTAGATTTGTTTACACGCTCAATCCTGACAAAATAACTACTATCATGCTATACGTCACAAAATTCTGGAGCCCTCACTTACATGATCCTCTGCCTAACAACTACCTGATATGAAATTGCTTTTCTTTTTATTATGATGACCAGGTACTTTACGCAGAAAAGTCAACAAAATAGCTTTATTATTGAAAAAGGGCAAATTTTTAATTTTAAGAATATTCTTCATGCGTTTATTTCTTGGGTCCATTTCCACGAAGTCATGAATTTGATCGATGCCTGCTGAAGACTCCCTGTGTAGTAAATGGTGACTTATTTTTCTTCTCATTGGCACGACAGCCCAGGATGGGTCTTGGCCTTCTGAACAAGCCTATGCCGAGACATTCTTCCCTTAGCCAAGGTTCTACAGTTCATTATCTTTAAAACTGCGTGACTGGGGCACATTTAACCTGTCGGGTCACAGACTCCTCCATGTTCCAATAACAAATCACTTCTGAGGATACTGAATTGGAGATTGATTGTTTTCTGGTCCAAGTCAAAATTACGATGTGCGGATGAACAAAATGAATGTATCAATGGATCTGCCCTAGAAATGGTTCGTGACGTGTTTGCGGCTGAAGTCGTATTTTAGGCCATAGATGGCACCACTGAAAAACAAGAAGTGAGCTTTTTGCTTTAAATAAGCTTGTTTTCACCAAGCAGGCTCGCCAGTATTAGCAAGCGGTATTAGAAACAACAACAAAAAACCCCTTCTATTGTTGTAGAGAAAGGAAATTATTCCTCTACATCATCGACTTTCCTTATTTTGTTTCTTTTTGCAACCTCTCAACTTGAAGATGATTTATCATTACCGTATGCATTTGATATCATGTAATAATTATTATAAGATTTTGAAAATAGATTTAAAACAACTGCGCATGCTTGCGTTTCTTTATTTTTTTGTAAAGAACGTATGTATCTTAACATTTTGTTGGCGTGGTATGGCATAGATAAAGCAAGCTGTTAACAGCTGTTAAATGTTGTATTCTGTTTAATCCCACTTTCGAATTAACAACATGGATATGTCACTGATAGATCAAGAACATTTGATACGAGTGCTAACGCAAAATGAATATCGAGAATTCGTTATTATAATATGTTAAAATGAATTGCGTGATTTTACAACAATTGAGGGATTTAATAAAGAAATTTATTAATTTCAGTTTACAATTATGGTTGTCTAATTGCACGAGATAGATAAGAATGTGTGTATTTTTTATTATTTCAAAATTATAAAATATATTGAATTTAATTATACAAATTATATTGGAAGAAATTTAACTTCCATAGTATGCTTCTCCATTGTAAATGCTTATTTTTATTTTTTAGGTGAAGTTTAGATGATATTCCACTATCTTTTGCGTTTTTAACTTGCGGGGGTTTTTAACTTATGCAAATTCTCTTCTTTTCATTCAGGTAAATTTTAAACTTTTCACGGGAGCATGCGCAATTACTTCAAATCTTACCTACAAGAGTATGCGACATGTAACGTAAAAGTGCGAAAGTTCCCTAGTGACGCAATATTTTAAGCCTATCATGACTGAAACATAACATGAGATTTAATTCCTTAAAATAAACTTATAAAAAGTATCTTACCTTATTATTTAAATTAAAAACACAGTTGCTAAATATTGTCTGATCTTATTCTTTTGTCTTCAATTATAAAACCTTTGTTTAGGTTGAATATGAAGTTACATGCGAAAAAAAAATTTTTTCTATGAAAAAAATTTATCTTAATATGGATATAAGAATTTAATTTTCTAAATAAAATTCGGTAATTTATAGTTATTTGGATAATTTATTTTATTTCAGTAATATTAAAAAAATTATTTAAGATATAAATGTTTAATAAGATGTTCTTCGAGGCTTATGTATTGTAATTTCAAAGGAAATATGATGCATTTTTTACTAAAAGTTGGAGAAAGGGTTTTAAAAAACCTGATTGATGGCGTGTTTTTCAAAATCTGCGGCAAACACATTATTAAAAACACAGTATATAGAAAAAAAATTACCAACCTTTCCTTGCTTATTTTTTTTCTAAAGAAATTTTTGTAGTTGGCCTTTTTTTGGTTTTTCAAAAATAAACTTTTTTCAGCAATGTTTCAGCACAGTTGTTGTTTCCCATGAGTAATTTAGTTTTCTGTTTCCTCATTCTTGAAAATGTTTATAATAATAACTTACAACATTCTTCAGCTTGTCATTCAGCATTAACTTTTGCATTTATGTAACACCCCTACAAGCTCAGTATTCCTCTAAATTTGTGATGAAAATTCTTTGTTCCTATTTTTCTTCTTCTTCTTTTTTTTTGTTGATAAATTATAAAAACTACACAAAAATTCTTGATTAGGAAAACTATTTTAATTTTTTAATTTGTAATTGATGTAAGCATTATTTTTATGTATTTTAATAGTATTGCAGTGTTAAATTCTATTTAATTTTATAAAATCAGCAAAGAGATCTTAGTATGCGCATAATTTGTTTAAATTCAACTAGCTTTACTAATCACTGTGAAAAAAAAAGCATTGTAAAAACCATCAGAATTCGATAAAATTTAACGTGTTTCTGGCTCTATGTAAACACCAAAAAGCTCGAGAATGTTTTCCGAAGTACTTAGGTATTGATTTCTGTAAAATCAATAATAAAATTTAGATTTACAAAAAAGTGATTAAATTTGATAAATAATGTAAAATTGGATATTTTTATCATAATACTTCAGAGTATTGTTTGAAAACCATTGATTTGTTAAAATTAATTCTTTGTTTGTATTTCGTACTAAATGACTGATAATTTAAACTATAAATTTTAAAACCAGATTTCCATTAAACCATTACCATATTAACAGAAAAATTATTGAATGAATTTTTAAAAAAATTGAAAATTTTTTCCCACCAAAATTGTGTTTTGTTATGGTTATAAAGAATAACAAATCATTGTCAGAACCAGAAATGCCATTACCATGCAGAACTGCAGAACAAGATACTTTCACTGATACTATTTATTAAAATTTCATGATTTGTGAAAGATAAAATCTCAAATTACAAAAAAAAAATCTTGTAATATAATTTTCCTAGTTTGTTTGTTCAGTTTATAGCTTGTTCAAACTTTGGATTACTTTTTTCATGACACCGAAATTGAAAATTTGTCACGTTCTAATGATCTATAAATCCTGTTTCCTGTTTAAATAGTTAAAATTAATATTATTATTATTTTTGAGTTTTGAGATTGCAATTTTTGATTTTAAGAGCTTCGAGAAACTAGATATATTTCCTCTGCACTTCAATATAGGCATTCAGCATCTTAATTTTTAATTATTATTTTTAATAAATTATTGCATATTTTAAGTAACTAAGCCTGCCAAATTAATTTCTACGAAGTTTATTTTAAAATTAAAAAAATGCTGTTTTAAAGATCTTAACGAAATAAAAATTTGTGAGAGAAAATATTGATGAGATACACCTAAATCATTAAATTACAAGGCAACTAAAATTCTGTCTTAATATTTTGTATAAATATATGAATAGAAAATATCATCATGAGATTTAAAATTGCTAAAAAATTTTGTAGAAATATTTAAATGAATCATTAAAATCAAATAAGAAGTAGCAGAAACCAGAAATCAAGTGGTGTACTTCATAACTCAAGTTTACATGAATCGATTTTTATCTGGGCGAAAATTTCTTAAGCAATGTTCACTAATATACCCCTAAATTATTTTGCTGCCAAAATATCGCACTCAAATTCAAATCATGTTATTTTAATTAAAACTAAATTTAAGTCTTATTTATGAGATTTAAGAAATGATTTTTTGGAAATAAATAATTTTGTAAATTCAAAGTTTATTATTCCTGTGATATTAAAAATAATAATAATAAGTGTTTCAGCAAATAAGGAGATTGGGAGCTTTAGAATTAATTTTAGTTTTTCTTAAGAGTTTTGTTTATTTTTCTTAGCGATAATTTATAAAAATATGGTTTATTTTTGAAAACAACTTCATCAATTGCTTCATCAATTCACAACTTATCAATTACTTAGACAAAATCTTAAAGCAAATTTATTTATTGACAAATTTTACTAGTCTAAAGACAAACTTAACTTCATAAATCTCATAATTCCTTAACACAGGTATATTTTAAAGTCATATTTCTATTGTAATTTGTCTAAAAGTTTTTTTTTGTAGATCTTTGCGTTGCAAACCTTGACATATGCGTACCAAATTTCACAAATTTGAAAACCGATTAGATAAATACGTTACTTAAAAAGTCTTATCTAATATTGCAATTGTTCCTACAAAATAACATAATTTTATAAGCAAAAGTCGTGCAAATTATTTATAATAATTCTTGCAGAAAACAGAAAATGCTCCACTAAATTGTAAGATTCAGCCGATACTTTTACAATTTCCAATACTATTTTATGTCTCAGATAATTGTTAAAAACTTTGAAAATGTAAATTAATATATACTCAATCTTTAACTCTATCCTTATCCATATAATACTAATTCTCCATTCATATAAATATCCATATAATAATAGAGTTAATATTAGTCATATAATATTAACTCTATCTTTAACCACTAGTTTTTAACAGGTATATATATCAACGCAAATTTAAATATTTTCATACATTTTTGATACATTTTTGATATATGTACTGTCATTTAATCAAATTTTCTAAAATGCAGTGACAAAAAGAGATAAAAAAATCAGAAATCGATAAACTTAAACAAAACCTAAGACCAATTTTACAAAACATTAAAAATTAGGACACGGTTAAAAAAAGCCGTCAGTGTTATAGAATGCTTTTAAGTTAATAAGTTGTAGTTCGTTTGATTTTTTTACTCTCATTTTCATCTCAAATCATTTAAAAGGAAATATTAAATTATTTTCTTCAAAGAAAATAATGAGCATCGAATATCTTTTTTCCTATGATCTGAAATTTCTTTAAAACAAATACTTTTTTTTAATAACTCTTTAGAGGATTTAAGTTGCCTTCAAATTTTTCGTGGTAAGAATTTTATTAATTGTTTATTAAATGTTTCTTTTAATAATTTCAAAGGAATCTTGCACTATTTTTTTCCGAAAAAAACCTCTCTTCATGGTTACATTTAAGAAACTTGCTTATTTTTAATCTCTTTTTATATGACTTTAATATTATATTATATTATAATCGGTGTTATAAACAACAGACTCAACTCTGACTTTACGACTATATCAGTATTCAACTATGTAGCCTTCTAATTTTGAACTCACTGTAGAAGACAAGAGATCCCTTGGATCAAGCAGTGAAACAAATTACCCTTTGTGGAGAGCTTTTTGATGGAACTAACTCGAATTTGCGTTACATGGAGAGGAAAATCACGAAAACCTCTAAACTGTTAGCCCAATGGCAAGAGATTCTTAACCTTATCCTTCAACCACTGAGAATATTTAATGTTAACACTGTGACTACCATTATCTACCAGCCATCGTTGGGATACAAACCTTCGGTCACGTCATTAAGAAGAGAATGCTCTATTACTTGAGCAACGGTGGCTCATTTTGGCTCATAATAATAATTATTCATGGTTATAATAAAATCCATTTTACCTTATCTTTAAATATTTATTTTTATTTTAAAGTCAGAAATTGTTTTGAATTATTTCAAAATATATAATTTCTTATTATATAATTTACAAATTTAGCTTTTTGCATTGCTTTTATTATCGTTTTGGAAAAAAATGCTGAGTGGTTTTGAGTTTTAACAGAAACAACATGCCTAGCTAAACAACATATCTAAGTAACAGCAACAAACTAAAAATGCTTTTTTAAAAAAAGATTTTTACAAAGCAATATTAAAGGAAAATAATTTTCTCCCAAATACTGGCATAATCTAAATATTTAAAAAATTATAAAATTCATACAGAAATTAAGTCATGCGGGAGTTTTTTGCATTGGAGAATTACATATTCTTGCTAGTTAATTTAATGTGCTACTTTTTTTCAGTTATAAAAAATATTTCAAAATACACTTTTTTTAAAAAATGAACAAATAAACCCTTAATACTTGTAAATCTGAAATCTCTTTTCTACAAAGTAATAAATTGTTTGTCCTTTTAACAATAATTTAATATCATTTATTTAATATACATATATATCATTTAAAAAATCCGTAGCTTTAAGAGTAATATTTATTTCAGATTTGAAATTCCTACACCTGTATTTGCAAGATCAAACATTTGTATAAATGCAACAAAATATTTGTTCCTCAGTGCTAATCAGTGTGGAAAAAATTCAAATCGAAATGCAATACCAAAAGTTTATATTTTTTCCAAATTCAATAAACGTAACCTGCTAATAAGAACGTGTTAAAAAACGTGTCCTACTAAGTAACTATACATAAAAAATATATCTTTACTGCTCCTAAATTTCAACATACTTTGATATTTACTCGTAATTTTAAATAAACCGACTTACGTGAGTTACTTAAACATTTTATGCACTATTATGCTTTCCGGGATTTTTGTAATTAAATTTGCCAAGTGTGAAAGAGAAAGGTTATATGCAAACGCGAATTTCAATTACATTTCAAATAAACTTACACCATGTATGCATTAAGTTATGAGCACATTAATGCATAAGGAGTTTCAAATAATGCATATTTATGGGAAATTTATCGGAATTTTAACATGATAATGTTAGTCCTAAGTTAATTAAATTAATTTTCGGTAAATTTAATGTTCATTGCAATCTTTTAATAAAGAAAGAAAATTCTTGATCTAGTGTAATTTCCAAGAAATGTGTACCTTTAAATTAAAAGTTTCATCATTCATGAAAAATCAAAATTTTCATCATTCATCACAATACCTAAAATATAGCAAAATATTTAATCATCTATTGAAATCATATATTTTAAAGTCATAATTAGTCATAATCATAAATTATGGGAAATTAAAATCATTTCACAAAATATTTTAATTTCAGTAAATTAGGAAATTCATTAGATTAAAAAAAACTTTTGAATCATTGGCTCCTCTTGGAATTAAAAACAGAAAAAAATAATCGAAATTGTTTATTGTTACTCAGTATTTTTTTTAAAAATAAATAAATGAACGGCTTATTGCCGTACAATTTACTTGATATGCAGGGATAGAAATTAAGAAAATATACACTGCAGAAAAAGATTTTTCAAAATTAAGCTAAAATGTGTCAGAAAAGCTCAGAAACAATTAATAGTCAAATTTGAAAACTTCGTGTATTTCAAAATTGAAACACCATTTACACATTTTTAAGCAAAATGCGCAGTCTCAAAAGTGATGTGGAGGAAGAAATGTCGGAGAAAAATGTTCGTTGGCCTCCGGTAGGATTCGTACTAAGGTCCTCCGGGCTTCTCACCCCCATGACTGTAGACCTTAGTCCAGGGAGAGTTAGGAAGCTTAACATAGAGGCCGCCACAAAGACACATTATGGCATACAGATTTGCCATGCTAAATAGTACGAAGGGTCTGCAATGAGAAAAATATAGCCCCATAGCGTAGTCAGGAGATCGGTAATTTTAATTTAAAACTTTTATGTAAATAGAATGCATGCCATGATGTTCCATTGCGGCGATCACTTTCTCCCTGTACTGGGGTGAACAACTATGATGATAAGAACTTTCTACTACGTAACAGGAGTTACTTGGTTTCAAATCCTACCAACAGCCAACAAATAATCTCTCACACAATTCTTCTATCACATAATTTTTGAGACTAAGCATTTTGCTCAAAAATGAGAAGATGCTGTTACAAGTTTGAATACACGAGGTTTTCAAATTCATCTATAATTTGTTTCGGAGCTATTTTGACAAATTTTTGCTCAATTTTGCAAAGCCCATTTTTATATTGCAGTCACTAGACCAAAGGACCAGTAACTGAAATTTATTACTAGTCGGTACATATTTTCCCTGATTAACTAACACGTTACAATTAGATTTTTTAAAGAAAATTAAAATTAATTTAATTAAAAAGATTTCAATACAGAGACTTTTAATGTCACAAAAATGACAAAATATGCTATTTTGTAAGAAAAACAAACAAACCAAAACTTTAAACCTATAATCAAACCCAAAACAGAATACATTAATTTACATTGATTACTGATCCGGAGGATCACCGATAGTTCATAATTGGTGGTCCGAATCCAACTTTAGTGCTATCGGACTACAGCAGACCACCGTTACTTTCCATCCTTGCAATATGTACGATTAGATACGTCACTATTCACATGCTTAACTAGTCACATCACGCTATTTTTAAGTATTATGCACATTAAGTCTTGCAGGAAAATTTCGAATATCGAAAGAAAGATTCCACAATACACAAAAAGTATTATACACAACAAATCGTAGTAGCAAAAGTTCCAATACCTATTGCAAATATTTCTTTCATATTTCTTCTTGTGGTACCAATTAAAGAATTTCAAATTGATTGAAATACCGCTTTTATTTTGCAGATATAAAGGCTGTTAAATTTTATTTCTTTATCAAAATGTTATCTTTGTATTATTTCACCACAAGAATATTTTTGAAGAGTGTCACTTTTGCTTAAAAATGAAATTGACCTATTTCATGGTATTTTTCTTCCTCTATGGGTATAAAAAATTCATAATTTTATACATGATATGGTGTATGCATAATTTTTTTAAATTTGAACTGGCTCATTTTCTTAAAATAATTGTATCAAATTGGTAAATCTCAAACTAGTTAATAAATCTCCTTTCGCTATAAATGTTACATTAACCATTATAGAAATGTAATTAAGTGTTATTACCTCACTATCTAAATGTGATATCTATAATACTTCACCACTGAAACAATTCTGAAACATTTAAAGACATGTTACTAGATTGACTTTATTCAGAAAGCTTAGGGGGAGTGTTTTTTTAAATTGCGTGTGTGTATAAATAATTTTTACAGGATTGAACTTGTTAAATTAATTTTGTAAAATAAATTGGTATAAAAGCTCACCTAATTTATTCTGAATCTAAATAATAAAATTAAGTGTTCTTATTTTATTTTATTGTAACTAGAGTAATTAGCTTTTACTTTCATTCCATAATTACTCTAATGTGGCTTAGACGATTAGAAAATAAGTTTTTAACTTTTGAAAATGTATATATCTTTTTGTTACTCTAATTAGATTCCTTTTACTGAATTCTTCACTCTTCTTTGTAAATAATCTCAATTTAACCTTGTATTAGAGACTTAAATGGTGTTTTCAATCAAAATATTGAATTTTTCTATACAAAGTTTCAAAAAATTGCTAAGTAAATCTAATCGTTAATAAATCGCTCTTTCCATTTAACTTGTAAAAACAATTTTTTTTGTTATACCGAATTTCACCCTTTGTTTGGTGATTTTACTTTTAACACATTTCTTTTTACATTTAAGTAGAATGATAAAAGACTTCATAAGGTTAATTTAAGATGGGGATTTATTTAAATAATTGATAGGAGTTTGGTGATTGCGAATTATTTGTTTTTCTAATTTATTTAAAATTCGAGAGAAGGATCAATTACAAAATCAATTTACAAACAGAAAATAATGATTCAGAAAACTCAAAGACTCTCATGAGAGATGCAAGAGATTATAATAAGAAGCATAATAAGAAAATAACTCTGGAGGATTACAAGCCATTGCACTCAGTAGAGAAGATTATTTTTAAACCGTTTGTAAGAAAAAGATAGGAATAAATATTTCATGATATATTTCAAACTATTTCCAACTCATATTTGGACTTTTTTTCATAACTTCAAATTTTCAAAAGGTAATAGCATTTATCTCTATTCAAAATCATTTTGGCAGTTTGCTCCCTTGATAATTTTAAATGTTAAAACTGACGATACATTTAAAGCTATTTCCACTCTTATAAGTAAATATAATTTTTTGATGTTTTATTTATATCCATGTTTTTTAATACAAAAATCTATTTTTACAGAACATCAGATAAATGCAAAGTTTTATCTGTCTTTTTTATTTGTGTATTATTTAGTTGTGTATTAGTCTCTCTTTGCCTGTTAATTTTTTTTACGTTTTCTGCCTTTTTAGATCTGAGCAAACATTCACAAACGCAAGCCTTCAAAATCGCAGAAAACAAACTCATACATGAAAATAAATTTTTTTTAACTGTAATTTTCACAAATGTGACGTAGTTTCCATTTTCTGAAAATGTAAGTATATTTTTCTATTTTGATTTAAAAAATTAAATATAATTCGATAAATTTAATTCTATAGAATTATTTTTACGCATTAATAAGTTTATTATACCTATTATCAGGAAAACGTTTCATAAATTATAAAATTATTCCACACGAAAGTGTGCTTAATATTTTAATTAATGGCGTGAATTAAAAATAGTTTAAAAATTACTCATAATAAAATATATATCATTTCAAAAATCAATGAATTAGTTTGATAATAAAAGAGCATAATTTTAAATATAAATACCCCTATTATAAGCGAAATTTTGCTTGTCAAATGCTATTACGATCCATGCTAATATGCATTAATCGAGCTTGAGAAAGTATATTTTTAGTCAAATATTATTTCATACCACCAAGAATTTTAAAAGTGAAAAATTAATATTATATTTTTATAATTGAATATGAAAGAATTTGGAATAAAATAAAACGTTTTAATTATAGTACTCAAAAGGGTAGGAATTGGAAGTACTTTAAAAAAGCCATTATAAATTTTAATCAGGGTATAGAAATGTATTGGTTAGATACTAAATGTTTTTCTATTCGGTGTTACAAAAAGTTATTTTGTGGTCAACTTGAAAATAAAAAATCTTGGATAACTTTCCACATTTTTACAAAATCTGCATTTCTATAAAATTCTTATGAAATGTCAACTTTCAGTTTTTTTATGGTCTTGTTTTTTTCTAGAGTAAAAAAGCCTACTATCCGTAGTTATAATGAACTTCAGCAAAATTAGTAAAGTTGACCATTATTTCTACTGCCGCCTTCTTTTCATAAAAAAAATTTCAAATAGTTGTAATTAAAGCAAACTTTAGTACTTTTAGTAAAGTTGACCATTGATTAAAAGGCAAACTCCTTCTTCGTTACATTAAAATACCTCCTTTTCCACTAAACGAAAAAAATACCTTCTTATAAGAAAATCTTCGCGGTGATCAGTGGTCGTTTGTTATTAGAACATAAAAAATAATAAATAAATAAACAACATAGCATACATAGTTGACATAATTGTAATTATTTTATAATTTTGAATCATCAGAAATTTTTTGAATAATATATTTACATGTCTTAAGTTTTGCAAATTATTATGTAGATATATAACTTAGTATTTTGGCAATACAAAGATAAATACAATTTTACCGTTTTTTTTATCTATATCTGAAACATATTTGATAATATACATACATCTAATTCAAAATAATCTACGTATAAGACTTTGCTATATAACACAGAGTTAATAAAGCAACAAAAGCAAAAAAAGTAAAAACATTACCTTCTTCACAATAAAGTTTTTATTGTTTAAGTCTTTAACATCAATAAAAGAACTCAAACCAACATAATTTGTCGTAAATATGGTACAAAACCAGGTGTCGTTAAAATACTTTTCTTAAAAAAAACAACGATAAGTAAGCAATGCATTAAATAAGTGTTTTGTCTTATTTCAAGATTTATCTGGATTTAAAACTAATCGCTGCGTCACACATGGTTAAATGAAGAGTTAGTTTTTTTTTCATAACGATCTTTTCAAAATAATAACTAGATTACTAAGTCATAAAAATGTATATACGACTCGTAATCCAAGACAATAATCATACGTAAGTATTATTAATTGATTCAAAAATTATTCTATGCCCACTGAAGTTATAAGAAATATTATTTTTACACTTTGTAGACATTTTATTTTATTTTTAGTAAAACTTTAGATTATTATTATTGACTTTCACATTTTTATCTATTATTTAAAAGAATTTTAGTTTATTTTCATGATTAAAAGCTTAGAGAAAAGTTCGAAAGCTTAGTTATAAAGTAATTACAAGCTAATTCTTATTGATTATATTATTTACAACATAATTACAATAGATATTTTTGGAGAAATATGGAGAAAAGTTTTCATATTGCTTTTAGTTTTCCTATTCTTCATAAAATATCTTTCAATAAGAAAACTATAAAATCGTATAACATTTTAATTATAGTAAAGATATGAATGATAATTTCAAAATAAGATTGTTCTAAACCAAACAATATGCTTAGATGAAAAAATTTAAAAAAAAAAGAGAAATATGTCAAATAGATGATATTCATTAGTTTGATTATACTAATAAAATTTTTACGGAAAACTAAATATTAGTTTAAACGGGTTATTGAATTTTAAAAACATATTTTAATTATCCGATATATTAGCGTAAATTATTAATAAAATCCTCTTTCCTTTCCAATTCTCTCAGTTCTTAAGGTACAGATTTAAGTTAACTTCAAGAGAAGCAGAAGCACGTTTACTGCTTTAAACATAACAGCTATTCTAAAAGCAATTTAATAATTTATTCACAAAAACTTCAAAGTAAATACTAAAATGCTTCAATTTTAAAGAATTTTAGCTTTATTTTTCAAAGTAACTTTTCAATTATCCATTTCAGTTCAGGACTACAAGTGTTCTACTACAAGTATTATATAAATTCAAAGATGTTAAGTTTTCATGTTAGAGAAAATTATAATCAAATCAGGTGAATAATTTCCTATTTAATTTTGAACATTATATTAAACTAAGCTTAAGACTTTCGCATTTTAGCAGATTTCAAATAAATATAAGTAATTATCTTTTTAAAGAATTTCAAAAGAAGTTTTTTTTAATAATTTCAGTGAAAGATTTCATTGAATGAGAAATTCTAGTGAAATTAAACTAGTTGAGTAGTTGGTAGCATTTCTTGTAAAAATTATGAATGAAAACATTTTTTGGCAATAAAACCGAAATATAACCACTGTAATAAAGGTTTTTCTTAAAAATTGAGCAAAAATGTGCCAAAATAGCTCCGAAGCACATATCATACCCCGGCAAGCACAGTTTCATAACTCTAAAAAGCAGCATTTGAGTAAAATCAACTTAAAGAATACTATAAAACTTATTCTGAAATAGACAAAAAACTGACACAACTACCATCAGCTGGATAATTGTGAGTTAGAGATGTGACACTTTTTGAGCTTGATGGGGAACTTCATGCGTATTTTTTATTAACATAACCTCACAATTTCTGCTTTTTGACTTCGGTCACTTTTATTGCCGGGGTGCGATATAATCGAATTTAAAAAGAACTCCGTATATTCAAAATTGAAACAGCCTTAACTCATTTTTGAGCAAAATGCATAGTCTCAATATTAATGTGGAGGAAAAACTGTGTCAGAGAGACGTTCGCAGGAGAGACAGCTACCGATAGGATTCGAATTAAAAGATCTCCGAATTACCACAATGATACATTAATAATAATTCTTAAAAATTCTTAATAATTTCAAATAATAACGAAATAAGAAGAAAGAGAAATTAATTTACCAATCTTCTGACAAAGGTGTGGGACCATATTTTTCAAATTACTATCGTTTGTTTCATCGAAATTAGAAACTAGTATGCCATGATGGGTCCTCGCAATGGCCAGTATATAAAGCTTTTTAACTATCTCTTTGGACTAGGGTATACAACTGTGGTGGTTTGAACATCCTGCTACATGATCCCGGAGGTCCTTGGTCTGAGTCCTGCTCTCAAGTAATGAACATCTCAAACGATTCCCGCGACTCTCACACAAGCCACATCACTTTTGAGACTATGTATTTCCCTCAAAAATGAGTATATGTTTTGTTTCAATTTTGAATACATAGGGTTTTCAAATTTGATTATTATTTACTTTGGATCTATTTCAACATATTTCTGTTCAATTTTGAGAAAAACTTTTTTTGCAGTGCGTATTAAAACCACTCATTTCGTAATTTTTTCATCCGTATGGCAACGGTTTGCCTGCAGTTCTAGCTTTTACAGTTATATTTCTTATTACAACACATTTAGTAAAAAATATAAAACTGAAAAGATAATTTAACCGAATCAATGGTTTTTATGTCCACCTCTAAGATATCATGATAAACTTACTGAGTTTTTCCATATTTACTTACAAGGACCATGATAATAAAATTATATTTTAATGTAAATTTTATCAAATATTTACCATTACAGTGTACTACAAAACGAAGCTCTGTAATTAAGATAAATCTATAAGTGAATCTTCCTACTAAAAAACAAAACTTCCTAATTCAGTTTAAATGAAGAAACTAATTTTGCTTTTTAAAATATTAAAAAATTATTTTTCTTTACAAAATCAGTTTATATTTCCTTCACTAAATAGATCTCGAAGTTTACTTGCTTTCAAAGCCATTCGAGCATTGTACGTAGCTCTTACATTAGAATGAATGCAAAATTTATTCCGAGATAACTAACAGTACAATGTTTGCTGTATTCTAATAATTTTGTGATGTCAATCTGTGTTTTTCTTCTTCTTAGTAATCTACACTAAATTTATACGATCAAAATATTTGGAAAAAATAAAAAGAGTTAGGATAAAATAATAATTTTTTACTAAAATTGACATTGCTTAAAAGAATTCTTTATTAGTTAAGAAGCTTCTGTTTTTGAAAATAAAATTCTAAATAATTCTAAATTATTACATAATCAGTTAACTAAACGTTTATTATTAACGTTAAATTTTTGAAAAACATTTGAAAAAACTGTTATTTTAACATTTTGAAAAAACTGTTATTGGACTATTAAATATTCCCTAATTGTTTTGCGATGCAAACTTGTGTTTTGCTCATAATAATTTGCACTTAATTTATTCGAATAATGTATTTGGCAAAAAAGGAAAGAATCAAGGATTAAATAATATTTCTCTCATTAAAATCAGAATTTTCTTTTAAAAAAAACCAGTATTTAAGAAGCTTATGTCCTGAAAATAAAATTCTTACTAATTCTGAATTACAACAAAATTAGTTTGAGACTAATTGTACAGAAGAATCTTCTTAATTTGTTGCTTTGATTTTAATTTTAAATAAGTTCTTCGAGAAAAAGTAATAAGCTAAAAAAATTTAAAATACGTATTTAACTCAGAAAATGATGTTTTAAAAACCGAAGCTTTGATTTAAAAAAAATAAAAACTGTCTTAAATAATTTTTTACTTATGAATTTAAATTGTAAATGTATAGTATGTCTAACCTAGAAAAATATGTAATTAAATTTATCTGCTGAAATTTGTGTTCAGTTTAAGAAAAACCTCTTGTGATATAAATTTTAATAAATATATTTAAACTTGTTATAAGTCTGCTTAATGCAAAATAAAAGAAAAATTATAAATAATATAATATTATGAAGCTAAATAAGAATGTCGCATATTTTAAAAGAGCAATATTCACCATTTTAAGTTTTTTCCTTAAGTAAAAAATTTTTTTTTAATTTCATTTTTTATAGATAAGATTTTTCAAAATATTTAAATTATATACGTAATGTGTGCAACTTTTTTAATTTCTATTTTGTTTTCATTTCAATTTTCAAAACCTATTTATTTAAACAATTTACTTAAAAGCCAGATATGATAATAATTTTATTACTTCATCAAATTTACTTTCTTTTAAAAAAATCTTCGAGAAAAATAAGAAATTTCTTTAATGAAAATCTTTTTTGATTTATAATTTTTATTTATTGTAAAAAATAACTTAATACTGGAAGAAATAGTTTGTATAAAATTCTAAATTAAGTTTGAGATATACATTCCTTTAAAAATAATTTTGTTAAGCTTTTGTACATTCTCTGAATTTCACAAAGAAATATAAATTTATTGATCTTTAATGAAAATGAAAAATTTTCTTATTTTCTTATTTTTATTAATAGTAAAAAATTGATGCAGGAAGAAATAATTTGTATAAAATTCTATGTTTCGTTTGAGAGATGCATTCATTTAAAAACAATTTTGCTGAAGTTTGGGTATAATTTTTGAATTACACAAACAAAACAAAAATTCATTTGTAACTATTGATACAAAACTACATGAGAAACATAAACTTATTGTTTTTAAGTTAGTTTTGTTTTTTAAACTATTTACGTAGTCAGAAAATTAAAAATTACAAAATTCTGAAAACTTAAATAAAAAATTTATGAAATCTGGAAAATGTGAGTTTATTTAAATTTTTTTTATCATTATGAAAAAGCTAGAACAAATTGGATCAAAGGATGCTTGTTTATTATGCGAACTTCTCATTAAGTCTATGAAGAATGGAAACTAATATTTAAAGTAAAACATAAACTAGGTTATATTATATTTAAATTACATTTTTGTTTAATATAACTTATATTGTATCACAAAATATCAACATATCGTAATTCTTAATTTTGTATTTCTGAATAGTTAAGACAAGGAAACTTTTAAATAAATGTTTTAAATTCAGTGTAACTTACTTCTCTGAATAAAGTTACTGACATATATGAGCAAGGAGAGGAAAACCAGAATTCCATTTTCTTTAAAGTACGCAAGACAAAATTAATTTAGTAGATTACGCTTTTGTTTTAATGTTTTGTTGCATCATTTTTGAGAGAAATGCATGTTTTTAATTACAATGAAACATTTGTTTGGAATAATTTTAATAGAATAAAGAAACGAATGATGTTAAAAGTTGTTACTATCGTATAATATAGTGCAGAGAAAAAAAATTTTATTTTGTAAAACAATGCAAATACCGAAGAATTAATGAAAAATTTATAAAATGTTTATGATACAAAATGTTACTGACGAATAAAGAACTGCAGGGAAACGAATGCAGAACAAATTTATAACTTTCTTTATATTATTAATAAACGAAAAAAACTCTTTATTGAAACAAGTGAAAAATAAATCATAAACTTTTATATTCAATTAAAAGATGGAAAACTCTTCAGTGAAACAAGTGAAAGATAAATCAGATACGTTCAAACAATTGAAGAACGGAAAGAAACAAGCGAAGAATAAATCAAAAACTTTTATAAACCATTAAAAAATGAAAAAACTATCTTCAATGAAACAATGAAAAATAAATTAAAAGCTTTTTTAAAAAATTAAGATACGAAAAAACTCTTCAATGAAATATGTGAAGAATAAATCAAAGAATTTTCAAGCTATTGAAGATTGTAAAAAAACCTCTTCAATGAAACAAGTGAAGAACGAATCAAAAACTTTTTTGAACAATTGAAACAGGGAAAAAAAACTCTTCAATTAAACATGTGAAGAATGAAAACTTTTTAAACTGTTGAAAAATGGAAAGAAAAACTCTTCAAAGAGACAAGTAATGAATACAACCATTATCTTTTAATGTTAATAAAGAATGAAAAAATATTCCATCATTAAATAAGTGAAGAGTAAGTTTGCAATATTTTTTGTTTATTGAATATGGAAAAAAAACTCTTGAAATAAACAAGAGAAGATTAAATTCATTAAGCAATAATTCATGAAATACTTTTAAATAATACTGCAACTAAAAATTTCAACGTGTGCTAGATAACAAATTTTTCGACCATCAAAGTAATTAGAACTAATTTTATTGTACTGCATTGTCAACATTTTTTACTTTTGGAAATGATGATTTAAAAATGCGATATGCTAATAACGCTCCTTAATAAAATAAAGCATATTTTGCTTAAAGTGATATCTAAATGCAATTCCAGGAAAGTATTATGGAAAGCCATCAATAATTAAGAGTTTATGGCAGCCAAATTCTATTTTTAGCTCAAAATGAGACTAAATAGCGTTTGTGACAGAAATTTCAACGTGCCTTTTGGCAATTATCTCCAGTCTTGTCCTGAAAGTTGTGTTACGTAAAAGACCTTTCCAAAACTAAAATAAATGAGAATAACCAAACATTTATAAGCTTTATAGCCTCTGGCAAGAAGTGTACTTTGAAATATTTTTCCAAGTTCGCCCATCTAACAGGACATTAAAAATGTTTTAGAGGTTTTTAAATTTTAAAACTCTTCTTTCACTATCAGGCCTTTTTTAAAAATAATGATTGACAGATAGAAGGTAATTTTACTACATCACTAAGATTTAAAATTAAATTAAATAAATTTTAAACTTTAATCTTGCTATAAGTTTTTTATTTTTTACTTTTGAGATCAAAACTTACTTTTAAAATAAATTTACTATCAAAACCTAATTTGAAAAATACGACGTTTTTAAATATTTTACAATTCTTTTTCTTCCTCTTTTTATAAAAAGTCCTTACCTATTTCTAAAATTGTGCAGGATTAATTAAGGCACTTTCTTTCTGAGTTTAAAAAAGTTTTTTTTAACTTAATGAAGTTAAAGAAAATCTATCAGTCAGTAGTTTGCTGATGAGTTTAAGTTTTAATGCCTAATAATAAATGCTTTCTGTTAGACTTAGACTAAGAGGTTGAGATTGAGGCACATCTTCGAGGATGAGGCACATCGAACCGAGGTCTATTGTACCCAAACCTTAAATCATGATTAACGAAAAAGATTTATAGCTGAAACAAAGTTCAGCATACATCTGAACGGAATACCTTGTAACTATCAAGCTTTAATGCAATGTTGTCCCAAATGCTCAAATATTTGAAGAAAATAGGCCTCGCAATCATAAAGTATATGTCGTGAAGTCTCCTTCTTAAGATAACAACCTCGAAAAGAAAATCAGATTCAATACCCATTATGTATAGGTGTCTCCTGGGGGTGCAGTGTCCAGTGAGAACATCAATATTCATCCTCTAACAATTCCTGTTTAGTTTAAAAGACCTTTTTGACGCACACTAGGATAGTAACAATTTAGCTCTTTAGCTTGTCTCTGACCATCAGAGTTGCGCCATTTCTCATAACAATTTCGCCATAGAGCTTGAATAATAGTGTGGGAGAGATTCCCAAAGCTGGTTCAAGGCCTCAGAAAATTGAACTGGAGCCCTTGTTGCTTCGTCAGCCAGCTCCTTTTCCAGAATACTCATATGCCCACGCACCCAATGTGGGTATACCTAGTTACGAGTAGAAAGGTTACAGAGGACCTAGAAGCACTTACGCACTAGTGAAGAGGAGAATTCACCCTTTGATAGTGATAGAAGAGCAGCCTGAGAGTCAGAACAGATGTGAATATGTATATTTCGATAACACCTTTCTAGGCATATCCTGCAACAAAAGATGATAGCGTAGACCTCAGCCTGAAAAATAGTGGCATAGCTACCTAAAGGAAAGTGGAGTTTGGTATAATAATTAGAGCAGTAGATTTCTGCCCTGATTTAAGACCGATATTTCATCCATCGGTGTACCATACCAGACAGTTGCCTTTAAGCCACCGATGAAATTCAAGCCATTCCTCTCTAGTAGGAAAATGGATCTTGAAGGGCTTATGAAATGCATATATATTAGTAACATATAATCACTAGGCATAAAAGATGAAGGAATATCTAATACCTGCGAAACAAAGTGATAAGTGCTTAGAATATCCCTTTCGTAAATCAAGGTACATAACACGTTTTATACTTATCTGAGCTTCAGCTTCAATACGTAGATTCAACGGGAGAAGCCCAAGTTAGCTCTCAAGACAGCCCGACAAGGATAGACCATTCTTTGCATTCTGTTAAGACATGATCTGACGGAGGTCATCTTAGTGCTAGACCACTAGACAATAGCGCCATATGTGACAATAGGACTAATAATCATTGAGTACATCCAGTATACTATTTCGGGGCATAAGCACCAGGTTTAACCAATATCATTTCTGCAAGATCAGGATATCTTCTTTGCCCTGCTGATAACCCCAACGGATATTCAAGATGATAGCGCCAGTTAAATTTGGAATAAAAGGAAACCCAGAGAAACTTGACTTTCTCAGAGAGTTCTGATCTATAATCAAAGAAATACACATTACTGAGATTAAAACGCTTTTTCCAAGTGAAGACCACAGGATATATCTTAGAACAGTTAACAGATAAGCCAAATTCAGAGCGCCATCTAGCTACTTCTAGAAGTGCACCATTCATAATTTCAGAGACTGTTTTGCCACATTTGACTCTGACAACAATAAGACCATCTTTAGCATACTCAACACGGGGAATACCATGATTGGTAACCGAACTAGCACTGAGTCCTAAACCATGCAAGGGGACAAAATCCCTCCCTGGGGGAAGCCTGGAGTAGCATGAATTTTCCTGCCAGTGCCCAGTAAAGAAGAGCAAACATACCTAGAGGATAGCAGATTAGATAGCCACCTGGTGATAACCGAATCGATACCTCTGGTTTTTAATTCTTTTAATGATAGTCTTAACAAGAATTTTGTCGAGAGCATCTTCAATATCAATAAATACCGCCAAAGCAATCTCATTATCTGAGAGAGGTTTCTCAATCATGAAGGACAGCTCATATAAAGCTGAGTCTGTTGACTTGCTAGTATGATAAGCATGCTCTGAGGAGAAAAGTGGTTTACCAATGAGTACAGAGTCTCTAAAATATCTGCACGCAGTTGAGGGATTATTGTAAAAATATTCATTCTCTAAAGGATGAGACTCGGGGAAGTGAGCTCCAATTAATTCACGAAGAGCCCTTCGTCTGACTCATAACATTAAGGACGGATAGCATTAAGGTTGCAACTATAGTCTTCAGTAAGGATTTCTGCAATCTTTGCTGTGTCAGAAATTGTGTTAATAAGATCACTTAAAGTCTGCCAAGAACAACGTTTAGCAGCTCTAATAGCCCTATTTTAGGAAGTAAAAGCTTTTCGGTAGGACTGCCATTCCTAGATTTCTTTGCCTTATTGGACATATTCCTATATTTTTTTACATAATTTTAAAGCTCAGAAGACCACCAAGAAACTCTCCTAGGGGTGCTAGTGGACATAACAATACAACATATAGTATATTTGATTACAAGATATATATATATACAATGTGTACGGGTATGATCTGTTACACTTGGAACAGTCCACTCCACATCTTCTATATCATTATACTTACCAGAGAGGTTTCCCAACTTCCAACCCAGATCCTTTCTAAATGAACCCCAATCAGCTGTTCCAGGATTCCTTCTTGTGACCTTCAATACATTGAGGACTTTAATGGAAAAAGTAATTAGTTTGTGATCTGAAGCAGTAACTGCATCAGATACATTTCAATCAGTAATACAATCTACAGAACAGGATTTACGCATTTACATATTCTACATAATTTACGCATCAAAGGTTGTGATTTATATCATAAAAATTCCTCCAATTTAAAAATATTTTTACCCAGCAAATATGTTTTTTTAATGAATTGCTTTCTGTGAAATCTTCTTTCTCTCCTCTATCACATGAAAATATAAATGGTTTTGCAATTCTCTACTTTAACCAAGTAATCTTAAAATTATATTAGTAAAAATTAAATTAAAAAAAACACGTATTAAAAAACCAGTAATATCAATCATAATGAATTTTGCATGGTATTTTAATTTCTGTAATAAAATAAGAGACTTACTATCCTAAGTTAAAATTTACCACTTTTTAAATATGTTTACAACTACAAACGTAATTTATTAAAAAAAATGATTAATTACTTAATCACTATCTACAATGCATTCAGATTTGAAATAAAAACAGCGCTTAGGAAGCTTGTGCTTCATATCTGGCTTAAAGGAAGATGAAATTGTCTTAGCACGCATAGATATGGCAACAGCAGATAACTTACAATCATCCGACTCATTGGTTATCCATCTCTCACGCTAGATGGCTTCCCTGGCTAACTATGAGCGTTTCATGGTTCGATGTGATTTGAAAAACATACAACGCCAAGTTACTAATTTATTCTAGGAAGGTTACTGACTTTACTGCCAATGTTTCCGAATTCTAAAAAAAACTGTTCCAGGTTAATTCCAGATTATAAGTTACTGAATTTTAGTGGGAAGGTTTCTGAGCACTCAAGGAACATTTACTGATATAAATTTGCAAAAAAAAAATCTGGTAAAATTATCTTACTGTATCTTAATATTTTTTCTGGTAAAAAAACATAATTCAGTTATAGATAACAAAAATATACATTATTTGAGCCATTTATTTGGTAATATTTCAATTCATGTCATGATTACAGGAAATTTCAATTTTTAAAATTATAGATTTTATAACCACTCATTTAGTTAGAAATAAAAAAAATTGAAGTACATTTAACCGGATAAATGGATTTTATATCCTGCTATTAGAAATCATGATAAATTACTCGATTTCACCATAATTGCCATATTTTGCCACATATTATAAAGCCATACTTCATTGTCAATTTTTCCAAAATCATTACCAAAGCACTTCAATAAAAATTATCGACATGCTTAATATTCTTTAGAGTTAGAAGCACTGTAATCTTCACCATATTCTGGTTGTTCTGGTCAAGAATATTCTGGCAGTTTTGATCCTATTTTTTTTATCAGGGCAGAAATGCCAAAACAAGGCACTTAAACATTTTCGAACTCTAACTTAAAAGTACTCAAACTTAAAAGCACTGAAATTGCATTAATTATTATTAACAAATATACTAGTGATAATAAGATTAAGTTTTTGAAATTTAAAATGTTTTTCCAATTATTTGATTAACTCTTAACTTATTTCCCCATATCATATTAGAATATTTAAATCTATGCCAACAACGTCTCTTGTTTTACTTAATGAACTCATTAAATGTAAATATTTGCCGCAGTTTTACCTATTTTTTTATTTTACATAAAACTATAAGAAAATACGAAATTAACGAAAGCATAATTCAATTTGTCAAACGAGTTAAATGAAGAATTTTTAATCCCTAAATTCGCAGAAAGATACTAATTAACAACAATTTAGGATCATTAAGTCAGAATTGGAATATAAAATGAGATTAATTGTGTAAAAAAATCTTTCTTTTCACATATTTAGTTCCTTAATAAAGGAAAATTAATGAGTATTAAGTCATAAGCTAATTATCATTTCATAATTACTATTCGTTTCAATTAGATAAATCAAGGCACTTTCGGAAATGATTACTTTTCCCCTAGAAAATATTAATTTTTTTGAGATATATTTTAGGGCTAAAAACAATGCAGTATCCTGAACTTTTTTATATTCACATTACTTTTTATTATTATGCATGTTATAAGTGTTATTAAACATGTTATTATTGTTGTTATACATATGTTATTATTGTTATTATACATGTTAATATTGTTATTATACATGTTAATATTGTTATTTAATACAATTTTCTGTAAAACATGTTACACCTCTTTTTTTTATCCTTTACTTTTTTAAGGGTTTATCTGGTTTGGAGATGACTTTTAAAATAATAGAACGTTTGTTACCATATAATTTAGAACATAAAATATAATGATTCTTTTAATTCTGCTCATAAAGAATAGAAACAGCTTTAATTTAAATGTTATTATTAAATTTCAAATATATTGTTAACTTTTATAAAATCGAAATTTTAATTTATTCTTCTCAAAGCTATATTTTACAAGCTTACCACGAAAAGTTTCAGAAAGTTTACTGAATAATAACAGCTAAACTCTGGATCCATAATTAATCTCACGTATCTATAAATTGAACTAACTATATTTTACTTGTTATTAAAACGTTTTAAGTTGTACTGATTGCGATGGTATATTTTTAGTGTAAAATGTGAGCTTCAAAGTTACAATCAAAAATATATGAACTATCAAATATAGTTGCTTTAGTGCTTCCGCATAAATTAAAGGTGTATTTTAATTGATATATTACTTTAATAGATAATATTGACTACTTTTTTATTGTTATAAGTGCTATACGTTAAAAAAAATAATAAATTTTTGAACTATATTTTCTAAGAAAAAGTTTGCACTCTATTTTAAACTTAAATACGACATTTTTATTTCAAAAAAGATTTCATTCTGAACAACTTTCATTGTAATGATCGGATTTTCACGTTTTTAATCTTAATGATTTCTGAGAGTGACCTCAAATATGTTAACTATTTAGTGCTAACTGTTATTTAAATCACGAAATCGGATATAAAAATGTTTTTTTAATTAAAAAATACGGTGTTATTTTTTCAGTCGTCTAAGAATTTATTCGTAATTTAGTAAAGAAATTTTAATAAAACATTTTATTGAATAAAAATCATTTTATTGCTCCAAGGAACCTTCTCAATAATTTTATTATAACAAGAATTGAAATCTGTTTGAACGAAACTTATTATTCATTGAAAGCTAAACTGAGAAAAAATTTAGTTATTATTATTTATCTTAGCTTATTCTATTAATTAATGACAGCGGTATCAATATTAAGAATATGTGATGGAAGCGCCGTTTACTATTATACAGGGTTATTCATAATTCTCTCCGCCTGTAAACGCCATTTTTCTTTACTACGCTTCAGTGGTACATTTTACTGCCATCTACCGGCAACTGCTTAAATTAAAACTTGAATATTTTCGGAATAATTTCATATGTTCTTTTTTGCCATATTCGTCTTCGTTTTTTTACTATAACGCTTCGAAATCCCGGAGGGAATTATGAATAACCCTGCATTATGAATCAATTAAATCATATAGCTTGCTTATTTTATTTTAACCAAATTATTTAATAATTTGAAGCAAATAAGGGTCTAAAACTAAACTCGATTGAAATACGCTTAAAGTAAACCCTAAAATATATACAGAATAAACTTCGGAATCGAAAAATAAAAAATACTCATTCAAACAACTTCTAATTGGACGGAAACGCTAACTTGCTTGAAATACCTGTCCTTATAACTATTTAATTTTGATTCCTGGTGCTAGGGGACATTCCATTTTCACATTCCCCTTTTGAAATTTCAATTGCAAACGGAATTTTTTTATGTATTTACAATTGTTATTAAGAGTAACATTAAAAAAATTGTACTTCACTGATTTTTTTAGAAAGTTGCAACTAATATTATTTTTTTACATTCGAAGAACCTATGTCTTTACCTTGCGTAAAACTTATTTTAATATCGCTTGAAGTATTTTAACATGCTTAATCATAAATAATTAAATGAATAATAGCAAGAAACTGAATCGAAAAGTTAAAGCTTCATTGATTTAAAAAATAATAGATAATAGTAAAAGGTAGAGGTGTTTAGAGCCATCCAATAATTAACGTCACAAGTCATTCACGCCTGACGAGTTTGGAGAATAAACACTTATATTAGAATGCTCGAAACATGTCGATTTTTAGTTCCCGATCATATTTTTTGAAGATACTGAAGTTTTTATCATCAATTATACTGTTTTACATTTGGATCTTGATCATTATTTTTATAAGGATTTAATGCTCATGTGAAAGTAAACATATGCATTAATATTTTAACAGGATTCATATGGTCTTTAAAAATGCAAGAGAACCGTAGCATCAATATTGTAACTATAAAGTTATCTTTGACTTTAAAATTAAAGTTGTTTTGAGACCAGATATTTTGAGTTAATGAAATTAAATATTTTATCTTTTAATAAGTGCCGCCCTTTCAATATCTTAAGGGCCTTACGAACTCTGCTTAAAAGGAGAGTATCGTATCTGATATATGAAAGAAAACAAAGAAGTAGTAGCGTGATTTGGTTATAAATGTAGCTTATCGTATTTGAAGAAGATGTTGTGCGACATTTTAAGGTGAATATGCGAAAATAAGTTTTAAAATGTATTAAAGCATCAGGATGCTGTTTGCAAATCTTCTTTATCCCAAAAAAAAACCTGTAACCTAAATATCTGGCAATGTGAAGCGATTTTGAAACAGTGAATCATACAATATGCAACATGCTATTTCAATATATTATTCTAAAATATAACATATTTTAATGTTTTTAAAATTTCACTTAAAATTCTGCAATTTCTTCAGAAAGAAGAGAAATATCGTATTCCAAATTCCAAAAGCTTAGAAAATCATAAATAATTTATAAATCGATTCAAATTTTCTTTCACGAATTGAAGAGTACAGGAAATAGAAAACTATTCACATGTTAAAAGGATTGGAGGAAATATCGTAGTGTCAACATTGGGGCTTGAACCCCTATACTGTCGGGCATGAAATAGGCAGATTAGCCCTCTCGGCTTTAATGTGTAGTTCTGGTTGTTAAACAGTATTAAGGGAAAACAGTTAATAAACGGTTTTTCACATAGTTAATAGTTTGAAAACCATCTTATTTAAGATTATTTGACTATTTTGTTTGAATATGGTAAAATAGCAACAAAAAAAATTTGTTATTTAACGTGTTTTTCCCCGAGATATTTCTAACAGTGTATTACTCATAATTTCACACTGGGGAAGTAATCCTGCCCTACTTTGTCTGCCTTTTGATATTTTGGCTTATGAAAGCTACCTTTAAAATGGAAGCTACCTTTTAATATCCGAAATCCTTTTTTTCTACATTTCAAATTACCAATGGAGGTGAAACAAAATTTTTCATGAAGGTTTTCGCCTTTGATACATACATCTAGAAAGAGTTCAAAGTATAATCAAAACTACCGGAATTTTATAAAATTTACCATGCTTCTGACTGCTCTGTGGGAACATCAAAAAGTCAGGTAATTTTTACCTTATGATCTCGATAATGATTTTTGATAAATTAGCAATAAAATAAGGTTTTATAATGTTTGATAAACTTTAAAAAACTTTTTAATTTCATTATGATACCTTAGCATGGGATATAAACCATTTATTCGGATTAATTTGCGTTTCAGTTTTGTATTTTTTGCTAAATGTGTTGTAAAATAAATTAAAATTTTGAAAACCATATTTTAATTTAAGGTAAAAATCTTAACCATATAAACCAAAAATTCAAGTGAATAATTTATATATTGTATATATTAGTTTATAGAACCAGAATTATCTTTTTTTAAAAATTAAAAATGCCATTACCATACTATATGGTAATTCACAGAATTATTTATTCCTAGTATAACATTTCACGCATAAGCAGCATGCTCATACATTGAATTACAGCTTTCGACTTTTTTAAATTTAAATATTTTATGATATTTATTAAATATTGTGTAAAGTGAATGTTGCGACAAACTTTTAAATTTAAAAAGATATTTTAATTTAATACTTCTAAATTTAAATTATCTTTTTTTTTAAATTTAAAAGAATTACGTAGGAAACCATGACCGAAAATGTTATTGTATGCCTCTAAGGGAACGCTACTATGAACTGTTATGCAGCTACTATGAACTGTTTCATCGTATGCCTTGAAACAGCAGGTACTTTTATTTATGTAAATTATCTTAATTTTTGGTTATTTGTTAATTATTGTCAAAAACTGCTTTCAAATAGGTACAGTGTCAGCTGTTTTATCGCAATTTAATGATTTAGCGACTAACTGGACCAGCTTGCCTAATCATTAAATTACGATAAAACAGCAAACCTATTTTAATAGAACTTTTGACAATGACTAATAATAACATAAAATTAACATGGAATTAAAATATTTTTGAAAATTAAAGGGGCAAGTTCAAAGCCACACGAAAAACAAGTTCGGAATAGGAAAGCGCCCCTAGCAGCGTAAAAAGACATTTCCGTTCATGGTTTCATAGTTAATTCTTAATCCTTGTGATGTGTTTAAAAAAAAGTATAAAATGAAATTAATTCAAACATATCGGGAATATATATGTTTAATTAATTCAAACCATAAAATATTACCACTTTAATAAAAAATATTACTCTACCGCTTTAATGGGGTACATGTTCGATAATCTTACTAAAGATGTTTCTTAAGAATCTTAAATCTTGCAATCTTAAATTTAACCACATTATTTTTAATTAAGGTATCTAAAGTGAACTAAAGTAGTAAATAGGAACAGTGTTTTTGCTGAACATGTTTCAAACTTCTAACAATGTATACGGAATGTTTTATGGTAAAAATATTAATTTTCCATTTAGAGAAAAAAAAGCAGTGCTATACTTCAGAAAAACTAAAATAATTCTCAGAAAATAATTTTGTAAAATTTAAAACAATGATTTTATATTATTTATCAATATTGTTTTACCTTTTTCTCATAGTTTTATACTAAAATATTGATTACTTCAAGCATTCAATTTAGAGATTTGAGGTTTATATTTATCTTTAACAACCTGTTTACAAAAAGATTACGAACTATTTTGTTGTATACGCTAAACTGTTAAACAAAATATATTATCAAATTACTTTTATTTCTAGTATTGATTATTAAATATATATCTGTCACTACAAAATGCTTCGTTCACGTTAAAAAATATGAAAAATAGATTTATTTTAAACAAATAAAAATTTTGTTTTACATGTTAATAAGAATAGTTTTAAACTTAATTTCAATTCTTAATTTATATTTTTATCACTGTTTCTTTCCATATTTTTTCCCAACTCAGGCAGAAGGTTTTACTCACGAAAAAAAAAGTTCATTTACTGCCCCTTTTTAAACAAAAAATTTATCTAATATTTTTACTCGAAATTTTTAATGTTTCTACAAATTAAAATATTTTATAAATACCAAAGACATACTTAAAAAGGTAAAATTGAAATGAAAAAAGGTTAACAGGAGATTTATTTCTTTATTTTCTTCATTTTGCCGAAGAAACAATTAAAGCTACCTATTGAGTTATTTTCTAACTATTAATAAAGAATCTAGCTCATATTTAGCCACGTAAATTTTTTGCACTATTCAAGCCAAATTTCTCATTCTTTCTAAATTTCCAGACAAATTTTTTATTTATTAAATTATCTGTAGAAGATACCCATTTCTTCCAAATTTAAGTAAAAATTTAAAACTATGCTCCCTAGAAAGAACGTCAAAAGATGGCGCTACTGTAAAGTAAATTATACAAAACTTTCTGAGATAATATAATTTTTCAGACAGATACTAAAAAAACTTTTTCGATATATTTTTTTGGAATTTCAATCACTATTAATAAAAAATGCTGAAATTTTTTCTTGAAAATTTCATATTCTTTCATGACTTGTTAAATTGTCAGTACACTCAAATGATAATTCATTATTAAAAGACTGAAATAGTATAATTATATACACTCCAAATTTATTCCATAGAAGAAATCAAGATTTTTCTGATAACATAACACGTAGTATTATTATAGATCATAAATTTAATTTAATACGTGGTTACGTTTAATGGAGGCAAAAAACAATGCAGCATAAAAAAATTAATTTAAACACTCACAGAATTCAGCAGTTTTTAATTATGTTTTTTTTTCAAATTTTAAGTTCTTAATAACTTTAATTCTTAATAACTTTATCTTATAACAAATTCTTATAACAAATTCTTAATAACTTTAAACTTCTCCAAAAGTGTTGTTAAGTTTTATTGAAAATTTTTAAAATTCTAGTGGAAAACGTGAGACGAAAAAATGAGTTTTGTATAAAAATGTCATTATCTTCATAAGTTAAGCTACGTCTGCGAAATTTTATCCAGTTATTGATCATAACTAAAGTAATTGATACGATTTATAAGCTAATAACTTGATTTTCTGGCATAGAATGTCAAAAATATTTGCTTTCTTTCGTAATTTATTGTCGGTCTCTCTCTCTCCCTCGTGCATGTGGTTAAAGATAACATTATAAAGTTTAAAACAAAAGCATTCCTTGAGAATGGAATTTCGTGTTAACACAATTTAGTAGTATTGTGAAATAACACAGTTTCTGTTAAGATTTTTATTTATTAAATTAACCATAAATAATGTTAAATAGCTTAAGAAAATCATTCAATTTAGAGAATCATAAAAATGTCATGATATAAGAACTACAAGGTGGTCCNATGGTTTCAAGACTTGGACTTTTTAGGAAAAAAAAATTGGAGCTTTATTTTTATAGATAAATAACCTTCAAAATGCTCTTTTATTATTCTACTCTCATCTACTTTTATTTGTAATAACGTAATCAGAAGCTCCCTATGAATGGAAATAAATAAAAGATTTAATTCTGAAATAATTCTTTTTTAATCAGTAAAGCAAGGACATTTTCTTTTCCCAAACACTTTTAAAAATAGTAGTAATTAAAAGTACTGAACTACTAGTACTGAATTAATAGCAGTAAAAGATATTTTTCAAAAAGGTATTTAAGATTCCAAACGACGTTTAAAAGCTCTAACTCTTATATGTTTTCAAGATGTTTACAAATTATCTTTCTTTGCAAAACCAATAGATGGCGTTACCAAAAGTTTAAGATCATGAAATGTTTTGTGTAACATTAGATGGTTTATTCTTATATTTCCATACCTACATGTTTCCTTATTTTAACTGCTACAAAGTTGAATTCAGTTATTAACGAAACATTTAGCTGTAAAAAAAATTAATACTGTACGTCTCACGCTTTAAAAATTTTGTTAAAAATAATCTCTTTATAACATTGCTTAACAGTGTATAAAAATGCGTAATTCACTTTTCAAGCATTAAAAATTAACGGTATGAATAGATTTCGTATATTTATCTTCAATATTAATTTCCTTTATATTAAGTTCTTTAGATATTAATATATGTTATATAATATATGGTAAAATTTTTTATCTCTACAGTTATGTTAAGAAAAATTATAAAAATTACTATTTTTCTTTTATTTATTTTTTTCTGTTTTAAACTAGAGGGTTATTATTTAAGAAATCCGTAGAACCTCTCTTCCTGTCGAATTTATCATAGCTTCGTTATCACATAGTATGTTAGACATTATACAAAAATCTAAAATATTTCAGACGAGTACAATACAAAACTATAGATTTTACTAATATAACATGACTCTAACGTTTTATTTTCATGTAATATCACAATGTTTTTATATTTAATCAATAATCTAATAGTATTCATTTAAGTATTATTTCTAAAAATATATTACTGACTTTTTAATTTTTAGTGTTGTTAGTTGTATTTTTTTACACCATTTTATTGCATAAATCAAAAATGCAAAATAATTTCCATGCATGTAATTTTAAAACTCTTGGTAATTTTTACAAATGTAACAATGATTTAAATGTTATAAAATTTTATGAAGAGTAAAAAAAAATAGAAAACTCTATGCAGCACTTTAGAAAATTAAAAAATTATATAGCAGCTCTAGAAAATTTTTTACAAAACTTTTTCTTCCATGGAATTTATTTTTTGAAATTAACATTCACAATGTTCTACTATTTCAAGACTCGTAAAAGCTAATCCTGATTGGGATAAGACTCAGTTGGCGAAAATTGCAATTGGCGTTACAATCACCACACAGCTTTGTGTTGTTGTTTTCTGTATAGTATCATTCACCGAGCTTAACATGGATACGATACTTCATAGTTTTAAAGAAACGGATGTTCCAAAAAATTTCACGAAGATCATTACTAAACATAATGGAAATTCGCTCTTCACTTAATTCATACAATGATATACAAGTTTGGATTGATACATTTTGTATAAATACCGATATATCATGGCTTTCCCGTAAATCTTACCCAAATGAGACATGAAACCTTTTTTGCAGGAACACCCTATATGGAATATGTGTAAATGAAAAATATTCCGTAAAATAGTGCATTATATATTTACTGCATTTTATTACTCTACTATTGAGAAAAATAAAGTAACTATGATCCTCATAATAAATGTAGTTTTTACTCACTTTTTTCTCGATAGAATATAAAGGTATTAAATGAGTTTTTCATAAAGGTGATGTTCACATGATTGAAAAAATTGATTTAATAAATATTGTTTAACAATATTTATTAAATTAATTTTTAACAATGATTCTAGTAATGAAATAAGGCATTTTAAATTTAAGCTTTTTACACAGTTAGTAACTTATAATACGATTCCAATCTGAACTGTTAAATCCAGATTTTCAATCTGAACTGTTAAAATGAAATAACTGTCAAACTCCCACAAGAACTTTAAATTGTTTTCCTAAATTCTATTTTAATCAATTTTCTATAAATCACATAAATTTAGATGTTATTTTTATAAAATTAGATTTTTTTTTGCTTAAATTCAGAGTTTCAATCTGAACTGTTAAAGTGAAATAACTGTCAAACTCACACAAGATCTTTAATTTATTTTCCTAAATTCTATTTTAATAAATTTTCTATAAATGACATAAATTTAGATATTATTTTAATAAAATCAGATATTTTTTTTGGTTAAATCCAGATTTTCAATATGAACTGTTAAAGTGACATAACTGTCAAACTCACACAAGAAATTTAATTTGTTTTCCTTAATTCTATTTTAATAAATTTTCTGTAAGTCACATAAATATAGATGTTACTTTATTAAAATTAGATATTTTTTTTTTGCTTAAATTCAGATTTTCAATCTGAACTGTTAAAATGAAATAACTGTCAAACTCACACAAATGCTTTAATTTGTTTTTCTAAATTCTATTTTAATCAATTTTCTGTAAATCACATAAATTTAGATATTATTTTAATAAAATCAGATATTTGTTTTGGTTTAATCCAGATTTTCAATATGAACTGTTAAAGTGAAACAACTGTCAAACTCACACAAGAGCTTTAAATTGTTTTCCTAAATTCTATTTTAATCAATTTTCTATAAATCACATAAATTTAGATATTATTTTAATAAAATCAGATATTTTTTTTTGGTTAAATTCAGATTTTCAATCTGAACTGTTAAAATGAAATAACTGTCAAACTCACACAAATGCTTTAATTTGTTTTTCTAAATTCTATTTTAATCAATTTTCTGTAAATCACATAAATTCAGATATTATTTTAATAAAATCAGATATTTTTTAATAAATTCAGATCTGATTTCCTATAGATAAATATGTTTTAAAATTAAGTACTAGTGTCATAAGTCATCAAATAAAACTCCCTTCATTTATAAATGTTCCTCCGCCTGATCAATTGCAAATATATTTATTTTGATGCTTACGAACTTCTGATTATTTTATAATTTTACAAATATCAATTGTTTCATGTTTGAGAGGAATTAATACTTTAAAGGGAGGTAACATTATTAGAATGCCTGTTGTTTTTGTAGTAAATAGTTAATAATAGTGTTAGTAATAGCGTAGTAATAATTTTAAAAAGTTAACAAAGACAATAATATGTCTTTGTTAACAAAGTCAATAATATGTCTTTGTTAACTTATTAAGAACTCTTAATAAGCAGGTTTACATTATTCTTTTATTAACAATGATTTAATCGAGAACATCTGTAAACTAAAACATGTTATGCTTTTCATTTTTCTTACACTAAAATTCAAGTAGAACTAAATCTTCATAATATTGTCCCAATAAAATATACAATATTTTATCAAAATATTATAATATATTTTGTTATTGTTTTATTAAAAAAATTTTATTTCCTCCCAAATATTTCCAGTATTTTTTTTAAAAATATCATTACTATATTTCCAATAAATAATTATTTAATTAATTAATTAATTGATAATTATTGATATAATTTAAAAGCACAGAGAAAGTATCTTTCCTCTAATTTTTATTTGGTAATTTCAACTTTAAGTGAATGCAATAGGGAAGTTACAAAGGCAGTTACAGAATAGCAACCTGTTGGTTAGAGTTCAATTTCTAGTGAAACAATTAAAAAGTGCGGTATTGCCAAATACCCACCTAAGTGCGGTATTTGCGGAACGGAATAAGTGCGGTACGGAATAATCTATACCAGTCATGTCAAAGATACGGCCCGCGGGCCACATCCGGCCGCCGGTTCGTATCAATACGGCCCGCGATTGCGATGTGTCACAGAAAGAAGAATCGTGTTTTTTAGAGCTTTTATAGATTTCACTCGATTCCTCTATGGAAGTTTTAAAATGTGCGTACTACATTTATAAGTAATTTCAAGGGCAGTGCGTGCCTAGACAAGCGAGAGAGATAGACAGTAACGCCATTTCTTAGCAACAAGCGGAATCTTCGAATGGAATATACTATGCAGCACAACTACGGATGGCGCTCCTGCCATGGCTGGCAAACATTCGGCTGTTGTAACTAAATTAAAACAGAAAGCATCAGGGAATTTTGTGGGATTTCCCTGTATAATTCATCAGGAATCATTGGCATCCAAACGTTTAAAAATGGACCATGTCATGAAACTTATAATTAAAATAGTAAATTTTGTAAGGAGCAGAGGACTAAATCACCGACAGTTCAGGCAGTTTTTACAAGATTTGGACGAAAATTTTTTTGATGTCCCTTATTTCACCGAAGTTCGTTGGCTCAGTCGAGGAGTAGTTTTAGAAAGATTTTTTCCATTACGTGACCCCATTCAAGCTTTCATGTTAGAAAATGGCAACTCAATTGATTATGACAATGATTGGTGGATTGATTGTGACTTTTTGGTAGATATGAATTAACACTTGACTGAGCTGAATGTAAAGTTACAGGGTAAAAATCTGATTGTCACTCAAATGTATTCATGCATTCAAGTCTTTGAAACAAAGTTGAGGCTGTGGGAAAATCAAGTAAAAAATCAAATTTTGGATCATATCCCTCATTTAAAATCATTTGGCACAGTGAACCAAAAAAAATTGGATCAATATTCTCAACTTCTGCAAAATCTGATCACGGAATTCGGCAATCGTTTTGAAGACTTCCACAAAATTAATGAAACGGAATTCCCAATTTTCAACAATCCATTCAATTTTGAAGCTTCACAGGCACCAGTTCATTTGCAAATGGAGTTGATAAATCTTCAATCGGACAGTATTTTGAAAGAAAAATTGAAAAAGGATAACGCTCTTACATTTTATACACAATATTTCAAGAGTTTGGATAACTACCCGGAATTAAAAAAGCATGCAGCACGCATTCTGTGCATGTTTGGTAGCACCTATTTATGCGAGCAGATGTTTTCCGTCCTGAAAATAAATAAGAACAAACATCGCCCAAGACTTACGAATGAACATCTTCAATCAATTCTTAAAATAATTATAACAAATATGAAACCGGACATCAATGAGCTTGTCAAAAACAAGAGAAGTCAGGTATCTGGATCCTCGAGCTCAAAATAATTACCATCTTTTATAACTTTGATATGATTTTTAATAACCGTATATTATAAACTATATAATTAGATAAATCAAATTTTATAATAATTCAGTACATTTTTTTTTATTTGCATCTGGCCCGCCTACATATTCTAAATTTAATATATGGCCCTCTGCAAAATTGAGTTTGACACCTCTGATCTATACCCTACTTAACACCAGTTAAGAAGAATGACAAAGTGTAAAAATGTAATTACATCAGTTCTGGTTTAAATGTAATTATTTTCATCAGATGAATTAAATCTTACTGTTATATAAAAAAATCTATTAAATGTAGTTAAACGTTAAGAGACATAAATACAGTGTACTGCAAAGCAATCCTAACAGTAAAGTGTTTTTTAACTCCCAACAAAAAAATTTTTTTTCCAACACTTTATTAATCGAGTACTAGTAAATTATCTTCCAGTTAAACATAGCGAGCTTAGAATACCGCAAGTTACTTGAATTAAGTCTTTTCAAACATTCAGGCTAAAAAAAAACAAACTCGTGAAAAAGCTATGTAATTTCATTTAATTTCCAAAAGTAATAGAACGATTAATCTTTTTTTTAATTAATTTCTGTAGTATTTCTGGGAAAAGGAAATTTTAATAAAAACTCTTGAACTGCTGATTAACAAAACATTTTAAATTTATTTATTATTATCGCCAATAGCCAACTGCGATCGCCAAGTGTTTTATTCCGTATAGGATTTGCTTTTACGCTTCCGGGACAATTCTCTTTCGAGAAGAAAAGTTCTACTTACGAAACATCTCTTCTTGATAAAGTTATTTTACAAAATATAAAGTTATTTTATAAATCATATGTCTAGTTCGTTTTCAAAAGCAAAATCTGCCTCTCCTGGGAGATTTTATTAACAAAACGTATTATCCCTTGATATTTGAAAATTAAACCCTGTCCTGTGACACCCAAACTCATTCCGGGCTATGCAGATGCACAAAATTTGGAATGCCTGATCTAAGTTCGGGAAGCACAGAAATCGGTGCTTCAATTTCGTGTAGCCCAAACTCAATTCATTCAAAGCAATGATATGTAGTTGTAGTACCATTATGCAATTTAATAATATATAATTTGCCATTTTCCCGATAGATGTCGATACTTGGTTTTAATTTTTTCCACGAAAAGTTTCGTCAGTTTCGCGCCTTTTGTCGAATTTTTGTAATTTTGTAATTGTCTGAAGGACATGAAACTCATAAGAGTTTATATGAATAATATTGTTGTATCTGTTTATTATATTTATTTTGAAAATTATGTTATTTGATTTATTTTGTTAGAATTTGAGCAAAAGTTAGAGTAAACCATTAACATTTCCCATATATGTAAAAATATTGAATATAGTTGTTATTTGTTATAGTAGTTATTTATAGTAGTTATCGTTTTTCATTCCGCTTCTTAATTAAAAGTTGTTTTTTTTTTAAAGAATAAAATGAAAGATCCAAACAAATTTGTAACATAATTTCGAGGATTACCTTATTCGCTTAGTAAATTTTTTTAAATTATTCTTTTTGAAAAGATATTAAAAGGCATAAGTTTATACAAGATTGTTACGCATCCTATAAATTTATAATAGTGGTATTAAATTAATATTATATGAATTTAGACATTTTAAAAAAACCTTTACCGTTTAGTGATCTGAATACTAAAAGGTACCTGGGTAGTTACGTCTATAATATAGTCAGATCCTTTGATCCCAAAGCCCAAACCTGCCCGTAGTGATTGTTCTCAGTATTTAAAAATGCTAGGAAAAGTAAGCACGGAATTCCTCGCTTAGTTGCTAAATTTGAAGAAAAAAACATTAAAAAAGAAGAATTTTTTTTAATGCGTCCATTTTCTGTTGTTGCTGTTACGTATGATACTTGTCAATACCAGCAAGCCTGTTTGAAATCAAGCGAATTGTTACAGCAGAGGGTTTGTTTCCTGTTTTTTTCAGTGGCACCATCTACGGTTAAGAATATGATTGTAGCCACACACGCATCGCAACCCGTTTTACAGGGAGGACCCAATCATGCTTCATTCATACAACCACAGATCTTAATTTTGAACTTAGTCTGAGAACAATCGATCTCCAATTCACTACCCCCAGAGATATTGATTTCTGATGGAACTATTGAGGACTTTGTGACCCCGACCGATTCTAAGGGCAACAGTCACTGTTTAATACATGGGGATTCTTCGGCTGGCAGGATTCGAACTCCGGTTCTGACGAACACGAGCCTAACGTCTACCAGCCAGGCTATCCCGACCACCGAATTCAATCGTTATAGTTAAAATTTGAACCCCAGGCTTCTATGAGGGAGGACAGATAGCCTAACTATTACACCACGAATATACTCGTCCATTTTCTTAAACATGCATTTTTAACAGTGTTCATTTTTATACACGAATTTCGAGATGTGTCTATTTTCTTAAGCACGCATTTCTAATAGTGTAGAAAATAAAAAGCTCACAGGAGAACTTTTATATTTATGTCTTTTATTAATAAATAAATCAACATGTTTTATTTTCTGTTCAGTACATTTCGATTATTTATTCACATTACAAAAGCAGTTTAAACGTTTTAAGTCTAATATTCAATTATTCAATAATTATTCAATAATTAAGACAAATATTCTTAGAAGTGTGTAATTATTGTTAGATCGAAATAAATTAAATCTCTTAGAAAAGCTTTTTCTTTTTTATTTGAAATATGATTTCTTATGTAAAACGAGTGTGCTGAGCAAACCTACATCACTACAACATAATTAATTTCCCATTTGGGTTTCAAATTGAAGGATTTTGATCTCAACAAAACTTATCAAAATAGAGCATTTTAACGTTATATAATCTATCCGTAAAAATTGAAAATTAAAATAATAAATACGATGCATAACTAAAAACAGTCTATTTAAGTTAACTATCTACTACAAAATGTCTTTTTATTTCTTAGGAGCTGAAAAATAAATTGGATTATTTAAGAAAAAAAAATTAGTTTATTTATGAAAAATATTGTATCATGCAAAGTTTTGAAAATATTTCTTCCAACTTATTAGAAAATAATTTTAAAAAATTGAGTTTAATGTGCATGTACAAAATTAAATAATGTTAGTAAAATTATTATTTTTAAAAATATTTGAAAGATGTTAATTAATCATATAAATTTATGAAGCATTTCGAAAAAAGTTATGAAACTATGAGGCATCTAAGTGTTTAAAAAATATTATATAGAGCAAATTTTACAGTACAAATTTTACAGTTTCATTTTAAGTTTTTTTCTTTATTATTAGACTTTACATAAACTATTGTCAAATTTTTTAATAAATAGACTATTTTAAAAATATGTATTTTTGTATGATATAACTGAGTTGTCAGAGAAATCAGGGACTTAATTAAAACAATCTTATTCCAATACCAATTTTAAAACTAAAGCTTAAAATCCCTAAACTTATGTTATCCTTAATTAAGTAATCCTAATTAAATTTTATATTAAAATTTTTAATGCCAAAGCTGCATTCCTTAATAATATCTGGATTTTCAAATGACATAAAATCCAAGTAATGTAAACTTTAACTTAGCTTCCTGCAATAAGTTTTAACTTAGTTATTCAAATTTATAAGAAACTTGGTACACTGAAAAAATCCTTTTGAAAATAAAAGAAATATTTCTCAAATAATCGGAAACATGATATTAAATGAAGTTCTCTGATATTTTTGTCAACATTTTTATCCAGTCAAAAGTAGTTTCTGTATTTTTTGTAGTGAATGATAAAATTGCTCGTTCATAATTACAAACTTTATTTTAAAAGGTATCGTATTTATTTATTATACACACCTTATTTTTGTTAAGTGCGTCAGGAATCTGGCTTTAGAAAATTAACTATCTTTTTGGTTATAACTGTACGAAAAAAATCGAAATAAACAACATGCTAAATTATGCTTGGAAAATGTGCAAATTTTATGATTTCAGGAAATGCCGCTGTCGGTTGTAAGCAATATTTGTTAAATTATTCGAATAATTTTTAGATAAACAGTGTTTAAAAAAAAATTTCTGTTGAAACCTCTTGAAGCTATATATTTTAATATTTGCTATTTCGTAGCTCTACGTGTTCCTTTCTTTCTCAGTGCTTATCGATTTGAAGTTGAGTTAGTTTCGAGACTTTACAATGACAATGATCAATTTCAGTGCATTAACTTCTGTGTGACTCAGAAGGAATGTAAAGCAATTTTACTATATTCACTGAGAAAAAAAAATACAGTCAAAGCTACCAAAATATTGTAAAATTAACTGCGCGCCTGCAATAGACACCAAAAAGATGGATAATTTTTATCGGTGAGATTTGATAAGAATTTTAAACAAAATGAACAATATAATAATTTTTTTATAATATGAAATAAAACTTGATAAATGTGAAAAAAATGTTAATTTTATTATCATACCTTAGAGCATGGCATGAAAACCATTTACTAGATCAAGTTTACTTTCCAGTAAACTTTTATGAAATAAGTGGTAATAAAAAGTACAATTTTGAAAACCAAAATGATCTCAAAAATTACCTAATAAATGTTTTAAATACCTTATATTTCGGTTTTAATACCGGAATTACGGTTTTCGCTTTTGCCAAAAATGTTATTACCATACAATATCGAATCGTATCACATTTTTTTTCGTGTAAAGTGACATGTAGACATATTTCGATTTTGCATTAAAATTCAGCTAAAGTTTATATTTGACATGAATATTATTTTCTTAAGACAAAGATTTTATAATTTGATGATATAAACAAAATAGTGTTATAAAAGAGAAAATAAAGATTCATAATATTATGCATTATTAAACAATACAAAGCATAAAAATCAAGTAATTTTTAAAAATGCATGATTACACTATTCAAAAACACAATAAAAATCTAAAACTTTTCAATAATTTGAGAATGTTTGAAAATATTTATCATAAAAGGATTACCAGCAGCATAAAAACTCAACAGCTTGGTCGTAAAATGTTTATGGCATTTTATACTAGGGTATATAAGCAAATGAACTATGTTTTGAAAATTCCTTTGGTAGTTCATGAATCTATTTCAAGAATAAAAAATGTAAACAGGACACTTTTATGCTTCACGTAAATACTTTTTATAGCTCTAAGAATTTTTGTTCAAACGACCATTACAAAATACATAAATGTTAAGTAAATGCTATGTTAAATATTTTCATTTGAGGTTCCGTTAAGTCTGTGCAAATCCTAGGCACTTTTATGTAGTTCTATATCGATCATATTTCTATAAAAGTTAAAGGTGTATTAATATTAGGTTTATTTTGTGAAAACCAAATGCTAACGAAGACAACGTACATGGACACTAGTATTAAAATTGAACAACCCAGAGACTGGTGAAACTCTGACACTAACTAAATTTTTCACTTGTGCTATAGAAAAAAGAAAACTCAAATTATATTTAATGAAAAACATACAGAAAAAGTAAAAAAAAATATTAAAATTTTAATAAATTATTGTTATTACTATTTTTTTTTTGTACAGTTGTCTCTCACACAATTATATTTTGTCAAGTGAAAAAGAAAATTTATAAATATGATTGTAATATGTAAAAGAAACATCTTCAAATATAAAACAAATACCTAATTTGATATCTCATATTAACATTGCGTATTTTACAGTTATTTTTACATTGGTTTTATAATATGAGTGTGATACCAGTGACGTTATTCAAATCTTCATATAACATAAATTGCTGAAAATATATTAAATATTGATAAAAAAAATAAAGGTTATTCCGTAAAGATCTTCCATAAAATGTAGATTTTACGCCAAAAAATAATAAAACTCAGAAATAAATGCTAAATAGCGTTAACTCTTATTTTTGTAATACCGATAAGATAATACAGTTAAAGATAAGACTGAATTTTCAGTGTTTTGTGTTTGAGAAAATGTGAAATTTCTCTGAAAATATTAATGCTGTTGAAGTGAACTTATTGGTTTAATATTTGTAATATGTTTTATATTTTAATTGAACTACACATTTTTATTTTATTTAGTACTTTGAAAAGTAAACAGCAATTTCATAGCATTTTTCAATTTTGTTATTTGCATCAAAAATTATAATTAAGATCTAATTTTAAATTCATTCAATTTTTACTTAAAGTCTTAGCAAATTTTTAATGTAAAAGAACAAGTTACAATTGGTACCGTAAACCGGGGCGAGTCTACCCATCCAGGGGCGAATCTACCAATTTTAGTTTCATTTCATTTTCACTATTTTAAATTGCAAATAAAAAATTTTTTACCGACGGAGGACTTAGTTCAGACTCTAAGGAAGATGGCGCTGTAGTAGTTTGATCCGTTTTTATTTATTTGGTGTCTTTTTAACCGACCTGTTCAAACGTCTTTTGAGAGATTTGTATTGAAAATCAGCAAACTTTTAGTTGGTGCTCCGTAAGTATATTATTATTATTACTATTTTCACTTTGGTTAAGTGATAAACTTATCTAAGACTAAGATTACATTAATTTTATATGAAAAAAAACAAAAAGAATGTAAGTTTTGCTGTTGTAAACAAAAAGCCAGAATTCGCGGGGCGAGTCTACCCATTCGTATTTAGTTTTAATAAAGCATAATAATATAATTTAGAACTTTGTTTATATTAAAATTAAGTCATTTTAAATAAATTTGAGTATATTATTTTAATTCTGCATTGATAAATTTATCTTTAATAAGAAAATTTATAGGTTAAATATAAATGTAAATATAAAATATGCTTATTTTAACTATTTTTTCAATTTTTATATTACAAAATTGACTTTTTTTATTTAATGCAAGTCAAATAAATTATTATTTATTATTACAGATGGTACGAAATTATATTCGAAAAACAAATGGATTTAAATGTTACAAAAAAATGCCACCTGAGATGGAAAAAGCTATCCAAAGGATAAAAGCCAAACAAATAACAATTCAAGATAATTGTAAATTTATATTAATTTTAATTTAGTTTTATCAACAATAATCAGAAAAAAAATTTATTTTATAATGTTAATGATTATAAAAACGAAATTGTGATCAAAATGTGATAATCGATCAAATACTCAATTAGTGTTATTTTATGAATTAAAAAAGTGGAATATATAATAAAGTTATGAATTTTACTTCACAAATATCCTATATAGTAACTAAAATAACAATTTAATAGTAAAATTTGATTATTTACAATGTTAACATTCATTTTAGTAGAATGGGTAGACTCGCCCCATACGAGAGATTTGTCAGCAGTTCTATAAAAATATACAGTAACAGCGTAACTGTTAATATTTTCTAAAATCGATTTCACAGCTTTAAAGAGGGATAAATAGCGATTCCGAAACACCTATTAAAAGCCTTTTTTCTTTAATATTTACTAAAGTTTGACCACTTGAAAGTTGACAAACTGAAAAAATGGGTACACTCGCCCCAGTTTACGGTACTGATTCAGAAAAAAAAAACATTTGAACTATTGGGGAAAAAAACTTTTTCTTTGAAGACAGATAATACTGTTCATAATGATTTGAATCCCAAACCATACCACTTTCTGAAACCGACTGAAAAAAATTTGAAATAGTTTTAAAAAAAAACGTTGCAGCAAGTTATGAAAGGCGAAATGAGAAAAATTTTACTTATAGATAAGGTATTAGCTTCACTGAATAGAATAAAAATAAAACGCATCTTTTTTCAGAAAGAAAAAAGAATAAATAGTAAATATTTCAGTTATCTTCAAGAATATGAAAATAATGAGCAATTAAAAGTGGCGTTTAAGAATAAAAACTCCGTATATCTACATTGTTAGTAGAGGTTACAAGAGAGTTGCAGTCACAAAGATGGGGGCATGTCGTTCTTTATTTACATATAGCTTATTACATGCTCAAGGTATATTCATTGCGGAAGAAAACGAGAGTTAGAAGCACTTTCAAGTAAAAACTTATTTTTATTTATTGTATATATATATGTGTGTGTGTGTGTGTGTGTGTGATGCCACAATTGGCATTACATATTTATTTTCTATCCTTTTAAAATATCTTTCATTACTTAAGCTTATTTTTATTAATAGAAATACATTTAAAATAAATCAAAGACTTAATCTTTTAAAACGAACATAAAATATTTATTTCTTCTCTTCCAGATCAATGTAACATATACTTTTTATTTCATTACTATGCTGACTTATTAATTCACTGTCGCTTCTAATCGAAAACAAAAATCTATTTATAACTTGTTATTCTAAATTTCCAACTGCTAAATGTTTCGGTTGCATGGTTGTAATAATTTTCATAAATTTTTTGGCGACTCGTGATCGCCAAGGTGTTTTTTTAAACCCATATTGATATGCTAGTTGGCTTTTTTTGGCTATGATATATTATGATAAATCGTCAATTTTGGATCTCCTACCCATGCTTTCGATGTCCGTTAAGAATACTTATATTTACTTTGAATTTCAAATTTGTGGATACTTAATTCTCATAAATTTGTTGGTGACTCGCGATCGCCAAGGTGTTCTTTTAAACCCATATTGATACGATAGTTGGCTTTATATTGGCTATGATATATTATAATAAATCGACAATTTTGGATCTCCTACCCATGCTTTCGATGTCCATTAAGAATAATTATATTCACTTTGAACTTAAAAATTGTGCAGGCTGGGAGTGCCCTTTTGGGCCTTCGTAACTTAAAATATCATCTGCACTAATTAATTAGCATATTTGATTCACCCTTTCGAACTATTAAAATTGAGTACTAGAACGCGAAATTCGATCATTAGATCAAAAGTTATTCAGGGTGGTACATTTTTAGGACACTTTACATTTGTAAGAGAATGCCAACTTTATCAGGTTTTACATCTACATATTTTTATTTCTATCCATTCTCTTTTTTCTATCCACCATCTTTCATTTCTTTCCATTTTAACAATTGAGAATAAAAAAGAAAAAAAATATAATATTAAAAATTTTTTTTGAGAAAAATTGTGTCTCAAAATCTCATAAAGTGGATTTCAAAATTTCAAGGACTATTTTCTAACTTATTGAATTATTTTTAAAAATATTTTTCTTACGAGATTAAAGCTGTTCAAAAATAGTTAAATTCTTAAGGTAAAAACTTAGACAAAGAACATTGTCCCTTTGTTAGTGGCTCTGAAAGATTATACTTTTGCGAATTAATTCGTGGCTGAAGTTGCGTAATATAATATATTTATTATGCAAGGATAAGCTAGTACTGTTAATTAAAGTACTGGCGTATTATGTTGAGCAAGGGATTTATAAGCGCAGAAAAATTTAGTAAATTAATATAAGCATAATTTTAGTTTTCAGCTAATTATATACTTGCTATGTTATAAAAACAGAAAATTTTTTATTTTGCGTTATTTACCAATTAATATTCAAATTTTCTGCCCTTACTTATTTCCAAAAGAAGACATTTTTAAAAGAGAGATTTAATTTGTATGTAATTACAAACCAGTCATTTTTCATCATATATATAGTATACATATATTATTCAAAACATGCTCAAACTAAATACCGTCTATCTGAGACTTATTCATGAATTTAACATTGAATTGCAAAAAATGCATTGTTTATTTACGCATTTTGATTTATTCAAATATTCTACAAAAATGTACATAGATTTCAAAGAAAACTAAGCGATATGATACGATTCATAAATAATATTAACAAATTACATTATTTAAGTGCACTTTCTGCAAGCTGAAAAATTAGGCGTATCCGCATATTTTGTTGTTTAATAAAAGCAAATGTTTAGAACAAATGAAACATACAAAAGAATCATCTGCATAATAATAATCCAAAAATTAATAAATGAATTATTCAGATTTATTATAATCTTATACCATTTCTATCATTGTTTAAAAGCATTCTATATTTAATACTATAGTATCTAAAACATTTTTATTTAAAAAAGACAATTTTTATATCATTATGTCTAAATCCATTTCCTAAATAAAAATAAATAATGATTTCGAGCCGTTTCGAAATGCGAATATCTACCAAAGAAAGGGGAATCAAATACACGCCTGAGAATATGTTAATACAATTTAATCCAAGTTGAGTAAACTTTGTATTCCTGAAATTACTTTAATCAAGGTAATGCGGCATAAAAATGACTAGCATTAGAGTGTCGGTTCTTCCTTCATAAGCTGCGACGAAGAAAATGATTAAAAGTTTTGTTTACTCCAACACTTCAAACTTTAAAACGTATCCCTGGCGACATATCATGCTTGAAAAAGCGTTTATTTCGATAACTTTTGCATCAAAATCGATCCGGGTGGCTTCTTAAAATTACTCTTGAAGAAAAGTGATAAAAAGGCTTATCAAAAATTTTGTCAGTAGCTTTTTTCTTTTTCTTTAAGTACAATAGAGCACTATTTATCCAGAGGTCGATTAACTGAATTGTTCAATTAACCGGAACAGGGACAGGATAACCTTGTCGGTAGGGCACTAGGCCCATGTCCAAGAGGTCGCGGGCTCTATCCTCGCCGGCTGATGCACGTGACTGATGCACTTTAAATCTGTCGAGTCCTCAAAGTCCTCCATGTTCCCATAATAAATCAATACCTCTGGGGATACTGATTCAGGAGCTTCCTTGTCTTCTGGATTGGTTCAAAATTACAAGGCTACGGTACATCAGTAGTCGTAAGCCCATGAAATTGTGTCGGTTGTTCAAGCATTCAGGGGATAGAGCATTCACCTTTCAATAAGGTGGAACGGGTTCGAAACCCAGCGATGACTGGTCGATTCGATTTCCGCACCGGACTCGCACCTACCATAGTGCTGATGTAAAATATCTTCAGTTACAGATGGATCTTGGGTTTGAGACCTCTTGCCGTCAGGTTAAACATCAGAGGTTTTAGTGGTTTTCCTCTCCATGTAACGCACACGCGGGTTAGTTCCATCAAAACAGTCCTCCACGAAGGCAAATTTCTCCCAATACTGCATCCTGGAGTTTACTTGCCTTCTGGATTGGATTCAAAATTACAAGGCTACAGAGTTGAACATTGATAGCCGTAAAACCAAAAATTGGGTCGGCTGTTCCGCGATAGTTATAAAATCTAAAAGTAACCAGAACAATCAAAAGCCGTACAATTATTTTCTCTTCTCATTCAATTTTCTTTCAGTAAAACTTTTGCTTTTCTTTATATTCCATTATGGGGGTTGAGAAGTAACTATTTTGTGCATTTTGAGGTTTTTGAAAATAGAGGCCCCTCAATGCGAGAATATTAAAAGGCAAAAAACGGTAATCATATATCACAGCANATTACACATGTTTTTTGTTAATCGGATTAGCAGTAGTCGCTCTAAGTCAGGTTTATTGAAACAATTTAGTGTTATATTGAAACAAAATATGTAATATTTAATTCAGTGTTTTTTATTCACATTACTTCTCGGTAAACAACACTGGGGAACATTCATTTTTGTTTTCTGCTGCATAAGATTTTTTAACATTTCATAGATACTTTCCTACCACTGATTTGAAATGTGAATTCGGTGTCTCTCTCCAAGCTTCAATTTTTAAATGAGCATTTTCAGTCGAAATGTACAAGTTTAAAAACATTATATAACGGGGGATGACATTAATGTTTTTTGTTTCATGCCATTTTATAAACAGCCGAAGCAAATATGAGTTTACTACTATCAATTTTCAACTCCACAGTAACCCATCTCAGAGCACTAGTAATTTCCTGTATCAATCATTAGGACAAACCAGCCTAAGCGGATGACTTTCTGATGCCTCTAACCTGCATTTGCGTTCTATGAAGAGGAAAACATTGCTGTCCACCCGCGGTTAGCCTGACGAAAAGGGGATTCGTTTACCACTCAGAATAGTTCACGTCAGCACTGAAATCAGTGACAGCTGGGAACAGAATTTATATCACCGCTGAAATTTTAACCTGGGCCATCTTATTGAGTGAGGGGAATGCTCTTCCCTCTGAGCCACCATGAATCTCACATTACTGTTGAGACAAACTTCTAGGATAGTAGAGGCACATATTTAGGTTTAAAACTGTATAGGAACCTTTTGCTGAAGTTGTTGTATTACGCCACCAGGGACGCTTCCCTATTATAAACTGTTGCATCGTGTGCTTCTGAACAGGTTATAATAGTAAAGCGTCCCTAGCCACGTACAATGACAATTCCGAGTATGGGTTATTATGCAATTTGAATATTTACAACCCCCTAGAAGTTTGTTGCAACATTTACTCGACTCCCTGTTACTTATAACAATTTTAAACTACTACATTTCGACAAAAAATGGACTAAAAATGTAATTTTAAAAAACATCTGCGTCTTTTAAGAGCAAAACTAATTTCAGATTTGAAATCTACACACAACGATGAAGTATTTGACAACAAAAAATGTGTTCCCCCTGTGCAATCAGTTTCATACAATGTGAAAACCAACATTGTCTCCTACAATGCATAGCAAGTTAATTCTAGACTGTTAGTACTTTTGACCATCGCTTTTAACCATCTTCCATTGTCAATTTCCGTCTTGTTCACAATTCTGCTAAATATAGCTTCCAATTTTTAGGCATCAAGTAAGGAAAGCATTCCCACATATTGAAAATTATTCTTAAAATCACCTTAACTCAATGTGTTTCTGATAAGAAACAGAATTAACCTTAAGAGATCAATTAGGAGATGTGTTTTGACTTTCACAAAGCCTTTACGTAAATTGTAAGTAAATGAAATTAATTTCTGTCGCGTAACAGTTTTTGGATATTTCTCTTGTGGGAAAAGAAAAAAATTATAATCAGTGATGAGTGTTGTAGAATAATTACCAGCGGCAATAAAACAATTGATGCAATTTTCTTACATTTCATTGTTGTTGTGGTTGATATCGTCGGCCATTAAGGCAAAGGGTGGTGGATTGTTCTTTTTTTCCAGTGTCGCCATCTATGGCCCAGAAATAGACTTCTGTCACACCCATAACTCAAACCCGTTTATAGGGCTTACTCATTCATACATCCATTCCTTCTTATTTTGACTTGAGCCAAAGCACGGTCAATCTCCAATTCTGCTCCCAAAGAGCCATTGATTTGTTATATGAACATAGAGGACTATGTGATCCGACAGATTTAACGTGCACCAGTCACCATTTATTACATGGAGAGTCTTCGGCCTGTTGAATTCGAACTCCCGTTTTCACAAACGTAAGTCCAGCGCCCTGCCACCTAGGCTATTCCGGCAACCTTACATTTCATTGACAAACTATAATTAAAGGTCTTTGTAATTAAAATGCTTAGGAATTAGGATTCCATCGCTGTAAGAAATTTTTGTGACTTTCCACTCCGTCAAACACTAATGCAACTTAATAAAATTTATTTTCTACGAAAGTTAATTTTCCTTAATAACTTCTTATAGTATTAGAAATTATCTTAAAATTGAGTTCAATTTAAGAATTTCAAGGCATTTTGTGAACAAAGAAGGGATAATGAGTATCATGATAAAAAATGAGTAATAAAGAATCATAAAATATTATTTACATAGTTTTGACAGCTAATGACTTCCTTTTATTCCTTCGGTTGGGAAAATCTCGCAAAAGTAAAACAAACTTTACTTTTATGGTAAAATGTATGGTAATGCATTCAAATCTATGATGGTATTTTCTGGTTCATGTAAACTTTAATAGAATAAATATTACTCCATTCTGTTGTTTAAATGATTTATTCATTCCTTTCTTTCTTTCTCTCAATTTTAGTAATATTTTAAAAAATATCGTTTGAAATAAATGGTTCGGACCATCCCTGCAGGCATTCTTAGAAATAAAACTCTGACTTATGATGATTCGGGAATCCTTCATCTGTATTTCGTTAATTTTGAGAATCATTTCGTCACGAAATCACGTGATATGTGGCAGAACGTGAACTCTTAAATTTATGACAAAATGTGTCCTCGGCTCAAAATCTAACAGTTGTCTATTGTGGGAGATTCTAGAATGACAAATCTAGAATGAAGACAGGACGAACAAAAATAAAACGACTAAATAAGTACTGTCCTGTATTGGACCAGAAAAATCCCGGTTTCGTATCCCACTTCCGGCATGAACTGTTAGGGCAGCATTGATCCACCTATGTGGTGCCCACGATATAGTGATTATTAGAAAAGTTGGATACATTAGGAGCAACGAGGTTTTCATTATTTTTATTTGTGAAAAATGCAAACATAATAACTAAGTTACATGAAATACTACTAAATAGAAAAAAAAGTAAATTTTTATTTAAATGTTTCCAATGAATTTTTTTTTTTTAGTTATAAGGGTTAGAGGGTTTTTGTAATAAAAATGTCTAAATTGAGCTTTTTGAACAACCATGAAATAAAATGATTTTCTATTCAAAATTTTAAATAAAATTTTATTTGTTTTACATTCAAAAGTTTTTTAAGCAAAATATTCGTGGTTGGGTTATTTCTTGATTAAAGGCCCCATTCACTTAAAAAATTATATAAATAGGAAATAGCAGTAGACGTGTTTCATTTGAGTGCTTCAAATATTCCTATTTATATATTTTTAACATGGTAATATTTTATCACTTCAGTTTCTTTGAATTATTTATCTAATTTTTAATCGAAATATACGTGATGAGTAAACACTTTTTACTAAGCAAAATTAAATTAAATTAAATTAAATTTGTAATTAAATACCATTAAAATAATTAAAAAATTGTAATCGAGAAGTTCATTCCATTAAAAAAATTAGTTCATCTAAATCGAAGTATTTGTAACAATTTTTAATAATACCAAAAATTCCGTTACTTGCTTTGGGATTATTTCAGTATTCGAAGACAAATTAGAATTGAATCGAAAATACTGTGGTTCTCGATACAAAAGTTTTTCAAAATAATCTACTAGTTAAGAATTTTTTCACGGTACAATCTTGAGTTCATGCATTAAAAAACTTTTTTAATATCAAGAAACTGCGCACTAAACTAACATTTAGAGCAAATAAATCACCCTCGTTTCTAAAGTTAAAGATCTGAAACCCTTGATTATAAACTTCAAATAAACTCGTATTAAACAAACAAGAGGTACTACATTAAGAAATAAAAATGTTAATTAGATTAGGTTATTTACTTGTTAAGTTAAATAAGCATTTTCACAGATTGAGAAATGAGATCAAAGTTCTTTGCAAACAGTTTATAAATAGTTAGTTAAACTTTTTGAACTTTCAAGAAGAAATTAAAAGCAATCTTTATGATGAAATATTGAAGCCTGGAAAACCACTCATTTAAAGTTTTTTTTATTTCAAATAATAGTAATGAATGCAGATCTGCAGAATAAAAAGAGATTTCATAGGACATTGACATAAGAAACTATTTTAAACAGAACTAATTACATTTTTTAACCTAATTAAAGAGCAATCAGCTGTCCTAATTCCTTAAATTAAGCTTTGAATGAAGTTTCATCATTATCACTTCACCCGCATTCCAATCTTGATTGTTATTGTAGTCATACACACTGAAAAAATACACAAACAAATCTTTTAAGATGGAAATAAACACATAAGGCAAAAGACCACTTTTAAAAGTATAACCAGTTTAAAGTATTCTATAATTTATTGATTCAAATTAAGATTACTTTATTTTATTAAAAAACAATTTATATTCTTCCTCTAAGAGGAGTATCTGTAGTAAAAGTTTGAAATTGGACAATATTTAAATTCTCAATTTTAAATTTTTCCTGCAAAATGCCTCTAACATCAATAGATTGAAACTCTTCAAATGTACTATAAACTATAAAAAAATCATGATTACCAGAAAAGGGTGGAAAGAGAGTTTTTAGTCTGTAAATATTATTTAAACTTTAAATTACAAATCACCCGTAATTTTAAACGTTAGCAAATAAAAGTTAAGCCTGTAAAATAAGCAGCATTGCTCAAATGAAAAAGCAATTGCTACGTAAAATGTGCTCAATAAAAAATAAACATGATCAATAAAATAATACAATGGTCGTTTAAATATTCCTTTTAGAAGGACGGAGAGTGTTCATTAAATTTCAAAGGAATCACCTTAGTCACAGAATGGATAGCTTCTGTATATTAAAGTTTAAAATCAACAGTTTGCCACGGTGTTGAAACCAAAATCATGATTATGGTAATACGGTTAGAATTACGCACAACTAGCCTTTACACCCCCTTAAGCTGATATTCATCGGTCTGATTCTGGATGAGCTTAAAGCCTCCACTGAGGAGCGAACCCTAGTCCTTCGTTGAGACATAACGAAGGATTGGGGTTCGAATATGCAAATATATATTTTTATTTACGGCCAAAGCCCGAAGTCCGGCCATTTCGCACTTTGGCCGTACCTCTCGGCCAAAGTGCGATGTAATTGAAACGATCGGTGAATATTCTACTTTGGTCGGCAATTTCGCGAAGTGACCACGATGTTCCGGTCAAAACGCGATGTGCTCATTCAAGAATGTATATCATATCGTACTCTATATCGTATTTTTATAGTATTCTCTACTGTATTTTTATAGTATTCTATATCGTATTTCTATAGTATTCTTTATCGTATTTTTATAGTATTCTATATCGTATTTTTATAGTGTTCTCTATCGTATTTTTATAGTATTCTATATCGTAATTCTATAGTATTCTATATCGTATTTTTATAGTACGCTGTATCGACAACTAGCCATTTGAGACTAAGTAAAAATTTAATTTTTTACTTTGTCTCAAATGACCACATCCCACCGCAGCTAGTAATTTTTAAAGAATGAAGTTATGGTTGTACGGAGCCAATAATACGTGCTAATGATTTTTTCTTCTAACTTTGGCTGATCCTCCTATGCCACTTCGCGATATATGTATATATAT
>NC_092208.1:26551823-26622746 GCF_043381705.1 Parasteatoda tepidariorum | reverse complement strand
TAGATTTGTTATATATACACATTACATTACAGTTTTCGCAACTAGGGATGTTCTAATATTGATAATATGGTTGAACTATTTAAAATGGTAAATCGTATTCTTGTTTTGTATATAAATTTTTTATTTCAATATACTGTAACTAAATTTGCTGTTATAGGCTCAACGTTTGTAAACTTTTTCTTTGCCTTCTGAAGACGTTGAGCCCCACTCCTTAAAATCTTGTCTGAATCCTTCAGGGGGAATCCCCAGAGTTCACTTCCACTTCGACTTATCTGCTACAGTCACAAAAAAAATCATATTCCAGCTGAACTTAGGCAGCTAGCATTGGAAATTTTAGACGAGATTCCCAGTGACGGTAGTAGACTGAGAGACCTAGCTGGTAGCGGCGTTTTCATTGAAAACTCTGGGCAAAATTACTCCATCTGTCTCCGTAATCCTGATTTCACTTCAGTCTTTAGAAGTGAATTAATCGTAATTAAGCAGGGCATCGATGCTATAATCAACGAGAGAGACTTTGGAGATTTTTGGATCCTGTCGGACAGTCGCAGCCCCCTTCAGCACCTACATAATTGAACTAAAGTTGGAGACAAAATAAGCATCTCCATCCTTCTTAAACTTCAACTTATTTCAAAGTACCACGACTTTCATCTTCAGTGGATACCAGCTCACGCTAACATCTTTGGCAATGAGCAAGCGGATCACTTGGCCAAGGAGGACTGTAGTCATTTAACACCTTCGTCCTCAGCTCTTACCTACTCAGAGAATCAGTCCGAAATCAGAAGCCATCAATCAAAAGCGTGGAGGATCCTCCCCTCTCATAACTGGTATGCGGCCAAGGAACTGGGCTCTTCACTTGTTCATGTAAGTGACAGAGCGTCTCAAACAGCAATTTCCAGATTGGCAAGTGGACACGCGAATAGTCTCTCGTACTTTGAAGGAAGAAAGACTTATGCAGTCTGCTCCAAATGTGAAGCCCATCAGGCCTCTGCCGAACATATCCTTGACTGTCTGGGCCTTTCCAAGGAGGACTTATATGCTACTCCACTTCTTGCCATCGACTTTTTGAGGGTCAACAACCTGTTGGATCTTGTCTGACTCCGTCAGACAATTGGAGGATAAGGAACAACAGAAACAACAAACTTCTCCTTTTCTTATATTTTTAACAGGTCATTTTATTTCTTCTAAACTTTTCTCCATTTTTAAATTTTATCTTACAAAAAGTAAATAAAACATAAATTAAAATGGCTCCAAATTTTTGTTCAATATTCTAAATCGTATTTTTAACAGATAATATTAAAATATATACTAATTCAACTTTATTTTCCAAGCACGTACAATTATTTAGATATCGCTTTAAAACGTTTTAATAGTCTAATAAAACAAGTAAAGATGTTATTCTCTGAAATATTTTAGAATTTTAGCATAAAGTTCGGTCAATATATAAAAGGAATGCCTGAATTCTAAAATCTTAAAGGAATTTTTCTCTACTTCTAGATGCCTCGTGATTAACTTAGAAAGTAAATTCAATTACGCTTCGTTTCAAAAGCTTTTGACATTAAAATAACGGAAAGATCGATATGTTTCTAGGCTACAAAACAGCTACAAACTAACAACTTTAATTATGTATTCTCTATGAAGCGTGTAAATTTAACCTTTAATATATCAGCGCAGATAGTGAAATACAATGATCAAACGACTGAAAAAGACAAAAATCGGAAGTTCATAGAAAAAACAAAATCAAGATCAGCTACTTAATACAGTTTCTGTAATAGTTTAGATATTTATGCAATTGAGATAAATCTTTTAATTAATTTACACAGCCAAATATAATTAATTTTATTTAACTTTAAAATTAAAAAATATTATAACTCAAAAATAATTCTACTCTACATTTGATCCTAACTCTTTCTCTTCACGTGGCGTTATTTTTTTCAAAATATTTATTAATGAGATATCCTTTCATTAAATGTTATGAAAATTCAATACAATGAATAATATGAATTTCTTATACAAATTCATATTAATCAAGTTATCAATGATAAAAAGTTTTTAAAAAAAATTACAATTACTAAAAAATTATCTTGCATTACTTATGATTTCAACTGTTTTTGAATTTAAAAAAATTTCCATGAATGGAACCTAGATATTTTATTATAGTTTCTCAAAATGGTAAATGAAGTTGTACCATTATTTTTAAAATTATTTTATTAAATTAAAATTGCTTAAAAGTGCTTACTTAGAAGGGAATATTTCTTCGTCAGCCTATATTTGTAATGTGTTTAGGTTAAAAAAGTTTAATGAACTACACTATCATTCATAAAAAGTTTGATATTTATCATTATGATTAAATAATATTAAACTTAAATAAAGTAATAACTTAGAAATACTTTGGGTTTCTAAGTATTTTTATACACTTGGTGAGGATATTTTGAAAGAAAGTATGCAAGAATGTTGTATGATCTTTTTATTTTAAATGTGAAGAATTAAAAAAAAGTAATGTCATTTTTTTGCTAATTGCTCAGTTAAATTAAAAATGCTTAGAAGTATTTTTGTGTGCTTTGAACAGCTCTCCGTCCATATACGTTAATAGTTGTCTCATTTTTTAAAAGTAACTAAACCGTTAAACTTAAACAATATAAATTACTAAACAGTCAAACGTAAACAATATAAATAACTTCACAGTCAAACTTAAACAATATAAATAACTAAGCAGTCAATTTTCACCAATTTTACCACTAGCAGTGACCAATGAGTTCTTTCTTAAGTTACATATATATATATAAATNTATATATATATATATATATATATAAGAGAGCAAGAGGCAAAGTGCTAGCTCACTATTATAGAATTAATGAGAGTTTTTTGGTTTTGTTTTTATTTAGCCTTTTCCTTTATTATTTCAGAATAACTTACTATAAAATAACAATGGAAAAATCAATGGAATATCTTTATTAATTTATCCTTTTTCGAATTAAAAAAAACATAACTTTAGAAAATTTTAGCGTCACATTCTATAAAGTAGGCTTTTGTGTTGGATCTGTCAAAACAAAAATTGTACCAAACAAATGTTAATCTCATACAGAAAAGCTCAATATAAGCAGAGTTATTTGCATTTCCTTTCAAATGATTTATTCACATCACATAAATATCTACTTAATTAATCAAATAATTTCTTGAGTGCATTACTTACATTGATGCTTTAAGATGAAAATGAGAGACATCATATTGCTCAAGATGAGAGAAAGAAGATTTGACTTTTTTTTTAGATGAATAACGTTTAAGCCTCTTTAATGGTATAAAGCACTTTCCCGTTGAGCAATTGAATGTGATATTTTTTGGAATTTAATTTAATCTCAGCTATCACGAACGACAGTGGTACATTAATGTACACGATTTAAGTCTAAATGGTAGTATAAACTTAATTTAAAGCTTCTTAAAAATATTTATAAATTTTCCATGTAATATCAGTTAAAGTTATAATCAATGTGAAAATTTACGAACCTATGTTGTTTAATAATTTCTTATAATTTGAAATTTGGTATTATTTTATTTTATTTTCACTCTTGTATTTGTATAGTCTATTGAAAGCTAAAAAAATTGTTTTTGGTCATAGTTTTTTTGTAAAATATTTTAAGTAATTTCTGAAACTTTGCATAAAGTGTTAAAACTGGTAGTAATCCAATTTTATTTCTAAACACAAATGTAGATGTAGCATTTTATAGTTAATACTTTTCATATTCTATACTTTTCATATTCTGCAAGTCTTTATTGAGTAGTTAATTTTTAAGGCATTTTTCATTATGATACCACATTTAGTGTCTAATTTTTAAAGAACTTACTTTCAATATGTTGCTTACAAAATAAAGAATATGAAATAATTTGAAAGAACATTATATTAAATATTAATTCGTATGTTAAACACATACATCGTATAATATATATAGAGATCTCCTTAACTATTTAAAAGCAACTGTTTTCTACAAAATGTTCAGCGAGATTTAAACTCCGTTTTTTGGTTTTGTAATTTATTATTATTTTGAAATATATTTTCAGAATTTAAAGTTACAGTACCATTTATTTTAATGATCCTAACACTAGAAACAAAATTGAGAAAATTACATTTTTATAGTACCCCATTATTCATATTTTCACAAATTTAATATTTCTGCGACATTTTATGTTATTATTATGCATATCTCAGCACAACAGTTATATTTCCTCTATTCGATTTAACACATTATTTCTTATGTTGTTGTGATTTTCTTATGATGCATTTCGCTAAATTTATTTATTTCATTATTTGTTTGAATTTCTGTAAACTTCTAAATTAGTGTTAGAGTTTCAAAAAGTTTGCAATATATTTCCAGTAAGTATTTTAAAATTTATCTTTGAACGAAAATAATATGGTTGGGATTTTTTAGGCTATATATCATCAGCTTCGCTTAATCGAATTTTTCTTTAAAATTTTAGACACTCTTTAATTAATGCTCTTGTCAATATTATATGTATTTTTATTTTAAATTTCCAGCATTAGAAAATGTTTCCAATTTTAACACAGCTGTAACGCAACTAACTTTCCCATTTTCAGATACACTTACACATACTTTTTTACATACTCTCATATGTTTAAAGAGAGTGTTCGCATGATTACTTTAAAGCAAATAAAAAGTTTGGTTTCATTTTTAAAAATTTATACAAATGTTAAATCAACCATTGCCTATTAAACTCTCGTTCTTATTATCTATCTCGTTATTATTATCTACAGTTAAACATGAATTATTATCTTCCTCATAATGGGTAGAATCAACACTCTGAGTTACGAATTTTTAAACTGATTTTTATTCCTAACTCTCCGATTTTAAACTAGTTATGCATGCATGCATTGTCTTTACATCATGTTTATTTTAAATTGTTAGAGGCTAAATAATGAATAAAAAACTATGGTTCTTACAGCACCCAAATTGATTTTTATCAACATTATTAGAGAGACAAAATTAACCAAATCATTACTTAAATTGCAATAAATATGCGTTTTTTTTTATATTCATACTGTATAAAACAATAAATGAATGTTAAAAATAAAGTACATAAAAAACTACATAGAGATAAAGAAAAATTGTTCATCTTTGACTGATATACTTTCAGAAACTGGTTTCTATTTCCTTGACAATTATTGATCAAGTAATTGTGTTCTTCAAGGTAAAGGAAAAACTCCTGGGCTGCCCGATCTAAACTGTAAAAAATTACGGATTAAATTATGGTAAAAGGTAAAACCCATTTTTACCGAAACATGTTAAGGAACAAAACATCTGATATTATAATATATAAAATAATATTTTATAGTGAAAATGTAAGTGCTGTTGTTGTATATCGGAATTTGATCCGGAATTTTTATCACTGTATGATTCTTTAGCAATTTTTCAAATTGGTCTTCCATCCTAAAATCCAATTATAAATAAATTTTAAAAGAATAAAATATTCAATATGTGTTAAACGACAACAAACTAAACTTCAGCTAAAGGAAAGCAAGTTATCGTAATTTTTAAATTGGTCTTCCGTCCTAAAAACTAATTAATAAATAAATTTTTAAGAAATAAAATATTCAATATGTGTTAAACGACAACAAACTAAACTTCAACTAAAGGAAGGCAAGTTTTCATTTGAATAAACTTTGAACAATATCAAATCCATAAAATAAAATGTACAAACATACATTCAACCTCAACTTGAAGTACTTAACAGTAATACATTAATCTCCAGTGAACAAATTGTTACATAAGCTCATTTTCTTGAAAGTAATAGGCTTTAATATGTCTTCTGTTAAGCATTTTGTTAAAATGTGCATGGAAATATATATTTCATTTTCCGCATAAACTATAATCTCGTTAAAATCTTTTGATAAAGAACTGTCATAAACATCATAATAAAGTTTATAACCTTCCTATTGAATTTTAGAAATTAAATGCAAATATTTATTAAATAGAGAGATAGCAATGTCATATTCGTATTAAGATTTGAACTCATTGATTTGAATTTGTGGAGAATACTTGATAAATTTGAAGATTTTGTGTACAGTAATTCTATCAAGTGAACAGAACTATTAAAACTTTATTTTATTTTTTAAATTTTTTGGATATAGACATAGATTATAGACACAGCTTGTATACCTAAGGAATATATAATGAATATTTTTTTCAATCTTAATTACCGATTATATGTTAGTTGTTCCATATTAAAATTTAGCATAGCAACAAATCTGCCTTAACCAATTTATTATAACATTTTAATATGAAATTTTATTTTTTGTTATTGAAATATAAAGAAATTCTGATAAAAATAAAAAAATCACTTCTGAAAAAGTACAAAAATATCATACTTAAATAAAAGTTAAGCACGCATTTTAATAAAATGAAAAATAAGGAATTATTTCAATCAATTTAATGGAAATTAATAATAGATTTAATACACTTAATAATTACGAAAGTGTTGTCTGCACATGTAATAATTTTGAGATGCAAAGAAAATTTTATAAACTTTATTTTACATTATAACTTACCTTTAAAATTTTGCTTAATTTTCAATAGACATTAAACACATATATCTCATAGACATATTAAAATTAAAAAAAATTTTTTTTGTTAACTTAATCATTAGATATGGCTCATTAATTATCATCATCATATTAATTACTAATAAATATTCCTAACCTAACTAATTTAGTTTATTGTACTTATGTCAGTTATGTATGTACGCATTATGACTCACATAACAACAATCGTGCATTTAAACATTCAATAATAATTTTAATTACAAGACATTTTAGTTTTTGTGATTGAAATGTTGAGAAATACCGTTAATATTCAAAAAATACTCAACTGCGAAAACATAAAAATATTTTCAGCAGAAAACGAGAAACTTAATTAATGCTTTACTAGTTCAGCTTCATACTTTAATAAAACCAGTTTAACAATAAAATCTACAAATTTGAGTATGAATTGAATACTTTACAACTCCGAAGCTTTTGTTTGCATATGAAGTAATTCTAAAGTGTGAACAAAATTATTTTACTTTATTTAATTTTAATTCAAAGATTTTTTTGAACAGCAAACACAATTCATTTTCAATACCGAAGATTTGTAGTTTTGAACCTAACCCTGGAGACAGGGAAACTCCTGGATGAAGCATTGATACTAAACAGCCATCGTGGAAGACTTTTTGATGAAACTGACCAGCATTTTCTTAACATGAAGAGGAAGAACCCAAAAATCTCCCACGGTTAGCCCTACGGAGAGGGGAGTTCAATCCATGATCTGTCTAGAACTAAGGATATGTTACGTCACCACTGTGATCGGTGCGAGTCCGAAATTCGTATCGATCAAAACTAGGTTCGATCATTGGGAAGCGAGTCATCTATCCTCTGAGCCACAATACGAAAATGTAATACACGTTAGAATCTGAGACTGATAAGAAAGAATAAAAGCAATTTTATAAATACCAACTTATAGTAATACCCTTATATTATATAACGTTTCAAAGTGAAAACGAGTTTTTCGCTTTAGAGTGTTTCACAGTTTTGAAAATTTTAATGGAAATGTAAAGATTAATATTTGCATATATTTTATTATTTTTTGGTACATTTACATTGTACTTTACTTTACTATATTTATTTTATAAGCAAAAGCTTGCAAAATAAAAATCTCGAAACAGATAACATTTTCTACAGTAATAAAAAATAAAATTTAAAAACAAATTGCGAAAACAAATTGAAATTGCAATAGCTTTCGAACAAATAAGATATACTAAAAAATCCGCGTTAAATTCATAAATTAAAATGACTGTTTGGGTACAGTAAATTTCCTCTCTGGAGTTGCATTTATTGCACTTCAGAGAGACTCGCATGGTAATTTAAGCAACAAATTTGGCATTTTTTAAATTCTTGAATTAATTTTGAATTATTGACTAAATTTGAAAAATAACTATTTNATCTGACTGTATGTAATTATTTGCTTTTGTATTTTTTTTCCAGCTAGTTTATTCCTTCAATTCTTTTCTTTCTTTTTTACTCTGTTTTTTTAAGTTTAAAATCTATAAATATAAAGATGCAGAGAATTTCAGATTTGTTTATAATTTCAATTAATGTTATTATAATGCTTTTTTAAATTTTTTGTTGTGTTTTTGTTTTCAAACTAATTTTATTTATTTTATCAGTTTAAAATTCTAGTATGGGCATTTTATATTACATTCACTTTTAAGAAGATATAAAACAACTTTAAATTACTATATATATATATATATATATATATATGACTTTTTATTACAGAGAGAAGTATTTTTTTAACATAATTATTGAAAAATATCACTTATATGCCCACAAATGTCTAATAAATATTATTACCTTAATTATTGAATACTTATAACAACCGTAAAGTTCCGGGTTTATATTTTAGTTAGTTAAATAAACAACACAATTGATGCATGTATTATTAGTAATTGGTATCCATCTTATAATTTCAAAATGTCAGCATATTTTTTTTATTGAAGACAATATACGCTGCATATTTATCGCTAATGAATAGTAAAGAATTAATATTCGAAAAATTTTTTAATATGCATATGGCTGAAAAATTCTTTAAAATATAGCTCTGAATCCTAAAAATGTCGAATAAGTATTTTTTGCCTTAATTACTGAATACTTAAAACGAACGTACAAATTACGCTTCATATTTTAATGAATTAAAAACAATAATACAAGCAATGCAGCATATATCATTAGTTATTAATACATAACTTAGAGTTTCAAAATTTCATTTTATTTTTAAATTGAAGCCAACCTACACTGTATATGTATAATTTATGTAGTATTTGGCAATTTATCTTCAAAAAATATTACTTGAACATGCATATTGCGAAAACACAATTTTTTAAAAATAATTTTGCTGAACTGTGTGGCGCTATTTTTATTATTTCTTTAACTGAAGACCATCACTTAAATCTAGATAACTTGAACTTAATTCTAGATAACTATTAACATGAAGATCATTACTTAAATTTACTGATTAACACAGCTAACTTAAACAAAAATTTTAAATTTAACCACTACCACTTAACGAAATATTACATCTAGTTCAGAAATAAACGAAATAATAAATTGTGAATTTCTAAACCAATTTATTTGGTATAATAAAAGTATAATCTCTCATATAATTTATCTAATTAAATTATATTTTTATATTAACAAAAGTTGTTGTCATTACGTAAAATTTGCTTTCTGGCAGTACTGAAATTCTCATGTAATTAAATTTAGTGTAACAAAAATATTAAATATCTTAAGCAAATCTTTATAATTTTTCAATCTAAAACAATGCTTTTTGAAAATAAAAAAATAAAGCAATATGTTCCACGTTACGTTTAAATCCGAACTAATCCAAAAACAAATTTCAAGCACGTCAAATCACTCGATTTTTTCTTTTTGCTCTGATATTTTTTCTGCATTATAAATATTTGTAATAGCAAATTTTAAAAAAAAACATTAAAAGCATACTAAATAAAGAAAAATACTTTTGTGTACAACCTGATAAGAAACAAATAATTAGAATTCCCATATGTTTCAAACATCATTTCCTATGTCAAGAAACATTTTTCTTCTAAGTGCTTTTTTTACTACATTTTTAAATGTCTATAATCATAAATGCAACATCCTTTTAAAGGTGATTAACCTCAAAAATGTCAATCAAAGTAACTGATTATCCAAAAAAAATATTTAATAGGATTATCGATCATAAGTCAGTTTGAAACTACTCTATCGCCAAAGTGCATGGGAACAATAAACTTATCATAAAGGTAGACCTAACGAAAAAATATATTGCTTTTATTTAGTTGAAAATTAGTGATAACATCAATTAATAACAGTTTAGGAATTTATTAAAGTTTATGCAACTTCAATGTCAGAATTGGTGGAAAATGAATAAATGATTTTTTTCTTTTACAATGTTTTTTTAAGTTTCAAATTACTGATATAAATAATTACATAAAAATAAATAAAAATGCAAATAATGTAAAAATATCAGAACTTCTGAGAAAAATTAAATAAATGGAATTCTATTTGGAATGAAAACGCAAATGAATCATGTGCTAATTAGTGATAAAAAATGAAAAATATGGGTTACGATATTAAAAGTATTAAAATTTTAAAAAAATTAACCCTCAATCTCATAATGTATGATAGACGTAAGAATTTCAATAAAAAAGGTTTTTTTATTTGAAAACCTCTCACTAAACCTAAAACAAAACTCCTAATTAGGCAATTTTGAACGAATCTTCAGTCGAAAGTATTTGCTCACTCTACTTTGTCATACCAAATATGATGATAACAATAATTATTGACAAATATCAAATTCATAAACGTTTCCACTGCTAAAATATCAGAACATAGAATGAATTAAATGTATAGAATATCCATCTGTAATGGTGATGAAATATTTCTTAACATGCAAATATATCATAGCATAACTGTGGGTTATTATAAAATTGAATTTTGGCATAAAGAAAATCAAGTTTTTTTCTCTCAGATGTAAAAAAAAAATTAAAGCAACAATTATTGATAACTCTCTGGATGTTCGTATTTCTTACTTCTTTCATTATCAACAAATGAGCGTTGATCAACATGAAATCGTGCACAAAACCAAAAGATATGTTCCGTTACAAATAATAAAATTAAATTAATGCGAAATTTCCTATTTCTTATTATTTGCTGTCCTTTTCATCGGTTTTTCGTTATTATGTAAGAGAAAACAACCCTTTAGAAGTTCATTCAATCAAACAAAAAGAAACTGTATTCAGCATCATTTAGCAAGATGCTGCTGCTCGAGGTCAAAATTCACCTCAAAAAGGCAATATTCATTAAATAATTGCCACCGGTAACTATCCCTTTTAGGAAGACATAAAATTATTTCCACAATACCTGTAGTAGGTAACTTAGTACTTATATCAGTATATTTGGTACCTATTACCTATTAGTACTTATATCAGTATATTTGGGACAATTCCAAATTATTAGAGACACTTAAAATTTCTAAAAAAAATTCATTTCATTTATTTCTCAAAGTGTCATAACTTTTTCAAAAATGAATCAATTTTCATAAAAATTTCAGGATATCATGTTCAGGCCTTCTACTTTCACCTAAAAATTACTATTTTAATTTATCTCAATTTTTTTCAAACATTTGCACATTTGAATAAAGCATTTTTCTTAAAAAAAAATTTCAAGTTTGACAAGTTGCTACTTTCTAACAAAATTTTTTGTATAAAAATTATTTATATCATAAAAAATATATATTTATCACAGTTGAGAAAAGTTTAACTTTTGTATATTTATGTATTTTTTGTATATGTACTTTTGCATAGGTGGCAAAATAAAGTTAAATTTCTTGAGTCGTTTTTTAAAATTGGTATTGCAAATTTACAAATAATGTCCTTGTTTGCAATAATGTTTTNTTACCTATTAGTACTGTATATCAGTATATTTGGTACCTATTACCTAATAGTACTTACAGTATCCTTCTAAATTATTCGGGACACTTAAAATTTCTAAAAAAATTTCATTTCATTCATTTCTCAAAGTGTCATAACTTTTTCAAAAATGAATCAATTTTCACAAAAATTTCAGGATATCATGTTCAGGCCTTCTACTTTCACCTAAAAATTACTATTTTAATTTATCTCAATTTTTATCAAACATTTGCACATTTGAATATAGCATTTTTTTAAAAAAAAAATTCAAGTTTGACAAGTTGCTACTTTGTAACAAAATTTTTTGTATAGAAATTATTATTTATGCATTAAAGTACAAGTCATTAGCTTTAAAACGCGCTAAAGTAAATGACTTTACGGTTTTTTGTGACCGAGATATGAGATTTTGAAAATTTCGTGTCATTTATAGTGAAAACGAAATTATTGTGTATTCGAAAATTATTTACTATTTAATCTTTAGCTTAAAGAAATCAACCTATTGACTATTTTCTGTTGAAAATTTGTTAGCCATTAATTATTTATTTGTTACGTAAGTTTCGCATAAGTTTATATTTATCACAGTTGAGAAAAGTTCAACTTTTGTATATTTATGTATTTTTTGTATATGTACTTTTGTATACGTGGCAAAATAAAGTTAAATTTCCTGAGTCGTTTTTTAAAATTGGTACTGCAAATTTACAAATAATGTCCTTGTTTGCAATAATGTTTTAAATAAAAAACTTAATTAATCCGAATAAGAAAGTTGCAAAAAAATAATACTAAATACTGAATAAATTTCGAATTCACAATAATTTCGTTTTCACTATAAATGACAAAAAATTTTCAAAATCTCATATATCGGTCAAAAAAAATCGTAAAGTCATTTACTTTAGGCCGTTGTAAAGCTAATGACTTGTACTTTAATGTGTAAATAATAATTTTTATGCAAAAATTTTTATTACAAAGTAGCAACTTGTCAAATTCGACATTTTTTTAAAAAAAATTGCTTTGTTCAAATGTGTAATTTGTTGCAAAAAAAATTGAGAAAAATTAAATTAGTAATTTTTAAGTGAGAGTAGAAGACTTGAACATGATATCCTGAAATTTTCGTGAAAATTGATTCTTTTTTGAAAAAGTTATGATATTTTGAAAAATGACAATTTCATGGAAATTTAAGTGTCTCTAATAATTTGGAAGGGTACTGTATATCAGTATATTTGGTACCTATTATCTAGTAGTACTTATATCAGTATATTTGGTACCTGTTACCTATTAGTACTTATATCAGTATATTTGGTACCTATCACCTGTTAGTACTTATATCAGTATATTAGGTAGTATTTTAGTTAATGAAAACCAATTTTAACAAAATTATTGAAGTACCTTTGCCATCAATATCATAGCAATTTTTTGCGCTTACCCTAAGCGTAAAAATTAGGAGAAAATTAGATGAATAGGGTAAGAAATAGAAACAACTTAGATGAATCGAACTCTTCATGAAATGGTTAGAAAATTTTCTTTATGGTTAGAAAATTATTGTGATTTACTGAATCCATGAAAGCTTGTTTTGCACGATATCAGAACAGAGGAAAATTAAATAAATTGAATTATGTGTGCAGTGATTATATTTTTAAACGTATACAAATATTTATCATGCTCGAATTTGTTTCTTTAAAAAGTTAAGATAACAATCACATTTGATTGGAGGTGTGAAAAAAGTGTTAATTAAATATACTCTCCCGAAAATAATTGAATGTCATAAAATTATAGATTCTCAATAAATTTATTCTATGCGACAAGTAGTTGGATTTAATAAGTGGCAAATATAAAATGCAAGCAATGGTATTATTAATTTCCAGAAGCAAATATAAAAGTTTCTTATATTTAAAAACTTTTGTTTTAACTAAATTGTGTTAGTTAAAATTAAACAGCAGCAGGGATGTATCACAGCAAGATTACACAGAGTTTAAATACCTGTAAAAAATTCCCATTTTAATTCATACAATTTTTGTCACAATAAGATATTCCTATTTTCTCGAAATCAAACAATACTTTATAGATATAGATGTTATTCCAAAACTTCGACTTCGGTATTAATCACGCTCTATAGCAGAACATGGAAATGAGAACAAACGAATCTCGTAACATTAGTAGACAAATCTTGAAATAAATGCCATCACCTCGCTCAGAGTGCACATTCATCATTAGAGACTTATCATGATTCTATTTATCATTGTACACGTAACACATAAAAAGATTACAGTGGAGTACATTAAGAGAGTTCATACTTAGAACAGTATCTTAACGATACTTTAATATTTTAAATTAGAAATTATTCTCTGATTAAACAATATCAATCTATACGATATCAACAACATTTGACATTTCTGGAAATTTCTCTGAAACTATTAAAATATGAGTAATCTGGAAAATTTGGTATTATAATGTTGTTATTACAAGAATTTTCAAAGTTATCTTAATGCAGATTTACTCTTATTTGCCTTATATCTGGAACTAACTGCTAAATTTGAAAAAAAAGTTTTATTCTTTTAGTTTTTATGATGTTTACAATCTTTTTCCATTAAATGATTATTTAAGTACAAATATAAAAAATGTTGAAAGGGAAATGAATAAAATAACTTCATGAATTTTAAAATGTATTTTTTAAAATTTTTTAGTTTTTAATCTATACATTTATGAATTATAAAATATGGAGCAACAATCTTTATTTAGTGAATAACTTAAAATAATTAATATCCAATGAATAATTAAAAATTGTACATGTTATCATAAAAATTAATTAAGTTTTATTCCCTATTTCGTTTTTCATCTCTGCTCTTAAAAAATTCCAATCTAGGCACTTTTTTATAGTACATAAAAATTGTCAACAGCAAAAATTGAGTTTTTTTCCTTAAATCTTTAGAGACTGAAAATTATTTTAAAATGAATCCTTTTCAGTCACAGCAATACATTTTTTTTAAAAGTAGCACTTTTAAAAGAAATTAGTTGATAATGTGATGAAATAAAAAATATTTATGAAATTATATTCCTTACTTTGCGTACAGGACTGTAACTTAAACTCTGTCTGTAATAATTTGTCCCCATCCTCTCGGATATTATAAACACGATATTAGCATAACAATTTGCACAACATTTTATTAAATTTTTGAATTTGAAACAATTAAATTAATGTAAATCAAATTTTAGTTCTACATCTGAAGAGTTGATAAGATGAAGGTTCCAAATAACGTTTTAGGGAATTTAAATAAATTAGCTTTAAATGAAGAAATATAGAATAAGTTTATTAATTTCTTGTACACAAGCTTGAAATCTCTAAACACATTACACTGATTTAAAGTCATAGCCTTTGCACTCTTTTCATTTAGTTTGTACAAAAAGAAAGACTTTATAAAGTAAATTGTCGATGGATAGTTGTCAAATTCACTTAGAACCTTTAATTTCTATTACACTAAATAATTGTCACTACCATAATCTACTGAGGTTTGCTGAAACTGAAGACTTGTAAAAATTATTTAATGTTAGACGGACCAAAAATCTCAAAATTTTTTTCAAAAATGTCTCTCAAAGTCTTCGATCCTGAAGCTTCTTAAAATTATGAATTAAAAAATAGAAATTATAATTTTACAGCAGTTTAAATTTTTCTAAGAAAAAAGGGGAATTAGAAACATTAATTTCTATTAATCTTCTATTAATCATTTAAAATTGAAAAATTAGTACTCATAAATTAATTTTAGAACTTACTCACATACTCAGAGATGATTTACTTACATGAATGAGCACTGCAAAAAATTTCAAATCAAACTACGGTAAAAAGTACCGGCACTCAGGATGCTGGTACTTTTTACAGTAAAATTCATTTTTACCTGAACATTTAACGGAGCAAAAATTATGACATGCCGTATTTTCTTAAGTAACATTTACTGTAAAATCACTGAACCACTGAAATCAATTATATATTTCTGTAAAAATTAAGGTATAAAATTTCACTATGTAAAAATGGCCTGCACTGAGGGTGATTGTACTTCTTACCGTAATTTTATCCTGACTTTTTTTTTACTGTAAAGGTGAACTCTTAGACTAAACACAACACTATTAAAAAAGGCCTTAGAAAAATATCACTAACAAAAAATAAAAATATTTTATGTTACGCGTGAACATAAATTATGTTTTTTTGTTACATTGTTTTTTTATTCCAAGAGGATTTCAGTAAAATTCTTGAATGCAAAAATATGTTGTAATATTTGTTGAAACTGATGATGAATTTACTCTTAATTAAGATTTAACACCTTAACTTTGATTAAAAAAATTATTTTGCATTGTAGTTGTGCTTCAATTCAAACATAAATCTCTCACTCATATAAAAATTTATTTTTTTTATCTAATATATAATTTGTCATTTTTAACACTGTATCAGAAAAAATAAACACATTTTGTTACTTTCACTTAAATTATAGTTTGTTTGGTTTGAATTTATAGGCAATTAAAATCACTTATTTTAAAATAAAAAGTTGGTTTTCCCTTGTTTCTTTTAGGCTAAAAATTTTTTTAATTATTTTTTCAACAAAAAAACGTCTTAGAAATTCTTATCCCTAGAAGCATAAATAGAAAAAAACTAATAAATATGCCAAGAGACATTAAATATTTTACACATTTATTTCGTTCCTCATGACGCAAAATGATCTGAAAAAACCATTTCATTCTCTCCCCTTCTTTGTATAAAATAATTTGAAAAGATTCTCTTGTTTCAAATCTGTATCAATTCTATTCACACATATTGTGTACTTAAAAATCTCAATAATATATATATATATATATATATATATATTATTGAGATTTTTAAGTACACAATATGTGTGAATAGAATTGATACAGATTTGAAACAAGAGAATCTTTTCAAATTATTTTATACAAAGAAGGGGAGAGAATGAAATGGTTTNTATATATATATATTAGTTATTTTTACTTCTAGTTTGAAAATCAATATTTCAAAACCGTTATTTTTTTTTCCCACAAGTTTTATCGCAAATATATATTTTTATTCAAATCAGAAAATTTACTTGCATAATTTATTCCTAATACTTGTATTGAAAAAGTTTCATATTAGAGAATATATAGAGTTTTCATCTACATTCGGAGTGCCTATCTGAACCAGGCAATTATTGTTGGAATTTGAATGATATTTTTTTTTATTAAAATATAAGTTTCTGTTATAAATAATTCAATATTATAATTTACATAATAATAAATACAGGAATATATATAAATTACTTTCATTTGATATGTAGAATTTTATTTCATTCAAAAAGAATCACAAATGTTAATTTCCATTCATTGATTATTTTTTTCCACCATTTTCTTTCACGCAACTTTAAGACTCCGTTGGTCAGAACAGTTAAATCTAAATAAAAATGTAACCATGGAATCATCAGAGCCTAAATGTCTATGTGAATTTTAAATCTGTATCGAAGATTAGATAAATTTTATGGTAATTTTAGTTGAAATATAACCATCATTATAACTAGCTTTTCGATAAATTAAATTGAGTTTACTGTAAACATTCTTGTCACTTTCAGAACAGGGAATGAATTTTGCAATTTCTAAACGTAACTGCAGAGTATTATCAAATTTTGAACTCTAAAACGATACAGTGGTTTCAATTTTATTAATAAAACTTTAACATTTTCGTGGTAATATTGAATAATGCTTTTCTTTCATACACTTACGATTTCAGTTTCAACTAATCATACAAATATAGAACTCATGTGTGTTAAAATGTATGAATAAAGGATTAAAATCAGACAATCAATTTTGAAATGTTTGTTACAGCTTATAAATATTTGTTACAGTTTAGTTTCTTCCTTAGCAACAAATATACCTTGGCCCCAGTTGGGCGCAAAAGTGGATCAATATGGGTCCTATGAGAATGTGCTCCGAGGGACCAATATTGAGATGTCTAGGTTTTTAAATATTGGTTCTATGTAGTCTCAATATCGGCCTATATAGGGCCAATAGAGGGCTTATATTGACTGAATAATGATTATAAAATATTGGGTGAGTCTGACAATTGTATATATGGCCTATATCAGAAAAATATCGGTCCTTTGAAACCTTATTGAACTTATTGAAGATTGGGGAATGTTGGTTCAATGTCGGCCCACATGATTTTGCAGCTAGTGTTATTGTATTATTTAAGTTCATTATTTAAGGAATGAAATAATAGTTGGTTAGTCAGTTAAACGTTATTATATACTATTAAATTAAAATGTATACAATGTACAAAATTCCGGATCAAATTACGATATAAAGTATTGGCACTTTGGGTGCATCATCCGTAAAACTCATTTTTCCGTAAAATCCATTTTTAAAGTAATATAGTTTCAGTTTAAATAATTCAATGACTTTACGGTAATTATTTCTGTAAAAAAACGGTATATCTGATTTTTTGTTCCGTAACATGTTCCGGTAAAAATGGATTTTTCGGTAAAAGCACCAGTACCTTGATTGCTGTCACTTTTTACCGCAATTTGATCCTGAATATTTTGCGTGTACTGATAGAAACAGCTCTCTTCCTTTGCCTCTTTTATGTGTTACGCCCATGCTATTATTGTAAGCTATTATTAGTTTATTACTTCAAAAAAAATTATAATACTTTATAACTATAAGAAATTAAATAACAATTAACATATTAAAACGTGAAACAAACATTCATTAAATAAATACTACGTTTATCTTGCAATTCTAAATTACAAAAACTTAAAATGTGATAATACTTCAGCAGTTTACACTTTAATTATTTTACTGGAGCATAAGAAAATTCAAGATTTGCTTAGCGCATGCGCGAGTTTTTACCCCTTGATTGGAAGAGAGTTCCTCTCATAAAACCTTTTGTCAGCGGTAAATGCAAAACGAAGCGAAGTCGTCTTACAGAGAAGCATCGAGTTATACATGATGACGTTTAAACCGACGTATTTCTTTTTAGCAATGTCCATAATCTACGGATTTGCTCTTTTATGTTCTTCTAGACACACACGCATAAATGAGTATGGACGTTTTGACAGGACCTCTCAAGATAAAGTTCGTGTAAGTAAAATAAATAAAAAATATTATATTTATTAGAGAATTAATACAAAAATGTTTAAAACTGCTGTTTTTTGTTTAAATATATTGTTGAATTGTTTAAAAATTATTGTTTTGTTTTTTATTGCATATTGTTTGTTCTGAATGTGCAAAAAAATAATTAGATAATGAAAACTAGAATTTTTGGAATGCAAAAATTTTATCGCTGTTAATGATATTCCTTTTTTAGCTAATTTGTGATAATCCAAAAAAAAAGAATTTAATAATACAGAATTTATTAATGTAATATAATTTTATCTGATTCATAAACAGAAAAAAAACAGAGAAAAATATTGTTGTAAAATACAAATCTATCTAATTCAATATTTATTTTATAATGTGGCAAAATCTATTGTTTTCTTTCAAAATGTAACATATTATTTGTTTTGAATGAGTAAAAAAATAATTAGATAATGAAAACTAGAATTTTTGGAATGCAAAAATTTTATCGCTGTTAGTGAATATTCCTTTTTTAGCTGATTTGTGATAATCCAGAAAAAAGAAATTAATAATATAGAATTTATTCATGTAATATAATTTTATCTGATTCATAAACAGAAAAAAACGTAGAAAAATATTATTTTAAAAAGGAAATCTATCTAATTCAATATTTATTTTATAATGTGGCAAAATATATTGTTTTCCTTCCAAATGTAACATTTATTATTTTAAATAGTTTTATCTTAAAAATACAGGATCAAAAGATTTGAACACCGAAAACTTAGACTAAGAAACACAATATTTATTGGTATATATAGTCCTATCCTCAAACTGCAGCATTGGTTCCAAAACAGAAAAAAATGAAGAAAAATATTTTGAAAAAGAAATCTGTTTAATTCAATAGTGGTTTTACAATTTGTATTGTTTCTCCAGATTACAACATTTATTATTTTAAAAACTATAAATAATTTTATCCTTTGAACACACGATCAAAAGAATTGGATACGGAAAACTTAAATTTAAGAAATATTTGTTAATAAAATTATTTTAAAATTAAATTTTTGTTTTAAAATAGTAATGGTTTGCAATATGTAATACTTCTATAAACTACAATTTTAAATTTTTGTATAACTGAACAAATACATTTATCTTTCAACTGTGAAAAAGTATAACATAAAAAATGTTGAGAGTTAAATAAAAACAAAGCATTTATTTATAAATATATTATGTAATACTTTTATTAAAATAGTGAGTTTCTCAAAAGCTTGGTTAAAATATTAAAATTCTTTTTTTTTTAAAAATATTTCGAAGTACTTCCGCGCTACTTATAAACATGCGCAAGTACGCAAGAAAAAGTATTGTAAAAATTACTTATAATTACACTATGAAAATTCAAGATTACATTACGGTAAAACGTTCTGACCTGGCACTAAAGTGTGCAGGCACATTTTACCGTTAAATCAATTTTTACTGTAAAAATTCACGAAACAAAAAAAAAATCTGATTTACTGTAATTTTAACATGAACAATTACTGTAAAATCACTAATCAAAATTGAATAGTAATACAAAACTAATACAAAATTTAATAGTAATACAAAAATAATACAAGATTGTAAAGTAAATTTTAACCGAATAAATTTTCCGAATAATTAGATCTGTTTCTAAGAAATCATGACAAAATTTCCAAATTCTATATTTACGAAATTTTATCGCATATTATAACACTATTTTGTATCATTAATTTATCCAATATCATTACTATTTTGCGTTGGTAAAAATTTCCGAGTCTTTTGGTATTCCTATAGAGCCAGAAACACGGTGAATTTTACCATATTCTACTAATTTTGATCATACATTTTATTACAGTGTAAAATACTATTAAAAATATTTTTGTGTTATTTTTTAACACTTAAGTTTCTCAGAAATGTGAGAAATATTTTGAGTTTTATAAATTACATAGATGTTGAGAAAAAGAAATTCTATATCTTTAATAACAGTTAAATAATTATAACTAAGGATATCATATTATTTGCGATTTTTATTCTATTAAATAAAAATTAGAATAAAGTGTGTTTTATGCCTTTAAAAATCATTCAAAAAAGTTCTTTAGTGAAACCTTTAATAATAGCTCATATTTAAAAAATAAATTCCTCAGAAAAAATCTAAATAAAAATTTGAACTTTTGATTCTGAATTAAACAACATTTTGGTATAAAACCGTCTTTCTTATTTTGTATGTTTCTTATTTCTGTCTTATATTCTGTTTAAGAACTAAAATTGAGTAAAAAGTAAAATTTCAGCTATCAATATTTTCAATAAGATTTTTTATTGATTACATGATAATAATAGACTTAACTCTTGATCATAAATTAAGTGTAGCAATAAAATAGGGTTTCAATTCTGATTTCGTGACTAAATTTGAAAAAAAAAAATATACGTGAATCAACTAATACCAATATCGAATTTTATATTTGCGGTACCGTGTCACGCATTTTCTTCTTGATTGGAAAGTTTTATTGATAGTATTACTTTTAATTAAGTTCTTTCTGAATTTTTAGTTAAAGAAAACATCTTGAGTTAGTTAAAACTCAAAAAAATATTTAATAAAATTTTTTTTAAGTGATTTAGTATGCAACTAAAATTTTTTGATAGATAAACAAAAATCTGCAATAAATCTGTAATGAGATCACTGATGTATGACAATAGTTTAATTATGGGTTGATTACTGATTAGAGACAAATGAATTATGCCCAAATGCTATCACACTGGCTAAGATAGCCTGGTCAGTAGGGCACTGGGCCCATATTCGAGAGTTCGTGGATTCGAACCCCGCCGGCCGAAGAGTAAAGTGACAGATGCGCGTTAAATCTGTCGACTCGCAAAAGTCCTCCATGTTCCCATAACATATCAATACCTCTAGGGGTACTGGATTGGAGATTGTCGTTCTCCGATTCAGAACAAAATTACGATCTGTGGATATATGAATGGGTCCGCCGTATAAGCGGGTGTGACGTATGGTGAGGCAGAAGTCGAATTCTTGGCCATAGATGGCGCCACTGAAAAACAGGAACAATCGCACCCCCTCTGCCTAAACAGGCATACGTCAGCAACAACGACTATCACACTTATGGGAGAAAAGAGTCATATTTTTTTCATTCAGGAAACGCTAATGTCGGCTGCTTTAACACAAAGTCGTCTATGATAAAAAAAAATTTCGACGTAACCATTTTGTCCAAATATTCAATATTGAGTTTGAAGAAATAGTTTTACTTTCTTATCATGTTGAATATTCCCTACAAAGTATATATTATCATAATCGTAAAAAAAAACATATTTAAAATATCTAGTTTCTACATAAATCTTTAAAAAAAATCTTTTTTTATACTGATTTTGAATATTTAAGTGTCTAAGCTTAAGCTATTTTATCAAGTTTCAACTTTGGTATAGCGTTATTCAGAAAGGGGAGAGGAACAAGTCAAGTAATTATATCTCTGTTTTTTAATAATGGGATGCCTGCAAACGGTGTAGGAGGGGGTTATACCGATTGCTTGCTGAAACTAGGCATTGTTTACGCTAGCAATTGTTTTTTTCATTATATTTCGAGAAAGCCAATCCATTCAAGTATCAATTCTCTTAAATGGCACATTCCATATTCTTTCACAACGATTTCAATTCTTTCGCTATGTATTTTTTACTTAACACAAAAACACTCACGAAGCCATGTCGAACATAAAAAAATTAGGCTTAGTTCCGAGGTGCACAAAACAAAAATATATCATGGCTACAATAAAATGCATAAAACAAATAATAAATCCAAGTTAAGTAAAAGACGAAGACGAGAAGTAATTATATTTTAACGAATTCGATGTGAGATACGGACTTGTATTTAATTAACTTCAAGTTAATTAACATTGGAACTTATGTTAAGAATCTTAGCCCGACTTTAACATGCCATCTTCTTTATAAGCGATCAGCTGGTGCTGAGGTCATAGGTCACGTGTCTGGATATCAGTGTTGCTGTGTATCAGTGGGTTGTTTTTCTTTTCTTTTTATTTATGCTTAATTTTTTAGGACTTTTACGTTTCCTTCTACGTTTAAAAACTATTCTCGAATATGAAGAAGGATATGTTTTTTTCCCTCAAACAATTTTCTGCCTTCTTGAGAAAACAAAATTTTTAGACATCTCAATGCTACGTAAGTGCTAACGATCATGTTGCCACGAAAGGATAAAACAACTTATTTATTTATTTTTTTATTTATATACATTTAAAAGAAATTACAAATAAATATAGGAGAAAAGCTGTTTGAACTCCACACTAATAACTCCAAAACTTTAAAATTCTAGAATTTTTAATAATTAAAATTTTCTTTCCTAAATTTTTAAAATATTTAAACAAAACCTTAAAAATTAAAAAAAACGAAATTCCATATTTACATTTCAAAACTTTATTTTTAAACACTAGTTAACTAAATCCAATACAAGTCTCTTTTTTTTCTAAATTAAATCATACCATATGAAAGAGAAAATTAGATTAATCAGTAAGTATCAATAAGAGAAAAAAAAATTGTTTACGCATACCTCCTTAGCAAATAGACATTGTCTAATTCAAATTATCTTAAAAATACTCAACTAAGTCCTCAATACTTCAATTCTCTATTCATATTTTCAAAATTAAATAGTCTGGCATCTGAACTAGAATCTTTTTATCCAGGTTAGTGGGTGGTGATCTGCCAAAATGGTAAACTTTTGTCCATCTGTATAGTGTCTTTGATGGAGACTATGCAGGTGCATTATTTTTCTCTGGTACAATATATTTTCTTGGATTTGCTTAACTTTTTCTTCAAATATACCTCGGAATGTTCATGGCTCTTCACTATTCAGTTACGTTAGTACCACACCCATATCACTTTATGAAGTGACTGTGTGCAATATAAATTTTTCTTCGTAATTAAGAGAGAAAAGTATTTGTTGACTAATTAATACTCCTTTTTATTTCTTAAAAATTTCGTCGCATATGGTAGCCTAGGTAATTTATCTATTTTTAGTTTTGTCTTTTAAAGTGCCAGTTAATGACGCAACTAGATCATTGGTATACATCGACTATTAGAGCTTGTTATTCCCAAAAATGCTCTAACGTCACAGGTACGGGGAATTCGGTAACTGTTCGTATCCTTAAATAAAAGGGGTTTCTATAATCAATCAATCAGACAATCAGACAATATACATTTACGTTCCTGCTCAAATTGATATTTTTAAAGCTTCAAAGTTAGTTCCGCATCTGCAATTAGCTGCAAAACAAGTGTTCTGAATGAAACTCCTAAGTATTCAAGTAAATAGATGCATTTTTAAAGTATGGCATTGCAAATTCTTCAAAGCCCTTGATTAGTAGTGTCATTAATTTTCTAAAAAATAGGTATCAATTCTTAATCCAAATAAAAGTCGTAATTCTATATAGGTCCTGAAACTGGTAATAAAAGCAGAAATGACTAAAAATTTAAAATGCTAATGAATTTTGCCCCGGCTACCATTTCATCTCTCATGTTCGGAAGTAGGAAATATTATGTCCCTGTTACTTCTTTGAGACTTCGATAATCTGTACGATGCCATTGATTCTTATTTGACGCTTCCACTAGGTAATAGGAGAAGTCATAGAGATTAGACATAATAGGCGTATTTGCTTTAAATTGAACGTTATGTTCAACTATACTAGCTTTTTTCCTGGATTATTAGAGATTTTTTTTAAAAAAATATTTCATAATAATCCTCAATTGGCCAATTTCATATTCTTTAAGACGCTTTTCCAAGTGACTGTTACTGATAATTTTATAAACATAAAATATTCATCTGAAGTAATATACGATTGAAGAAAGTCAGTTTAATATTCTAAAGGTGTAGAATCAGATTTCACACAGAAAATTTTATTTCCTCAGACCAGACATTCACAGCAGAGTTGGGCAAAAATTCATGGATTACATTTTTCAATTACAGTAATCAAGTACATTCCTCGTATAAATGTACAATAGTAGCACGTATATACAATGTACGTATGTACATACATTGTACGTATTTATGTACAATATGTACGAATGTTCTTTATAAGTACACAATATTATAAGTACACAATATTTTATTCACATTTATATACGTACGTACTCACGCACGTACGTACGTACATATGGTTTGTATATGTATATTCGTATATATCTATGTACTTTGTTAATACATATGCACATATAATGTATGGATGAACAAAAAATGGGTAATGTGCAAACAATGTACGTAATTACATGTAATGCATGAATACATGGATACATTTAAGGTATCTGCCTGCCTTAAAATGACCGATTTCATCAAATAACTCGAATTTCTGTTTTTTGCATTTTTGAAAAGAATGAACTCTTAGGGTTCTAAAAATGCTTTGTTTTTTAAATTTGGATAATTAGAAGCAAAGTTATAGCTGATTTTGAAACCGGAAGTGAGAAACCGAAACCTCGGAAGTGCACTGAAAACGTCAAAATAAATTATAAACAATGTAGTTTTGAGCCAATAAGAATTTTTTTTTGCTTGTAACGCTATTAAAAATATTAATATTTGTTAATTTTTTTATATAATTTTAATTAAACGCATCTGGCAACAAATTATGTATAAACTTTTTAAAGGAAGTGAAATTAAATGGCATCAATTTTGATATTTATATTTTCTGTTTGCTATGATTTATTCAGAGTTCAAATTGTCACGATCTTATTAAAAAGAGCTTTAATATTAAATTGACGGTAGTTTTAGCTGTTATTTAAGTACTTTTTATTGTTATTTAAGTACTTTTATTTCTCTGCTTAGTTATAGTAAACAAATATGCTAACATAGTAAATCTTTTTTCAAAATTATGTACTGTAAAATTTTGTGTTTTCATAAGAAAGGCATATCCTATAATGTTTATTTTAAAATAATACAGTTTTTGTTTGAAATAAAGTTAAAAATAATATTAGTGTGTAGTATGAAGTTAATATTTTTAATCATGTAGTTGTGTATACAAAATACAGCGAAAATTAACGCGTCATTTTTGCCTGTTTTATAAAAAAATATAAATATTTAACTATACTGCATTCTAAAATGACTTAGGTATTGCTTGCCAATTGATTCCAACAACCTAAAACTGTTTTAGAAGGAGTTAGCTGGTAATTTGCTGTGAATTATTGCATACATAACTAACATTTTGAAAAAAAGAAAATCGCGGGCTCGAATCGTTGTTTGTCGCTCAATAGAAAATTGGTCATAAAAAAAAGATAATAAATTAAAATGCAAACTGTAAAAAGCAAGAGCTACATAAGGGGCTGAACTACAAATATTATTAAATTAAAGCTTGTTGAATAAGTCTATGTAACTATTTTTGTTTAAGTTAATCTTCAAAAGCGTTTTCTGAAAAACTGTATTTTTCAATATTTTGATTCACGCCAGACACTCATACTCCAAAACTAATGGAAATTTTCTTATGAAATTTGGTAACAATGTTATAAACTATGTATACTGTGTTTTGAACTAAAACTAAGTTTCAATTTAAATATTTGGTCATGTTACAGGTATATAAACATAAAAAACTATTGAAAAAAATGAAAAAATTGCTGTTTTTCCAGATTTTAGCACTTAATTTGGGTAATTTTTAAAATTTTCATAAACCTTTAGTTCAGAACACAGATAAGGGTCAAAATAATCTGTACAGAAAGAAATTGTATTTTATTCATTTAAATTATGTGTATGGTGTCTGGCGTAAGCTCTAAATTTCGCTCATTTTAGGCTTAATTTTTCAAATATTTTAAAAACTATGCGACATTCAAAAATATTTCTTCTTGTTTATATCATTTTATGTCACACATGACACATATGTTTTGTCACACATGACACAATAACACATATGTTTTTTAAAAAAAATTAATTTAAAAAAAAAATTTCATCGTACCCAGGTAGTCGCCTTATACAATGCCTGTACATACATCGTGCATGTAATAAAAAACTTTATAACAGTAAAGTTATTAAAGTTTGTTTTAAATTTTGTTCTAAGACATATAAAACTCAATCTTTTGTTTTTCGGAAAGAAAAAGGATAATCTTGTTTTAAATTCCTAAATATTACTCGTATTTCCACAAATAAAATTACCCGTTTTTTTGCCATCTGAAAATTTCTATGAACTATGCACTTTGTTATAAGAAAATAAATTTAAAATGTCAAACATTTCATGAAAATATCTGAAAATTACTTTTATTCAAACAATTTTAAAAAGATGTGGAACAATTAAAACTGACAACTAAATTTAAAATTGTTTGATTTTGTTATTTAACTTGTTTGAGTCGTTATCAGTGGTTTTTACACTTAACTCACGTACACTTCATTTATTGCATTGTCCATATATTTAGACATAAATGTATTATAGATATATACATACATATATTGTATATATGCATCTGTACGTACATACAATGTCTGTACATACATATGGGCATGTAATGTATGTACTTATGTACAATGCATGTACATACATTCATACATTTTACATTCATAAGTATAACATACGGCTATGTATACATGGGACACACATTTATTGTACATCTGTAAATACATTCATTGGACATAAATACATCGTACGTTTTGCATACATTGGAATAACATGTATATACGTAAGTAAAATTTGTACGAAAGATTTATGTCCAATATTAGTACGGATATATGTACAGTATATGCCCATAGTACATATGTACGCACATATGTGCAATATATGTACAATATATGTACCCGTATGTACAATATATGAAAGTACATCTGCACACTACATGCATGTACATGCCAAATCTAAAAGTATGTACATAGTTTATGCATGACAAATTTATGTATCTGCGTATGTTATGCATGTCAAACATATGTATGCACATATGTTAAACATGTCTAATGTATGTATGTACGTCTCTACATGCATGTCGAATGTATGTATGTGTATATGTAAAGAAACCTACGCCTTATGTGCGTACAATCACACACTAATAAATTATTCATATTTCTACGCATGCATTGAACATACACATATAGTGTATGTTTAAATGCATACATTGGACATGCATATGATGCACATATATCGTACATGTATACATATATATTGCTCATCTTGCAGACGGGACATACATATATTGTACATGCATGCATGGAACCTACTTTAATTGAACATTCACGTATGGACATTTATACATTGCGCAGCGATGCATAAGACATAAATATATCGTAGATACATTCATGGAACATACATTGTGCAAATAATATACCTAAGTTCGTACAAACACGATAGGTGCTTTTATATACATCCGTGCGCGAATATGGATATATATTATGCATACACAAGTATTTGGATAAAATGCATACATTTATTGTGTACTAATGTACATGTCTACATTGTTTGCCCATACATAAATGATTTTTAGATATATACTTATGTACATATATTTTATACATACAATATAGGTGTGTGCAATTGTGCATGTATACATGTGCATAATTAAAATGCATCTACATATGCATTTCATAAATGCATGTGCACGTACATTTTAGTTATATTTATTCGTTCACACGCTGTTTGTAAATACATACAAAATATATCATTATACAAAACATTGTACTCTCTATTGTAAAATATAATCACATATAAGTAAACAATAGTCTTGTAATCGTATGTTTAGATTAATTATAATCCTAATAACATGTAATCAAGATTACATGTAACCATGATGACATGTAATCGTATATGTTCAATACTTGTAATCACAATTACAAGTAATTGATTGCAGTAATAGGTTAGGTAATCGCGATTACAGTTGTGATCAAAATTATGAATGTTTGTAATTATGAACTAGTAATTAATTACTGTAATTGAGTATCGTAATCACGATTACAAATTGTGATCAAAATTTGTAATCATGATTACAAGTAATTGATTACAGTTATTGAAAAATGCAATCGATTGCATTTTTGCCCTTCTTTGATGTAATCAAAAATTATGATTACTTGTAATCGCCATTACCTGTAATCGTGATTACAAGTAATTGATTACATAGCAGTAATTATCTGTAAATAATTAAAGTTGTAATTGATTACTGTAATCAACGCGCAACTCTAGTTCCGGTCCAGAAATATTAACTAAATAGATAGTTTTAAATATTTTACTTTCTGCCAATCCTGGACCAATCCATTGAGTACGCAGTTTTCTAGCTCTAGATGTTGCTAAATTAAGCCTATTACTAAGTGTCCTAAAATTACTGAATTAAGAACTAAAATTTCCTGATAACTCTCGTAGTAATGGTAGCACAATTTCCTCTTTAAAGTCATATCTTCCATCAGGCTAATTTTAATTTCTTGCATCTTTTAAAACGGTTGATTAGATGAAAAACATATTCCATAACAGGAGATTTCCTCATTGGTCAATTTTTCTAATAATAAAGTTTCATGGATTCGTAGAATTTTTTTCCGTCCACTATCTCAGTTGGTAAAAATATTTTACTTCCATGTATTATAGTTTTTAAAACTAAAAGAGCAAATAGTAACTTCCCCCAGTATGATTCTGATTTCAAACATAGTACCATTTAAGATCCGCTAGATAGTTCTATGAAATCTTTCTACGGGTTTAGATTGCGGTTGATGTCGAATCTTTATGTCAAATCTATGAAGAAGTTTAGTTGTTTGCCAAATTATTAGACACACTATAAGATTCTAAGTAAAATTTTAATTATCAGTTGATATTTTACAGCTTTATTGTTTATGCGCGGCTGAAACCGGTTGACACCTGTTTACGTTCGTGTATCAATTGGTTAACATTACAATGCAATAGGTTAAAAATAAATGCAAATAGGAAGTATATAAAAATCTCCTAAATAAGAACCCATTACATGTATGGTTAAACATAAAAGTATTGCATATAAACTCGTGCAAAATATTTAAATATTAAAAAAACTGCAGTGCGTTCAATAATTTGGTCTAATTATTATTATATAATACCTGATATAATAAATATTATATATTTATATTATAGATCGTCTAATTTAGCCAATNTTTATCCTACCGTTATATTTATATTATATACCGTCTAATTTAACCAACTGATATACGAACGTAAACAAATGCACACCGGTACCAGTCGAGTAAAAATAATAAAGTTGTATTATATCACATGATTATTAAGACTTTACATAGAAGCTTATAGTGCGTCTGATAATAGACCGTATCAAGGACCGTAATATATAGAAAGAAAATGTATCATAATTAATTTCCAAAGCTGATAATCTATCATTCATTCATTGATAATAAACTCTTAATGGTAATTATTTTGTTCAGATGAGTTTTCGATTTCTTGCTATTTTTGTAGCACATTTTCCTCATTTTCAGCTTTCAATAGAGAGAGGTTTCAATTCAATTTCTTTCAGCTTTCAATTCTGTAGAGATCTAATTCTGGGATTTGTATTGGCGCAATTTGCTAATTTGGCAATCTGGCAGTCGTTTTATTCCTTAGGAATTACCACCATTTATCTAGGTCTTTTTTTAAATACACACGGTTTGGTTACAATGTTTTCTAAACTGTAAAGACATCGAGGCTGTTGCTAATGGAAAACAAGTTGGACCTTCACAGTTTTACTAGTAAGCATATCTTGCAAGTTTTAAAACATGCTATATTAAAAAGCAAAAAGCATGTAGTTACATGCGTTCGACATGTAAGATCTGAAGTTGCATCCAAGTTTCAAAACATCATAATTTTAAACCAATTTACTTTTGCTATAAGCGTTTGTGGATTAAATTATTTGTTTTCCTCTTGTCCTAGTTCAACTTGATAAACTTGAAAGTTTAGTTTTTGGTTCTTAAGTTTTGGACACTGGCATCGAAAGTGATTAGTAGACCTAAATACGTAAGAAGCCTGGCACTTTAAAATAACTAAATGCAGACTAGTTCCCTTTTCATTAGGAAATTTTGAATTAACTACTAGTTTCTTTTGAGTAGGTTCAATAATTTCATTTGACGAACCATTTAATACAGCACTAAGTCTTTATCGCTCCAGTCCAAACTGACGTTTTTTATCTGTTATTTATTCTCGTTAATTAGTTCCAACACTTCTCCAACCTGATCTACTTCGTAATATTTTGAATTTTGGATTTAAATTTATCAACTCTCACGCAGTAACATTATCCATGACAATTTCATCTAACTCATCAGTAAATACTACTAAATTGCATTTTTTACTTGACCCAACTAAGACATATTAATATATAATATCATAACAAAATTCTTCTAAACAAAATCATGAGTCTATTAGCTTATATTCTACTAACTAATGAGTCTATTGTTTATCTTCTTATCTATCACTAACAACTATTTGATATTAATAAGAATTTGCATCATTAAACCAAAATTTCTAATTATAGAGCGTAACACACGTAAAAAAATTATTTTTCCATAGTGAACTATGTCCAACTAATTAGATTAAATTCTAAACATTGCTAGGAAAGATCTAAACAATACAAAAGCAATTCTTCCAAACAATACAAAAAGTATCATTGAAACTTCATCTTTGAGACTAATGCTGCGTTGAACAATTAATATAACAAAGAAATATCTAATTTTCTTATCAAAACCTCTAACATTTAGGCTCATACCAAGCATGTATTCATTTCACAAACCTTTCTAAATAAAAGTTTGGCGGGTATCTAAACTTAAAAATTTAAACATCTATAATCAATTTACAATACTGTAATTCAATTTACAATTCTATAACATGAAGGTGAAATACATTAAATGCACATATTGCAACTTAATGAGTTAAGTTCTACCCCTTATAAACAGGCTTGGAATCATTTTTAAATCAATATCTCAAATTTGAGAAATGAATTTTACCAATAAAATATATTTAAGCTGTAATGAATGTTATAACTGAAGAAATAGTATTTTATAATAAATAAAAGGCATTTATTTACATTACCAAGACTTCTCCATTGAAAGAAAAATATCGATTCTAATTTTTTCCATTCGACAGATCATATTACATACAAATAATAATTTACTAAGGCATCAATAACAAATATTGGAAATTCTTTGATCGATGATATTATTCACAGCATCTACACTTTTTTACCATAGCGGTTAGTTCATCTTTCTTAACAACCTTTCTTATGTTTTCTTGTAACTGATTAAAAACTTCTTCACACCATAGGAGCGTCGGCTGAAAATATTTTCAACTCCAAGTTCCAAAATTATCGTCTACGGCGTCTGTTATTTAATAATTGTTGGCTTTGTGCTGCTTTTTATTTATGCTTATGATACCCAGATTTTACGGGAACTTTTAATTCCTTCCACCTCAAAAACTATTCCTGAGTTGCACAAGGGTATAAGTTTTTTTTCTTATGATCATTTCTTGCTTTCTTGAGAAAAGAGCACATTTTTTAGACATTTAAATGTAAGGCCACGTAAGTACTAACGATGATAATGCAACCGAAAGATAAAAAGTTAAAAACAAAAAGTTGTTTATTTATTTATATACATTTAAAAGAAATACAAAATAAGTGTGTAATAAATGATGTTTGAACTACTGACTAATATTTCAAGAATTTTAAATGGTGAAATTATTAATAACTCGAGCTTTATTTTCTTAAGTTTTTAAAGTGAATAAAAGAAGCATACACACACAAACACATATATATATATATCCATTTTAGGCCAAAATTCATTGCCAAAATTATTTACTAAATAATTTCTTTGTTAATCTATATAATTTTTCCATGNTATATATATATATAATAAAATAGTAAGAGTATGACAATTTCAATTTCCTTTAACAAAAGTAATTTAAAAGTAGACTACAACGATTTGATAAAAATATTCATTCGGAAACATGCATATGTTTGTCTTGTAAATAAATATTTATCATAGATAAATTTATAATAATACCAAACTATTTATGCTTTCAAGCACGTGCTGCACTAACTCAAAAAGCATGCAGTACTCATCCTACGGGGACCTCTTACTTATTCTACACAAGTAAGCTTGAAGCTTGCAAGTAGGTATTTTATTTTTCGAACGTGTTCTCAAGTTAACAGTTATCAAAATATAGCTCAAACGCGCCAATTTATTTCACCACTTCGGAAAGATCTTTTATCTCTCGGAAAAATAATTGATACCCTAGTAACATGATTATATATTCTTTATTTAAACTTTTCAATTGCACTGAGGTTTCTAGAATTCGATATGAAATGTTGGGACATTATTAAAATTTATTAATCTATTTATCTCAGAATTTCAGGCTATTTTTTGCTTTAAAGAAAATACGGCTAGACACATGTATGTTCAACAAATTGTACATTTTTAAAAACTATAACTGAAATTATTTGTCTAGACAATTTAAGTCTTATTTTCTCAGTGAGATATATTTTTCGCATATATGCATGTCTATATCATATAAGCGTATATTTATCGTGCATATGTATGTATCTCGTATTATATATTTATGCATAAACATCTTATATATGCATGTAAATATCTCGCATACATATATCTGTGCGTGTGTATGCATTTATATAGTATAGATCGTTTGCAATATCTACTTGTATTGATATCTATGTAGCCACGCAAAAGAAATTTGGAGATAAAAATAAAATAAAAAAACAATCTCAAATTAATATTTCATAAGATTGATCTGGTTATATTAAAATACACTATAAGAACTTCAAAAAGAAGAAGAACTAAATACATTTACAACTCTTCCCGAATTGTTTAAAAACAAATCACTTATTTTTTCACATATTTAATGAGATGACAATCATCTACACCAATACTGAAGAAGCCATAACAGTATTCGTGTATTCGACGATGGAGAAGCGATGAGCTTTCGAGGGTTAATTAACTACGTATCTAAGTGTCCCGAAAACTTATTTTGATAAATCTCTAATTATAATCAAAAGGTAACCAAGAAGCTGCGAGCTCATGAGGGTGGACCATCATAAATTTTACAACATTAGATATTATCGTGCAATAATGATAATATAAATTGAAACACAATCAACATACACATATAATTATTAACATGTCATTATTAATGATGACATAAACTGAAAACTGTTGATGCTTTGATGGAGCATCTTCAGAAATTTCCCTCTTGAATAATAATAATATCCAGTAAGATAGTTATTTTCCTTAAGCTATGCTTGGCGAATTGAAGTCTGTAAAATTTCATGGAGTATCTGCAAAATTTTTACTTTTGATGCAACAGAACTGAAATGGCAGCATCCTATATGGTGAATTATGCTCAATAATTCTTGATTGACAAACTGAAACTGATCTAGGATTTTATGGAACATATATAAAATTTTCTCTTTTGAATTACCGTATCCTGTTAAAACAGTTATTTCCTTTAAAGCAGGCTCTACAAACTGAAGACTATCTATTTTTTGCTTCGATTGTAATATTGACAAATTTCTATTTTTGTAGTAGAAACTGAGTGCCTACTTTTTTCTGACATATTTTAGTGGCTTTGTTAAAGTAAGATTAACTTCGTAAACAATTCCGGATCAAATTACGGTAAAAAGTACCGGTATCCAGATTACCAGCATGTTTTACCATAAAATCTTATTTTACCGTAAAATTTTCCGAAACAAGAAGTCTAATACAACGTAAAAAAGGTAAAACATAGGTAAGATAGTATTTACAGATTCTTGGCTCAAAGTGCTCGTACTTTTTATCGTACTTTTACCAAAAGTTTTTTACTGCGCAATAAAGCATGCACTAAAATACATTTTCTCTCTTGATGCATTTTGATTTTAATTTAAGAGTCCAAATAAAGCTTCTAATTTATAATTTGTAAAATGTAATTCACTTAGTTTGATGATATCAAAAGTTTTGATTTCGTCTGAGAAACTAAAAATTTATAGCCATTGGAATGATTTAGAGTTCATACAATTTTCTTATATATGATTTATTTTAATGATAAATGAATGTACTAGTAAATAATTATCCTAAAATTTTAAGTAAGAAAAATTGCATCTTCGAATCTTACAAAAGAAGAATATTCAGCAGGTGTCATTTTCATTCATCTATTAAATATGCATCAATTAGTTCTGATAGTAAATGGGCCTACATGTAAGTTCTGAAAATGGATAATACAATAGAAAAATTAATATCTTAAAAAATCATAAAACAAAATTCATGAAGACAAACTTTGGAAATGTTCCCACCGCATTTGGTTTGATTGTTCTACTTTAAATGCACCATAAGGATTCTCAATTACTGAACGCAGGATTCTGAACTTTGATTTTCATACGAAAATGACAAAACTATTTTGATTTAAAATGAAAAGTATACTTAAGGCACTTGAATTCTACACAAAATCATTTAACTTATAACAGAAATGTTTACAAAAAAAGTGGAATGTGGACCACTCTTCTTTTAAGATGGACACCAAATAAACTGTTCAGTTTGTTTTTGAACGGCATCACCAAAACAGCGTGCTTCAAAAGTTTCGTGTCAAAGAACTGACCAAATGTTTGATCAAATTATCATGAAAAAAATTATAGTGAAGCTATAACTTTCTGATAGGAAATTCTGACTTTTCCTGCACTTTTATTTATTTATTTTTTTGCTCATAAAATATAATTAATTGCGAAACAAATATTGTGAACAGTTTAATTTATAGTTCTAATATAGAAATAACAAAAAGATAGTTTTTTTAAATTAAAAAAAATAGAAGAAACTATAATTTAGTAGAGCATTATTAGTTTCAAGAATAAGAGAGTGGCTTTAAACAATTTTGATCACACAAATTATTACAATATTTCAAATCCGAAATTTTATTGTTTTTAAATTTAGAAAAATCTTTCTGCTTCCTGCATTTTAATAATCACCCGGAAATAACCCATTTTTAATGAGAAAAAACGTATTTGCCTTAAAATAAAAGATTAGAACACTGTTCTTAAATACAATCGAAAAAGCAAATTGTTAAATCCAAGTTATGTTAATGATCAAAACACTGTCAATATTTTAAGGATTGGTCCTCTTTACGTAAGTCAATGTTCTTACGTAAATCTTCTCATTAGTTTTGGAAAAGTAAGAAAAAGTAATTATGAATGAAAGTATTCTTTCTTCGAGTTTCTTTTAATTCAGAGCTGCAAAATTAAAAAAAAATTACTGTGATCCGTATGCTTAATCTCTAATTTTGTCCATAAAAAAACTAATTAAATGTAGCTATTTTAAGATGAAGAAGATGCTAGTGTAAACATAGACATTTAAGTTCATCCATTTAAAGGTTCAGAATAACCATAAATATGATTTCTTACCTAACTTTACTTTAAATTTAACTTTATTATAATTTTTTAAAAAGTTCATTTTTATAACTATTTATTACAATTATTATTTTCAAATTAGAAAAGAATTTAACCGCAATCTATCACTTCAAAATAATAACTGTAACGTTTTTCTTAGTCAGTCTGGCAATTTAAAAATAATTTTAGTAAAAAGAATATATATATAATTTTAAAAATCGACACATTATTCATTTTTATTGCTCGGTTTTTGAAATAAATTCTACTACATCACAGACTATTTAACATGACAATTATCAGTATATATTAACATTATATTTATAAAAGTCTCTCGTTTTTCGAAAGCAGGAGAATCTTCAAGGTTTGCTCCAAATGTAGAACTGAGCAAGTTTCTCCCGAACACATCCTGAACTGTTTGGGACATTCCAGAGAGGACATATGCTTATCCCCCCTTCTGGTCCTCGATTTTCTTGGGGTCAACTGTCTGACGGACCTTGTCTGACTTCGTCAGGCATTGGAGGATAAGACACAACAACAACGACAACAATTTATTAAGCGAAGATTTATCAATCAGTTTATTTCAGATTTATTTATGAGTTTATTAAATTATCTAATTAATCTAGTAAATTTATTAAAGTGGCTGGTATCAAAGATGCATGCCAAAATGAAGAGTTGTGCTCAGTTTTAACACTTCCCTTGCCATTTACCTCCCACCACACTGCCAGATGTTCCACATACTGCTAGAAATTTCTCAGAAAAAATGGTTAAATAACAATTTGTTTAATTGTTATTTTACCATATTTAAACAAAACGGTCGAATAACCGTAAATAAGATGTTATTCAAACTGTTGACTGTGAGAAAAACCGTTCATTGACTGTTCTTCCCTAATAAGGTTAAACAACCAGAATTTTATCTCACCAACTAAACCCACGTGATGAAGCCACTTAGTTCTTTGCAGCTGCGTAGATATTATAGCCGAGATGGCTAATCTGTCAGTCTTATATCTGTCAGAACAAAGTTCGAGTCCCAGAGCTGACACCACATTATTTTCACCATTTCCTTCAGCACATGAAGAGTTTCCAGTATCCGGCACTCTCCGATGCCCTTTACCTAGCAAAATGCTTAGATCCAATGTGGCTTCATTAAATGGTTAAAAAACCGTAAAGATAAAAAAAATTTCTTTACCGCAAACTTTACGGTAGAGAGCATTAATTATGGAATATTGGTTAAACTAAAATTCTAACAGTCTGTTTACTAGAAATATATATTTAAATTTTTAATCAGCAATGATTATAGACATTTATTTTCATTTGATAAAAAAATCTAAGGAATCACAATTGATAAAGGCGGAGCAATCACAGAATTTTAAAAAAAAAATTCTCAATTATGCTTCTAAATGTTTCAATTGATTGTCTTTCAAATCATCATTTATTTCTTTTGCAACCAAAACATTTGATTCTTTAAATTACCTCTTCAACAACAATTCACAAAATTTTGGTCACATCTTTATTTTTTTCTTACGAAAATGAAAATTATTGATCCCAAATAGTATTTTATTTTTGCTTTTTCAAATGATTTATAAAAATATACTTTATAAGTGTTGATTATGGAACACCATGGGTTTTCTAACCTGTGGTGATTAGTAGCACTTAAAACTGCAATCATCGCTTAGTGTTTGTTTTAAAACATGAATTACTTAGATCATTTTACAGTTTTTTTTATCAGTGAAATACCTTAATAGTGATATAGAATATTTAGTGAGAAATTAGATTATTTAAAATTTTATTTTGTTATAGTTATAAATTAGGAATATACTTTATATTCTTTTATAGATAAAGTTAGGCTAAGAAAAATTCTGGTGGTAGTGTATAGTGAGATTTGAAGAGAGAAATGCAGTATATTTATAAACATTCACAGAACAATGTATACTGTGAAAGTTAATTGTTACAAGCATCAGGAATAACGATACGGTACCTTTTATTTACGCTGCACTAGAACTGCACGGTGAACAATTGGCGATGGTCTGGGAAACATCCCTGAGTATAATCGGAGACAGCATACACACGTCACACCCCGTTTTACTGGGAGGACGCATTAACAGACCATCCATCTGCAGATCATAATTTTGACCTAAAACAGAGCATGATCAATCTCCGATCCAGTACCCCCAGAGGTATTAATTCGTTACGGGAACTTTGAGGACTTTATGACTTCGGCAGATTTAGCATGCACCAGTAGCCATTTTGTACATGGGGAGTCTTCGACCGACGGGACTCGAACTCACAACTTCTCGGAAATAGGTCAAACGTCCTACCAGCCAAGGTTTCTCAGCAGCGCATCAGGAATAAATATATGTTTTGCTTTGTTTTCTAAAGCGCAATATCTGAATCTTAAGGCAAGACATAAGTCGTCCAATAAATTTTTATAGGATACCAGTAATGTTTGAAATTTATGCGATTTCTTAAAACTATGCAACTCAACAAGCATCAAATGCTTGTTATTTAAAATAAAATAGTTTAAAAACAAAACGCAAATAGCATTAATTGAAATGAAATTCAAGCAAATATTTAATATTTATAATTTCATTTAGAAATTCAAATTCTACAAGGAGAGCTATAGTTCACTGTTCATTAAACTTCTTTGCAATTCCTGTGTTAGGTATTAAATTCTCAAAAATTCTTAATTGTTTGAACTTATGCAGTTTTTCAACGAAATATTAAATCAATAAAATAATTTAGTTTATTTAGTAAAAAATTGAATTTTAAATAACGATTAAGTTTAGAAGACTCGTTATGTAATATACTGAATTTTTAAATTAATACAAACCTTTCTCTTTCTGCATTTGAGTTAGTAATTACCTTCATTTCTCCACCCATGATAAGTTTCTTTGAAAACAAATTAGCTAAATAATCATGACATGTGGTTCTACATTTTTTGTGAAAATAGATGGAAAAAAACGAATTTTGCTCTTGAAACTGCTAAGTAAGAAAAATAAAGGGATGAAAATAAAATAGTTCTTAGCAAGGTATCAAATGTTCTTTCTAGAAATACCGTTGAAAAAAATAAGCAAAAAAGCTGGAAAAAAAACAAAGTTTGAATCTCAGAGAAAAGTGTTTTTCAATTACTTTTAAATAATACTTGTGTGTTTGCGATCTGAAAATTTTTAATTAAAGTTGAATTTTGAAAGCGTGAAAAATTTCACCAAGTCTCTTTTTTAATTTAATGTAAAAAGAACTGGACTATGGAAGTAATTTTTTTATATAATATGATGATTGATGATGCTTTATTCGTCAATAGTAATTTTTTTAAAACAAATCGTTGTTGACCACTTTTTTTTCCAATTGTTACTTTTACAAGTAATTTTGATCACAAAGGGAAAATATTTGTACTCTGTGATTAAATGAAACTAGCTTAGATACATGAGAATAGCATAAAATTGTAAAGTACTTTTGTAATTAAAAATTTTTTTAATTAAACATTATTGGAACTATTAAACGGTGTGAAAATGCATGCAGCAACTTTAATACGATACGAAAATGAGCTATATTATCTGACAAATTAAACTTGATGGCACAATACTATGGTTCAAATCGAACGGAATAAAGGTTCAAAATTAGCACATTGCAGCAAACAAGGAATGTTCTAAGTTGGCCCAAAAAATTAGGAAGTGTAATAAAAGGCATCAAGTGATGGATTCATTGCCATATAACACCTGATCACAAACCACGTTGAAAGGGTTTAAATCATGAAAATTCATGCAAGTTTTGATGTCATTCTGAAAAACAACTTTACAAAATAATACAAACTTTTTAACTATAGAAAATTTAATTAATTATTTACTACAACAAATGTTCGTAATGTTAATCTCTGACGTCATTATACTGTCCACATTGACGAAAAACGATTTCGAGGAATATTGAAAGATGTCTAGAGTAATTTTAACGTCTGCCAAAGTGACTTCAGTCTGAGCTAAGTCACTTCGCTAAGCTAAGTCACTGAGCTAAGAACTCTGACTGATCGACGACTTTCTCTTTTCGATTCAGAACTTGTATGTGTTTCTCGCGGTTTTTTCCAAAGAATTTGGTTTGAAACTTCCTGTTCTATGATTAACTTTTAGCCTTTGGTTGAAATTATCAACTATCTGAATTTTTTAGTCATATTTCATATTCAGGATATTATGGTTCAAGATACCGTTATTATGCTTTAAAGATGGCCTAATTTTAATATTTGAATAATTTCCAATAAATTATAAATGCTTATAGATAAAGCAAATGGTTGATTATATCTGCAACTGGAATCGAATTTTTTTAAACCTATCTACGCAAATCCAGTGATGGTCTTATAGTTTACACGATATATTGTTACAAACACATATTTATCCAACCTATTTTAATTTAAAAATGTCCTAATGTGAAATAAATGTTATTAATCGATGTTTTTCATAAAAAAAAAACATGAAAAATTGTTTCCTTGATGCATGTAAATTTTTCATTGAAAACAAAGATATTATTTTAGCATGTGAAATACATGTTTTAATGAGTATGTATAAATATGAGAAAACAAATCACATACGTGGGTGATATGTTTATGACAATAGATTCAACACATGAAATGAAAGTAATAATAATGCGTGTTTACACTTTCTTCTATTTGACTAACTGTAAATCAATATTAAATCTATTTCAGGCAATATATACCCACTTATTTATCCGACGTAATTGAATTCAAAAATATCCTAGAATGAAAAAAATTTTATTAATGGATGTTGTTCGTAAAAAATTGAGATAAAAGTTTTCTGTACATGCTAGGGAATTCCTCATTGAAAACTAAGAGTTTGTTTTGCAAGAGAAATACTACAGGTTTTTAGTGAGTATGTATACATTTGAGAAAACAAATCACATATGTACGTGATATGCTTATGACAATAGATTCAACGAATTCAACTATGACTATGTTACCAATTTACAAATTGAAATACCCTCCACATTAAAAAATTTGCAGACGATATCATCAAAATGAAAGCAACAATCTATATATATATTTCTCTTACACGGCGACAAAAAAAACCTCATTACAACTCCCCGAATGGCAACGCTTGAAAATCGACTAATGATTGCTGCTAATAATATGACATGCCAAATCTAGTTGAGGTGGCTCAGCATATAGCGCTTTTTAAAACGGAAACTGAAATAACCTTAAGCTAGGCAGAAGTAAGAAGTCTTTGTCGATAGATCTCTATTTTAGTATTTCGTAGAAAGTGCTTTTTTCACGAATTTATATATTACGAATTTATTTCACGATTTTTGATTTATATCACGAATTTATTTGTTTTATTATTGCTATTAGTTATTCATTGAAAAATGAGTCTCAGTCGTGCTGTTACGCTTTAAGATTTTATATTATAGCACATTTCTAATAAGTTTAACGAATTACATGTCATTCATTTGGATTCAAATTTATTTTAATGACTTAGTATTTACTGAAAAGATGTTTTCTTTTTTTTTAAAAAAAAAGTTGTTATATGGATTTGAATGATTGTTTTGAATTCTTGGAATTTTGTGTATTTGCAATGTACCTAAGTTAGTAGCGAGCGAAGCGAGCTTGCTTTGCAAAGCAAACCATATAAGATTGCGTAGCAATTTTGGAGGGTTGGTGAGCGTTAGCGAGCAGGGGGCACAGCCCACTAGTAGTTTTAAATACAATAGTGTTATTATAGNAGATTTTATACTATAGCACATTTCTAATAGGTTTAACGAATTACATGTCATTTATTTGAATTCAAATTTATTTTAATGACTTAGTATTTACTAAAAAGCGGTAATTTTTTAAAAAAAAAATTTGATATGGATTTGAATGATTGTTTTGAATTCTTAGAATTTTGTGTATTTGCAATGTACCTAAGTTAGTAGCTAGCGAAGCGAGCTTGGTTTGAAAGCAAACCATGTAAGATTGCACAGAAATTTTCTGGGGTTGGCGAGCGTTAGTGAGGAGGGGGCGCAGCCCACTAGTAATATATATTACCACTCCTTCTATTTGACTGAAGCAACAGTGAATCAATTCACGCAACATGTACAACACGTATGTGATAAATTGCTTAAATTTTCAAATCAAACTCGTGTAGATCGATATATTCTGCTAATGGAAAAATTTAGCTTTGTTTCTTATTTGCATCTGAAACAGCAGTATGATAAAAATAAAATAAAATTAAAAATAATATTCTTGCGTTAAATATTTGCACTTTATTTTAGTGTGCTTTGACGCACATTTTTAAAAATATTTTAGCAACTTTTAATGATTTTTCCAGATCTCATTTTTCCCAAATTTCGATAAGAACGTTTTTCTTTGATATTTCTGCTTTTGAAGAGATTTTGATTTAAAATGAAAAGAAAAACATTGAATGAAGGAAATGAACGAAGAAAAATGATTTACTAATCCTTTTTCCTTTCATACAAAAGTAAATAAAATGCATTGATTAATTTCACTCGAAAACATTTGAATCTGATATGCTGTAGTCTAAAATTAGAATGCTTATCCTAGGGCTATTGTTCTTAAAATTTATTGAGAAAAATGTTTGAGGAAAATAATTATATTTTTGAGCTATGATGCATATCAGATTGCGATGAAGGCATTTGTGATTTTAAGGCATATACTCTTTTTAAGACGGAAAATTTTATCTTTCACAAAGCTAATAATTTAAGCAAAAAGAAATCATCACGTTGGCCAACTCGAAACTGTTTTATCTCGCTGAATTTGGACTTACTTTATTATAAGAATAATTCTTATTCATTTTGTTTTAGTTTTAGAAAAAATATTATAATAAAACTATCAAATCGATCTTCCATGGTCCATCAGAATAAAATTTAATTACAAAATTAACAAGCTGATAGCTTTTTTGTACTTTGTACTAAAACTAATTTAACCTTGTTAAATTTGCAGAAATTGAAGCAATTCACAAATCATTTAAAAGTATTTTAATAATTATGATCTCCTGATTTAATCGAGGATTTCATGATAAAATTGATAAATGAAATTTTATCTGATATAAAATACGGAATAAATTTAGCAAGCAAATTTTATTTTTTAAAAAAATTATTTTAAAATTATACATGTGGTTTGATCATTCTTTATGCATGGTTTACTGACAAAATTTCTTCTTTAAATAATATTGGTTTTTAATGAACTTGTCAGATAAAGTAAAAACAATAACGTTTTATAACAATATGTCACCATTTGCATTTGATATACATTTATCTTTATTCAAATTATCAATGAAATCATGCTAAATTTTATAAATGGGAGTATTTATGATATGCATCATTCCATATATATTCATGAAAAAAGTGTGCATTCGCGATAAACATAACAATATGTTCTATATAAAATATCGGTATTTAAAAAATAATATTAGTTTTAAACTGTTAAATGAAAAATAAATCAAGAACGTTGCTTAGAGCTATTATTTAAGCATAAAATTAATGAATTATTAAAGCAAAATATTTAATACTTTGCTTTTGAGGAGAAACTTCGTATTGTTCGTATTAAAAGGAGCTATAATAATAATTGGGTTTGCGAGCTTTAATGGTAATATTGTAATAATATTTAAACAAATTACATCTTTCTGTTTCATTTAAACACTTGTTTACTCCAAGCATTAAATGCTTAGCTATATTAAGTTAAATAAGTAATTATTTAAATATAAGAGTATACCTAAAATTATAATTTTTCTATTAAAAGTCAAAAATTTGCTTACTACTTTATAAATAAAGTTATTCTATTAAGCTATATGCAATCAATGTATACTGAGCAAATATTATCTCGTTTACTAATTTCATGTTTGGATAAATTTAATTAAAAATATTACAAATCAAATCTTAATTAACTACTGTTTCATAGTATCCCACATCTGATATTATAATACTGAATAATCTAACTATTACATAATTTTGTGTTTTTCTGTAGCAAGTCAAACGATCTAAACAGAAAATGTTTGTATGACATTATATCACGAATGATCCAAACCTTAATTTACAGCTAATAAACATTATTGGAAAAAAATTAAATTCCGAAATTTACTTTTATGAATTAAAATTTCAAAATTATATATTTATTCTGACGAAATAATATTCATTATAATACAAATGAATTTATGCAATTGAAATTATATTCGTTTTTTATTGTCCTATGATTTGTGATTTGCAACTTAATTAATAATAAAAGAAAAATTTTGCTAATCTTAGTGTTTTATTAACTTTAATGATAAAAGAACAAGTTTGTTTTTGCAGAACAAAAAAAAAATGTAATATATAGAATTCCTCTGGCTTCACTTTTTTATTAGCTAAAATTAATTATGTTATGGTATACTTTTTTTAAATTTTCAAAACACTGTTTCTGATATGCAATTTTGTAGCCCTTCCACGTCGTTTTATAGGAAATTTGAAATATCTCATTGACTGAGGATACATCAGAAACATTTAAAACATATTTATTTAGTGGTTGCACTAATATAATGTTCTAAAAACTAAAAATCATTTTAAAATCTCCTTGCTTCTACCTTTTTTAAAATTTATTACTTATTTAAAGCTGAGCTTGTGACTTAAACAAATTGATCTCATCTTTCAAGAAAATGTTTCATACAATTTTAAGTTTAAACTTTTTTGTTGAATAATTTCTTTTACTTTTGGTTTATTTTGTGCAATAAAAACTCTAAATGTAAAGTGTATGGGCAGTTAGTCAAAAAAGAAAATAATCCTGAACTATTTTTGATTTAATGATTAGAGTTTCTCTTAATAAGATTTGAAACATTGTTGCTGTTGTTCCTAATGCTACTTACCAATCCAGCAAGCCTGCTTGGTGAAACAGATGGTTTGGTTTGGGGCTGAGTGTGCGTTTTTTGTTTTTTAGTGGTGCCATCTATGGCGAAGAATATAACTTCAGCTACGCACTTGTCACACTCCATATATAGGTTGGCCCATTCATACATCTATTCTTACATCCACTCATTTATCCACATATTGTAATTTTGACGAGAGAAATCTATCTTCGATTCAGTACAACCAGAGGTATGATTTGTTATGGGAACATGGAGGACTTTGTGACCCGATAGATTTAACGTGCTCCAGTCACTATTTATGGCTATCATGGCTATCCCAGCCAAAACAAAATTTAAATATGTTTATTAATTATATTCATCTATTAAGTGAAGTTTTAAATAGTTTTGAATATCATAATTTAAAAAGAAAGAACTCAGAAATTTCAAATGAAATCGCTGAAATAGTTTCAAGACGTGGAATAAAAACTAATAATTATTTTAAGGTCCTCTATATGAGCAAATTATTTTTCTTTTGAATTTCCGTGTGCTTTCAGAATTTTATATTTCGAACTAAAATAAAATATTTTGAAAAAATTCTTAAAAAATATCGAACTTGAACATGTTAAAAATGCCCTAGAAACAAATGGAAAAAAAATTTAAAAATTTAAATTCAAAATTTTTTACTCAAAAGCTAAGTGAAAATTTTTTTATGAAAAGCTTAAAATCAAATAAAGAAAAATTAAATATTCAGAAATTTTAAAAGCATATAAATTGCCTTTTTCAAATTTTCGATCAGGTTAAAAATTGAGCTGATATATTAGTTTCAGAACACAGAAAAATTGAAAAAAAAGACTTTTTTGATTGAAAAGATATATACATTTTTTAAATATAAAAAACTACATTTTTTAAGGAAAATTTGTTTTTTTATTATAAAAAAGAGATTTTATTCAAAAGCTTTTAAGACATTGTTAAACTTGAAATTCTTGTTACTTTGTTATAAGAACTGGATCCATTTTCACTCAACCATTTTTATACACAAGACAAGCCTTAACATTGATTATATAATATTAATTTCAAAAACTACTAATGTAAAAACTTTAAATATAAATTTATTCAAACTATTTTCCCGTTTTTTTTTTCTTTGAGTGATATTTATGAAAATTAAAAGGGAATACTCTTTTTTAACTTTCGTTATAAACCTTATATTTTTATTATTCTTCATTAATATATGTATCTCTTTTTCTGATAAATTTCTGAATTATTTATAAACGTAAATTTAAAAAAATATGTTAAATTATAATCTTGAATGGACGGAATTAACCACTTAAGGGAATTTGAAAAATATTTTCGTTTAATTAAGATTCGTGCCTTTTAGAAGTAAATTTTTTTATTAGCATAAAAATATGTAATTAAACTGCTTGCATCAAAATTAATTAAAAATAATATGAATTAATAAATTTCTATGAGTAATTGTTATTAAAAAGAATCTTTTCTGCTCTAAATTAAGAAATTCATTTTCAGTCAGTTCTTATTGTATTGATTATTACCTGTTTATGATTATTGCCTGTTATGACGTAAATTTTAAATATTTATAGGTTAATTTTATAATAATAATTTTAAAAAAAGTGATTTGCAGTTATTGTTTTGATTTAATTCCTAAATATAATATTTTGACACAAATATTTCGTTATTCTCTCTCTGTAGTAAGTTTTTTTCCTAATGTTCAAGTAACTGTTTTTTAGTTACACGCTTGATCTGAATTATTTTTATGCAAAGAAATCTTAGTTTTCATTCAATATCCTAGCCCTAACAATTTCTGCAATGCATCTTCAAATAACATTTTGAAACGGACAGTATAAATTAAAAAAAGGTTGATCATTATAAACTTGCACTTGATTTGAAACCCAAAGACCAAAATCTTAAGTTGGCAAACAGTTAACTTAAAATACAAAAGTTAGCACACAAGTGAAAACATAACTTACTGTTACAAACTCAGAATAATTATAAGAATAGTGCATATAAAATAAATAATAACGCTAAAATTACTTCACAAGTAAATGATACCATTGAAAAACAACCTTAAATCGAATTACTCTTCAATCTTACCAAACACCAGTTTACAACTTACCGAGACCAGTCACAACTCTTTAAATGTAATTCAGATTGCATAAACAATATAATGTTTTGTATTAAAAGTATGTATTTAGTATAGCAATATAGTATAAGTATAGCAATATCTCCTTCTTTATTACTTTTTTTTTGGATGCTCAAAATATTTAGAGTGCAATTTTAAAAGGTTATTGTTATTTAAAAGATTTTCGTCAAAATGTATGTGATGCCACAATAGGCATTACATATTTCCTAGCTTTAATCTAGTTTTCTTTATTAGCTAACAGAATAAAAAATTATTTATAAGCTCATTTTGCAAATATAAATGCTTTTCTTTTCAGATTTTACAATATTTTTAAAGACTCGAGATCTTGACATTTTTAATACATCTCTTCTTGTTTTTAAACGCTTCTGTCTAAATATATTTTAAAATATTTATTAAGAACTTCAAATGTTAACAATATATATAACGGTACGTTTTATATACCTTAATATTTTCAAGTACTATATCGAAATGTTTATGTTTAAAACTGAAATATTATGATGTGCTTATACTGTCATATATTATTAATCAGACTTAAGAATATTTTGTACTTAAAAAATGAATATCGTTGAGAAATTTCTCTCGGCAAATTTTTATTTTATAGTAATTCAATAAAGTGGAAAGTTAAAGTGGAAGAAAGAAGTTTAAGCGATTGCAAGGCACTAAAATATTTTTTGAAGCTTATAACATATAGAGATTACGTGGAAATTTATTTTAAAGGAAACTTTAAAATATTTCTAGCTTTAATATTTCCTAGCAATAATTTCTTAAACTTTTTTTAATCATTATTAATCGAAATTTAATTAAATTAAACCAATTATTTAATTTTTATTAGATTTTGTAAAAATTGAATATAGAATATTTAATTCGTTTCTTAACAAACAATGTAACGGCTAACTTTTTATTTCAATACTAATGTAACACTCATTAATTCACTGTCACGACTATATCGAAAGCAAAAATCTGTTTATAACTCTTTATTCTTTATTTCTTACCACAAAAATGTTGCACTTACATGGTTATATTAATTATCACCGTCTTTTCGGTGATTCGTTTTCGCCAAATTTTCGAATTTAATATTGATTATGAGGAGTTGGCTTTATTTTTGGCTACGTAATCTTTCAATATATCGCCAACCATGTATCTCTTACCATGCACCTAAATGTCCGTTGAGAACAATTCCTTTATTTTCGATTTAGAATTATTGGTGATTGGACTGGGGGCCCTTTGGACCTCTCATTTCCAACTGATGGGTGATATCTTTACATTATATTTTTGATGAGAAGAGAATAATTTTCTTGATTCCTTTAAGAAACTTCTTGCCTTAATTTTATAGTTTTTGAATGTGACCATATTCTATTTATTATTTACTTAATAAATCAATTTTTCCTAAGCTATTTCAATCATTTTTCTGGGATAAATATGCCTACATCATATCCAAATTTAGACGAATCTGAATCAGCCAAAAATATGTTCAATACTACAATGATGAAACCTCAAATAACCACCAAATGGGACTAATCATCCCCATCAAAATGTACAGCATTAAAAAATTATTCGTATTATTTCAGTTATTAGTTATGTGTATAATTTTAGAAAGTTACTAAATTTTTAGTTAATTATCAAAGAATTAAAATTTAAAACAATGTAATTATCAATTTTTTTGAATTATTCAATTTTTAACTATAATTTCAGAGTGTCGTTTTCAGAGTGTCGTTATGAGGAGGAGTGTCGTGTTAAAGGGCTTGAATCATTCCATCCATTCTTTTATTTCAACAATGAAGCAAAACAAGTTTTTCTAGCATATTTTTGCTACAGTTTTCATGCAGTTATTCTTTTTAGATTATTATTACTTGAAAAATTGATTATAGTACTATTACGTTTAAATTATACCTTCATATTTCCACAGAATATATTTAATTTACCAGATCAAAAGCTGCACAAGATGCAGTTTCGTTCTTATATTTTACGTTATTTGTTCAATAGTTTAATTCTATATTTTTAATTTTCAAAAATTAAATTTTTTATTAGTAACTTAATCGAATGCTTCCTATTTTTAAATGTTTGCATTATTAAATATGTTTGAGGAACGTCTGAGGAACAGGAATATTCATATTGCTAAGAAATATTTTAAAGTTTCCTTTAAAATAAATTTCCACGTAATCTCTATATGTTATAAGCTTTAAAAAATATTTTAGTGCCTTACAATCGCTTAAACTTCTTTTTTTCCACTTTAACTTTCCACTTTATTGAATTACTATAAAATTAAAATTTGCCGAGAGAAATTTCTCAACGATATTCATTTTTTACGTATATAATATTCTTAAGTCTGATTAATAATATATGACAGTATAAGCACATCATAATATTTCAGTTTTAAGCATACACATTTCGATATGGTACTTGAAACTATTAAGGTATATAACGTACCGTTATATACATTGTTAACATTTTAAGTTCTTAATAAATATTTTAAAATATATTTAGACAGAAACGTTTAAAAACAAGAAGAGATGTATTGAAAATATCAAGATATCACACGAATCTTTAAAAATATTGTAAAATCTGTAACGAAAAGTATTTATATTTGCAAAATGAGCTTAAAAATAATTTTTTATTCTGCTAGCTTATATAGAAAACTAGATTATATCAGAGTAATCAATTGTATTATTTAGAATTTTAAAAATAATAATTAGCAAGACAAAATTCCTCGGCAATCTAATGATTGAACATATAAAATACTATAAAATGTAATAAAATATCACGAAGATATTACTTAGTTATTTTCTATGAAAAAAGTATAAATTATTTTCAATTTTTTTAATTATTCCATTAGGGACTGTAAAGTTCATATCAGATCTTATCAGTTTCATTTACAAATCACTTAATAATGAGTATTATAATGAAATCAGTGGATAAACTTACAATTTTTATTTTCTCCCCTTATAAAATTCTCCTACGCATCACATGTTTACAATTAATTTGTATCATAGATGTGTTTATAAATATATTCTATTAAAATGCAATATGTTTACCCAACTTCCTAATTTAAATAAACCTTCAGAATACTAAAGCACTTGTTATAAAATTACAATTAATCTGCATCCAAAACAATTTCCATAAATATTATATGAATGCAGAAATTAATTTCGAAATAATTTACTTTCAGTTTTATCTTTTAAATTGGTTTTATAATTTAAAATTACCCAATTTAAAGCGATTCTATGAAAGAATATGTTTTCTAGTTAAGAGTTTTAAATTCTGGCAATTAAAATTTTATGTTTTTAGCCTTTATGATTAGCACTTTCTAGTATAATTGACTAGATACAAAGTATGAACTTCTAGGGTTCTCTTGGAGATTAGTTTCACTTTCCCATGGACAAATTTTAATAGTTGGATTGATCTGTATTAATCTTCAGCAGAAACAGCCCAGTTAATTCGCTTCATTTTGATTCTATTCATCTCTTTACATGCGCGCGATCTTTATTAACGCGGGAGAACTGGCGGTGGTCTTTTTATGATCCCATGCGTTTTATAAGTTCTGATTCCTAAAGAACTAGTCATATGTCCATCCCTTTATAATAGTATCTGAATATTCCATCCGTATCTGCCTTTTCTGAATAATTAAAAGGAGTTTCCAGTATTTTAACTCCACAAATCGATGTTTTATCAATTATGGAGATCATAAAATGTTAACGGGCGTCTTTCAGTGTGTTCAAAAAATCTTTTACTGCTTGTGGGATGACGAATCATTACGTTATTTCTTGTTTCTAATTAAAGCTATTTTTACTTGTTTACACTACTTGTTGTGTATTAAAACCAACGATGTTTCCTAAATATGAATGAAAATCAAATACCTTGATATATCACTTATTAGTGTTCAACACCAGCTATCTTATGGTTAATCTGTTAAATACTTAAATCCCAAATTCAAATATTAAACAGTTTTGGCACTTGAATCAATAAAGTAGAATCTAAAAACTTCCTAAAATTGAAATTTTCCTCAAGAGCCCATTTTTTCCAAAAAACATATTTCTTGGTGTAACTATTGTATCCGAGAAAAAAAATTGTAAATAAATATTGTTATAAATATTCATGTCTGCATTAAAACGATCATATTGAATAAAATATAATAATTTATATACAAATTATCAGAGAAGTAAATAGTAACAATTATAATAATTATATAATTGTTACTGTTATCTGTAATAATTTTTATAACATTGATCGCAAAAATTTTTTTTCAAAGCTTCAAATAGTTAAGAAATAAATATTCAACGTCTATGACTCAAAAGTCTTATATTTCTAATAAAAATCATAGCGTGTTTTAGCCGCGTGTTAATGAATTTCATTTGGGGTCATTCCATGACCCCGCGCGTGTTAATGATCGTTCAGGAGACGCGTCCTCTTGGGTTAAATAGTTCGTTTTTATTTGTGACAGGTTTATTCCTCTTTGCTTTGCTATGCATCTGTTAGATGTTGACTATTTGCTAATTGAGATAATATTAAACTGCAATTGTTAAGAAATTCCGGATCAAATTACAGTGTAAAGTTACCGGCACTCTGGATGCATAGTCCATAAAATTCATTTTTACAGTAAAAAATATTATACCGTAATTTTCACAGTTATGTTTATTTAATTACAGTAATTCAGTGATCTTAAGGTAATTATTACTGTAAAAATCATGGTATATCATATTTGATTGTTCTGTAACATTTTTCTGTGAATATTGGCTTCACGGTAAGGAGTATCGGCACCCTGAGTACCGGTAGTATTTATCGCAATTTAATGCGGGTTTTTTGCAGTGTAGAAGAGGTAAATCTTTTTCTTCGTTCTTCAACCCATGGGATGAATCTCTTTGTACTCAGAGTTCAACCGCTTTCTCTAATTTTCATTCAAATGCATAGGTTTTAAGAATTTTGTCAAAACTCCGAGAAAAATTGCATGGTCAAAACTACCAATATATTATCAAATTTAATGTATTTCTGGCACTATGGGAACACCGAAAAGCTTGATAATTTTTACCCCAGTGCTTTTACAATAGTTGTAGTAAAAATAACAATTAAATATAGTTTCATAGGTTTTATAATATGGGATAAAATTTGTTTAAGTGTCGTAAAATTTAGTAATTTCAACGTGATACCTTTAAGCATGGCATAAAAACCAGTTATTTGGTAAGTTTATTTTTTCCGTATTGTACTTATTGCTGTAAATTTCAGATTGCTGGTACCGTAACACACTCTAGAAAAAATGTATTTTACGATAAAAATGTACGAGCATCCTGAATGCCTGTTCTTTTTACCCTAATTTAATCCGTATTTTTTTCTCATTTTGGCCACACACAAAACCAATGTTAACCCACAATGTCCTTAACATGAACTTTAATATTAAGCAAATATGTACCTAAATAACGTTTTAAATTAAATCATGTTAATTTTATTGAATTGCATACTTTTCTCTTGGTAAAAAAAGAGCATGTTATATTAAAAATAAAAAACGAAAGCGAAATTTGCTGTACATAAAAAAATCTTCAGCGATTGTAACTTCCAATTCAATATGCACGCCTCAATTATGCGAAACTATAAGAAGCTTTGATCTATTCTCTATATGCAGCTTACCGTTACAGCTACTTAAACTCATAAATATTTGAATTATAGTTAATAAGCGATAAACATTATTCATTAAGACAACAATATCAGTACTTTGCGAGAATAATGCATATATCATCTTACAATATATTTATTACATGCATCCCTTGCTCTTATATGCTGTAGTAATCATCTAACTGCTTAATTTGGTTACGACTTCTCTCTCTAGAATTTTGAGGGTTGATTAAAATTACCAAAACACATCTACATTTAAATTTCAATTATTGTTACGACAAATAAGTTTAAAATATTAATTATTAAGTTTTGTGTTAATTTGAAACCAACTCGTTTCATATCCTTTAACCCATTAAAGTATAATTCTTATTAAACATGTTTTCTACTTTTTTCATTATTTCATATTAATTTAGATAAGATAAGGTGAAAAATATTCCTTTTAGCATTTTAATAATTTAAGGTTATGAAACGCAGCTGAGACACCGTTGCATTCTCTGCGTTAAATGTAGAGCTTTCTAAACACAGCTCACAATAGTTTTCAAATTTGCACTTGTTTGCAAATTCTCTAAAAAAAACAGTTAGTTGTTCTAAGAAAACAGTTCTAAAAAAGCAGTTATTGGGTGGAGATTGCCTAGTTAGCAGGGCGCTTGACTCATGTTCGTGAGAATGGGATTTCGAATCCAGACAGCCGATGTATAGTAAATGGTGACTGGTGCATGTTAAATCTGTGGGACCAGTAAGTCCTCCACGTCTCCATCACAAATTATACCTCTGGAGGTATTGAATTGGAGATTGATTCTTCTCTGGGTCAGGACAAAGTTACGACCTGTGGATCTACGGATGTATGAATGGGTCTGCCATATAATCGGGTGCGACGTATGGGTGTGGCAGAAATAGAATTCTTGACCATAGATGGCGCCACTGAAAAAAAAGAAGAATCACACTCAGTGTCTTAATGGCGTAGGACAACAACAACAACAGAAGCAGTTATTCTTCAATGAATTTTCTTTAATTTGCAAATTCAATTATTGATAAATATTTGAATATGAATAAAAAATAAAATTCCAAACTAACTTTTTTGGACTTTACATTTTAGTACAAATTAATTTCGATAATCTAATAGTCTTTCAGTAACTATTGGGCTGTTTTTTATGTTAAAAAAATAGTCAAATATATGTTTATTTGTAATTAGAATATCAGAAAAAATATATGAAAGGGGCACCAGTGTTCTATCTGGGTCAGAAGGTTAAGTTATAATAAATTGTATGCTTTGACTTTAAGGACTTAATTTAAATATAATTTCAATAAATGAATTTACATTTGGAAGAAATGACTATACAGTAAATAAATGCTTCTCAAAGGAAGCACATTTAATTAAATTAAGTATGCCTGAGTAAAAATGCTATTGCTATTCAAGAAACAACTAATAAATAATAAATTAGTCACAAAGATCAATTTAAAGAAGTGTAAGGTATTGTCTTATGACAATAGGTTAGGTTTTAAGTATTCAAGCGGATAAAGGATTTCATTTGTACCATAAATAGAATAATCGTATTTAAAAAGCCATTGGAAATTTGAACAAAATAAAAATCTGTTTTTAATCGAATGTAAGAATTCACATAAATGGGATTAAAATATTTAATTAACTTTAAATGCATTCATTTTTTGATGTAAATTGTAACAACGTTTTTAATCAATTTGTTTATTAAAGTATTTTTCTGACAGATGCAATTATTTATTAAACAGATCTCTACAATAATAAATTTTTTAGCTGTTATTGATGCATAATGTTTTTTTAAAAATAAATAGCTAAGAAGATATAAATTAAATTGAAAAATTAACATCCAGTAACTAATTTAACTATTACTTCAATTAATTTTGATTTCTGGTAAATTTCATTTGAAGAAAGCAGTTTTTGCAGCACTAAATGTAGGAAAAATTCACTAATTTATTCATAAATGTTCTAAAATGAAATTTTATTTATAATTATTCCGATTTTGCTTTCTAAGTGCAATATTTTCTTAACTTTACAATAAATATTTAGTTTTAAATAAGCATCAAAATTCATATTTAATATTATTGTTTTAAAATTTTATTTTAAAATTTTATTTTATTATTATGAAAATAAATGTGCTTTGAATAGTAATGAAATGTGTGCAGATGTCACTTCTCAAATCCTGTAGTGAAAAGTAAGAACCTCAAAAGAATATGAAAACATTCATACCAATTATTTCAATATTTCAAATAAATATTTTGATTTGAAACTAAAACTTTTATGAAAGATCGAAATTTGTGCTTGATTAATTAGTATTTAAAACGTGAAATAGTGATTTTATTAAATATTTAGTACACATTAATCAAGTACGCATCTAGTACACATTAAATATTAAAAATTTAGATGCTACTTAGAAAAATTCATTTGTGATTTTATTTCGTTATTCATCAACCTTTTCGTTATTCGTCATTAAAAAAAGGGAAAATCTGAAAATAAAGGTATGTATATTTATACATGTAAAGCTGTTTTATTTTCATAATATCAGTTATATTTCAAAAAATGAACTATTTATAATGGTCCAGAAGAAATATTTCCAATTAAAAAATATAACGTTAATAAATAATTATAGATTTTATTATCATGTGAAGATTAAATATATTCTTCTGCCTAAGCTTCGTTACTAAAATTAGAAAACTATAAACCAGTTTTCTATAACTTTTCTATCCAATTTTCAATATATTTTGATTTTAAATTGTGAAGCATTTCATTTCATTTCTATTTCATTATTTATTTGTGTAATGAGCTTTTCCCTCGACTTTAAACTTTTATTAAATTATAAATATTAACAACATTTTACCAAATTAATATTTTAACACTTTATAAATCGTTACAGATTTGTTTATTATGTCTTTTTTTAGACATAGATTCGAATATGAGTTATATTCAACAATCTTTGTGATCTGTAAACATTTACAATATTAAAAGAAATCTTTAAAATAAATCTTTACTTTTTTTAATATCCTTCTCGAAAACGAAAGAATAAACAAAAACTTTTAAATCTATTTTAAGGCAACAAAATAAACACCATGTTGGATTTTCAACGAATTTTTGTTTGAACGCTTTCTTATTGTGATTTTCATATTATATATTATGAAAACATTTCATGTATTATATATGTTGTTCGTTTAGAAAGAACAGTTAATTTAACATTTTCCCGCTTTTAACAGTTAATGTAACATTAATTCAACATTTTTTACTTTTTTTAAATCATTTTTAACCGAAAATCCATTCGTAAATGAAATGAGAGTATGACTATAAATGCAATACAAGATTATACAATTCTTTAAAAAGGCTAAGAGCTTCATTTAAACTTTGTTAATTGTTTTTATAATATTTAAAATTAAGTTTTTTAATATGTTCAGAAATATTCTTACAGCTCACAATGTTTCAAAGGAGATATATAGATGGTAAGAAATTAATAAGAAATCAAAATAAGTTGTTTTTAACATTTACTAAAACTCTGAAACAACTTCAGTAAAAATAAAAACTGAGAATTTTATCAAACAATATATTGTAATTTCAATATATTGTAGTTTAATAACATTATATAAATGTAATGTATCACAGCTCTAAATTACGACTCTTGTTATAAGTTAGTAACCATTCAGAATGTGAGCATGTGAGATCGATCAGCATGTGAGATCTACATGCTGATTCACAAATATTTTAAAAAGAGCAATTCAGATGAAAAAATAAAATATTTTAGAGTAATTAATCAGGGATCAAAACAACTTGTATATAACTCTTACTAAAAAGCAAAATCATCATCAGTAAAGATAAAACAGGAAAGTTTTTACGAACAATATTCTGAGTTTTGTTTCCGCATCAACAATAATTAGGATATTAATTAGCTCATTAAATTTCTGTTTTTTTAAAATAGAAAAATGAATCAGAGCAATTAAGCTTCAAAGTAAACAATTATGTAAGTTAGTGTGCACTACTTAATATTTCAGCGATTTCCTTATTTTCGGATTTAGCATTATGTTTGGCTTTAAGTAATGGCATTTAAACCACAAACTTTTTTTTCTTCCTTCTTAACATGATGTGCCTAATTACTTTAACTTTTAAATCGTTAAGAAATAAATTTTAAAAAATTTTAAAAATTACACTAGAATATTCGACGTAATAGCGCCATTTGCTTTATATGTAAATACATTTCTAAAAACGTTAGTCAAATCCAGAGTTATATACATACAAATGCGAAAATTTAAACTCAAATGTAATTTAAATATCTCTATTTTCCTTACTAATGCTAAAGACAAATGAATTCTTACTAAACATTTTAAATGCTTACTACTTTGCAAGTAAAAGAGTCACATTTTCTTAAAAAATGCATACAAAAAAATTTCCCATGATTGAAATAATATAATAGAAAAGAATTAAAACACTTAACTTCTTAAAACTGTTTACGACTGTTGCTTTCAATTTTGCTACGTCTCTATACGCCTAAAGCAAATCTTATTTCAAAATACGTACAATTATATTTAAGATATTATTTGGGAGAAGTGCTTCGTTTTCTCTTGTTTCTCTTACTATTGTTATTGTTTTGTCGGTCTATGAGGTTATTTAAATACTTACAAACAGTTTCTTCAAAAATACAAAAAAATATTAATGTAATAAACAGATTTAAATATTACAATCCCTTAGATAAAATTAAATTCCAAAAGTTTTATTCAATTGTAAGAAAATAACTAAACTGTACTACATGAAATAAGCTTTTTAAATTTTTTTAACCATCTTTTTGCGAAGCAAATAAGATTTGCTTATATTTTATTGGGGAGGTGTTTCAATAAAAAATTGAACCGGAATGTAAAAAGCTAGAGTCAAACTCTTGAAATATACTGAAAAAAGCGTAAGCCATTGTCAATTACCTTCCTGTGTAAGTGAAAAAATCACTTGTTTGACTTTTGACTTATATATTAGTTTTGTTTTATGAGAAATATTAAAATTAAATTTTCTGAAACAATGGTTTGAAATGTAAAATATTTTATTAGCTTAAGCAGTGCATTCTCCAAACTAAAAATTCTAATCCAATTTGTGGATATAATTCACGAGGAATATTCTTTGAAAGAACTTTTTTTTTAATTGAATTGTTTATTTTTTAAGTAATTGAATTCCCAACTTATAACTCAAAGCTTTCTAACCAATTTTTATGATTATTTCTCAGTCCTTCAAATATAAGAAAAAGGCTTTACATTGGACTTTTTTCAAAGAAAACATAATTATAATATAATAATGTGACTAACTTATCATGATTTAGTTTCAGAAAATGAAACTTTGAAAAGTAGTATCTTTTCTCCTTTATTTTTTTTGTTCTCTTGGCATTTAAATCGTGGTTTTTAAATGCAAATATATGTTTTTTATTTTAATCGTCGTTGATAACAAATATTTGTTAAAGAAATACTAGAAGAAAATTAATGTCTTAAAATTTATTTATTTTCAGCAAACTAATTTTTTTAAGTCACTATTCTTTTTTAAGCATTTATACATTTTTCTTGCTCGATACTTTTAACTATTTTTCAACACTTATGTCAATTAACTTACTGCTAATACACTCCTATTTTACTTTTTTCTCATCTAAAATTTTTTCTGATCCTCAGTCTTAACTTATCACAGAAATACAAGAGGGCCAAGCGGATCCTTAATCCAATCCTTTTTTTTTTGTATTTTAATAACAGGTAAAAAATTTATAATGTAATCAAAACTTTTCAGCTAAATATTTTTTATAATTATTTTGCGAGTCTTTTGTATTTTTCTTTAAAATTTATAAGCGTTCATTTAAAGATTAATTATAAAAGTATTTCTTTATGTATCGGATAATATACTGATAACAATTAATCTTTCTTGTGATGAGATGAACTACTAAAAACATGTTTTGATTAATCTTATACCATAAAGCCTCCTAGAAGGGTGTTAAATAAAAAAGGGAAATATTATACTTTTATTAATTGTAGTCTGCACTTTCAGTTTCATGCATTATTTCATGGTGTTGGTAAGAGCTGTAAGTCAGTATTTAAAGTATTCGAATCCAAATACGACCCCGAACTTTTCCGAAAGATTGACTCCGAGTCTAATCTACAATGTTGATAATTCCGGATCAAATTATGATTTAAAGTGCTGACACTAAGTGCGGATCAGCCGTAACATCCATTCATTTCGTAAAATTAATTTTTACAATAATATTTATTGAATTAGGATGATTCAGATATTTTATGGTAATTATCACTGTAAAAATGACTGTTTATCAGATTTTTTTATTCCGTATCAGGTTTCGGTAAAAAAGGATTTTACCGTAATTTTTTTACAATATATATTCAATGAATATTTCCCCCAAATTATAGGACAATATTAATTGTTGCATTTTTATCTTTTATTACCGTTTTTGCAAGGCAGTTTTTTAATGCTTTAACTTATAGTTTAATTGCTATTCTAATATTAAAAAACCTCTATTTTTAGCTTCTATCTACTCTGTTAAAAACTGAGTAAATAAGCAGATTTATATAAGCTTTTCTCTCGCTATACCAATAGATCTGACCTCAAATCGAAGTTTACTATTAGTACCAAATTTACATAAATGCGAAATATTTTGAAATATAAAGTGCAAATTTCCTTTAAAAGTACTGATGATTCCTAGGAAGAAAATTTTTTTTAAAGAAAAATAATTTGAAAAATATTTTTTTAAAAATAATAATTTTTCCATAGTTCTAAAAGTAAAAATAAAAATTAAAATACTGGGTATAACTTATAAGAACTCATTATGTTCATTTTATATAAAGTTTATCTTGAATTGTGTTGTAAGAATTTCCTATAAAATTTTTAAAGAAAATACATTAAAAGTCGGCAGTTTTCGCTTAACAATAATAACAATAAATAAACCACCGACTTCTCAACTGCTTCCCTTAAAAATTTTAAAACTAATTCTTACAGCACATTTTGAGATAAACTTTGTGAAAACTGAACATAATTTCAGGAAAACTACCAAAGACATCAGTTTTATTTTCATTAGTTGCGTGAAATGTCTTTTTTTAAAAAATATGGAAAAATATTTGATTTCTTGGAAATATTCTTAAACTATTATTTTTTTATTTATTGAATTAAACTGAGATAGGTTTGATATGCATATTTATTTAAAAATCGGTGTTTAACATTAGATTTTTGATAAGAAATGTTTCTGTACGCCGATTATTGAAATTTGTAATTTATGTTACATTACAAACTAAACTGAAACAAGTTTAATACAGCTATAGATCGTTGCCGAGAAATGATCAAATGCTACTGTAAGCTAGAGAATGAAATTAGTGTTGTTGTTTTTTATTATGTTTTGAGTTTTAGGCCATTGAGAGGGAAAAAGATGTAAATTCAAAGGTAAGATGTAAGTTCATGATTTGCATACTTCTTTATTACGATAGAAGACAATTTTTTTTTCTGCCAACTGTTACAAGATTAAGAATGCTTCTACTTTTTCAGTACACCTCACTGACCGTATAACTTGAAAAATTGATAATTACTGGACTAACTTCTTCAATTTCTCCTTTCCTGACATTAGACAAGGGTGGACATCTTCATCTCGTAAAGTTTTGGGAATAAATTACATTCCAAATTTTCAATTAATGACATGCTGAATCGAAAAAAAATATACATAGAAATAACCAAAATTTAAATTTTTTCAAAAAAATTATTAAATTATTAAAAAAGGATAAACATTATAATGCTAGACATTCGATGCTCTCAGGTGCGTTGTTAAGAAACAATTCAAACTTTGAGATGGAAGTAATTTAGTTATCTATATTTACTCAAAATGTAATATTTCAAAGTTCTGTGTTATTTTAAGAAATATTACATAAAAAAGTGTTCCTTAAACTCAATTTCATCAATTAAACTATATTTTACATTAAAAAAAATGAGAGAACTAAATTTCTTATAAAACTTGTGCTTAAAGCTTTCTCATTACGTAAATAATATTACGTATAGATAGACACTGATAAAAAAAATTTAAATATCATGAATAAATTTTAAAAAATAGCATTGGAAGTTTCCATCTAAAATCGAGAGAGTATTTTTTCCTGACCATTTTCTAGGTGAAATTCTTATCCTTTTACTACGATAGTTAGTTGTTTTGTATAAAAATAAACTCATGTTAAGTTAAACTCATATTAAGTTATTTTTATTTGAATCTATCATGCATCTTGAAATATTTGTAGAAACTCCTTATTACATTATTATTAAACTCTCCTTCGCTTGAACTATTTTCATAAAAAATAAGAAAAGATAGTCATTTTTGAATTAAGCATTTATGAATTAAAAAATGAACATTCAAAATTTATAGAACATTAGACATCATTATACGTAGGTTATTATTAGTTAGTTATGGTTATTATTAGTATATGTTATTATTAGTATGTATTATTATCATTATATGTTATCATTAGTATATGTTATTATTATTATATGTTACTATTAGTATATGTTATTATCAGTATATGTTATTATTAGTATATGTTATTATTAGTATAGTATGGTTATGATTATTATTATAGTTATTACCAGTATAGATTATAATATTAGACATACGTAGATTTGACATCATTAAAAGCTTAAAAATTATAGCGATATTGAACGTAAGTAATAAATTCTTATTACAAAATGTTCTAAAATATTAAAAAATATTTCGTAAAATCATGCATTTTATAAAATTCCTTTAAAACATAGATAAAGTATTATTGTGGTCAAAACAAATATTACGAGTTTGTAAGATGTTTACGAAACTGTGCTCAAGCAATTAATAATATTGCCAAATAGAATTATCGAGGCAGTTAACTCAATCAAACTCGAAGAGGCACTGAAAAAAACTTTTATAAATAAAAGTTTTATATTGACTTGGATTGAACAGCAAGGTTATGGCATATCTTATCATTGAGTTATCATTTAAAGAAGCTATCAGGAATGTAAAATCTATTAGGAGTTATGTCACTTAAGGTAATACCATTCGTTAATTAGAATATTTAATGTATTTTAGAGGAAATCGAGCGTATTTAGCTGTAGTCAAACTTCATTTACTTGATAATAAGACTCGGTGTCTATTGCTTCATTAACAAACGGTATTAATGATTCCCAACAGAAATACATAAATCGAGGAATAACAACCGAAATTACCCTATACTATCTTAGTTCCAAGCAATTTAACATATTTACGTTAAGTATTGCATATGTATGTGCATGTGTTGTAAGTTTTACTAATGAAACAATAATTTTTGAATTATTTACATATACTCCTTGAAAAAATACTTGGTTCATTAACTCTGCTATCTCTAATGAAAGTGGAATTACCTCTCTTTACTAAAAAAGATACTATAAAAAAGATGCTAGGAAGATCTTTCTATACTAAAGAAGATTTTAGAATATATTTTATTTGAAGCCATGCAAAATGCTAACATACGAATAAAAAAAATTAAAGCTTTGCTCTTTTTGTGAATAAGTGATTTTAAAAATGTTCTGTTTTTGACGTTAAGGCTAATCTTTTTTGAAGAAATGTATTTCTTTTCCAGAGTGTATCGAGTGCATTTAAAGGAAACTTTTATTTACTTTGCTTTCCCAACAGAAATACATAAATCGAGGAATAACAACCGAAATTACCCTATACTATCTTAGTTCCAAGCAATTTAACATATTTACGTTAAGTATTGCATATGTATGTGCATGTGTTGTAAGTTTTACTAATGAAACAATAATTTTTGAATTATTTACATATACTCCTTGAAAAAATACTTGGTTCATTAACTCTGCTATCTCTAATGAAAGTGGAATTACCTCTCTTTACTAAAAAAGATACTATAAAAAAGATGCTAGGAAGATCTTTCTATACTAAAGAAGATTTTAGAATATATTTTATTTGAAGCCATGCAAAATGCTAACATACGAATAAAAAAAATTAAAGCTTTGCTCTTTTTGTGAATAAGTGATTTTAAAAATGTTCTGTTTTTGACGTTAAGGCTAATCTTTTTTGAAGAAATGTATTTCTTTTCCTGAGTGTATCGAGTGCATTTAAAGGGAACTTTTATTTACTTTGTTTTCTCTTATTATTATAAATTATATTGTTATTATTAATTTTGTTTCACACTCTTATTTTCTTTTTCTTCATTAAGTTTCCCTTTAATCGCAGCTAATCATCATGAACGTATCTTACTCATAATCATTATTAATATTATTATGTAAAACTTTCTTGCAAACGCCAATCATGAGCCAAAGGAGCCGTAAAGATAAAGGCTCCACAATTTTGTGACCAACATGATGGTGACAATATAGACAGCATTGCGCACTGGCTGCCTTTACTTCTAAAACAATCTGGTGCATATCAACCTTAAAACTGGAGGGGCTTTTAACCACGTCCGGAGATAAAGCCTCAGTACTTCAAAACGATAATTTGGTATATTATTATTATTTTATAACCGGAGTTCAACACCTGACTCAGCTCTGAGTTGACGACTATCAATGTTAGTCTCGGTAGCCTGGTGAGTTTGAACCTAACTCAACAGACAGGCAAACTCCCATATCAAGCATTGGGTAAAATTAGCCTTAATGGGAGACATTTTTAATGGAACTAGCCCGCATTTGCGTTACATAAAGAGAAAAATCACAAGAACATCCCTCTGGTAGACCAACAGCAAGGCGATTCTAATCCTCGATTCGAGGATATTTTACATTAGCAGTGTGGTCATTAGCAGTGTGGTAGCAGAATTCATATCAAATACTCACTGCTGGTATACGAACCTGAGTCAACTCTTTGGGTATCGAACTTTCTATTCCCTGAGCCTATATTATTATACTACTATTATTATTATCATTATTATTATTATGCAAGATATAAAGCATAAAAATATTATGATACTGTTAAAAGCTCTCACTGCACGTCTGTCTCACTGCACGTGCAACTCCAGATGTCTTACTCGTCAAAAAAGTCAATAACAAAATTGATTTCAAAATATTTTGTTTTAAATTTTTTACAGTTTAAAGTCTGAAGTATTTATTTAAATGATTTAAATGCCTTACTGCCATTTTAATCACATAACTTTAAAAAGAGTGTGGTTAGTCAAAGACATCAGAGAACCATATCTAATTAAATTATTTAAGGACATTGTCTCTTCAATACTGTGTCCAATAGAGACTATTAAATATTTACAGGTTACACAGTATTGTAACTAAATTTTAAAATTTTTATTTTTTTTTAAACTAAGTGCTTTTTGTTTCTTTTTTTATTAAAAAAATAACTTACTTCCTTGAAGCAGCAGACTTTTTTATTGTTTCTCATTCCAGAATTTTAAGATATCAAGGAAACTATTTATATCTTTAGTGTACCGTGGTACAAAGCTGGAAAACTTATTATGCTGTCAAAGTTTGCCACTTTTTATTTTAAAGCGTGAAGTTGATGTTGAAGGTGTATAAGAAAATTTAGAAAGGATAATGAGGTTTTTTTGCTAGCTGTGGAAAAGGCTGTAATTGCCTTTAAAGAATAAGCTCTTAAGTATAAATTTGACGTCATTTTTTTAAAAAAATAATTCTTCATAGTTTATATCATAGTTTTTAATGTTCCTATAAAATTTTTATTCGACAAAAACTATGCAAGTTTTTATAAAGATTTATCTTACTATTTTCAGTTATTAAATTGCTCTTAAATATCACTTACTTTATGGAGCAGCTTGGTACAAAACTGAGCAACTGTTAGAAACGTTTATAAATGAGAAAAATAAAGCAAATATCAAGACTCGCACTCCATTTGATAAATTTAAAAATATTTATTTCAAAATGCCTTCTTTTTAAATGATATAAAAATATTCTGTAACTTAATATTTGCTTTAGAAGCTTCATCTTTTATAAGATTTAGTAACTTTATATTTGATTTTTATTTGCGTTCGAAAAAAATTTTGTTTTGCAACGAAAAACAGTATTGATTACAACGAACTCATGAAAGCTTGTTAGCGAAGCGTGTAAGTGATTCCCAGTAGTATAAACAGATGTGAAATCAAATATTTTTAGCACATGCCTTTCCCCGTGTGCAATAAAAAATGGTTTATAGAGGCACGGTCTTGATTTAAAAATAATTTTAATGTTTAAATAATTGGAAATCATATATTTGTAATGTTAGAATTATTAGAATCTTATCAATATGATAATTGAACTTTTATTAATATGATTATTATTAATATGATAACTCGATTATTATTAACAAAGACTGATGATTAAAATGGACTTTCAATTCTTTCAGAATTTTCTTTTCTGAAAGATCGAAGAAAACGTTAAGTTAAAAACATTTTTAAAAATTAAATGGTTCAATTTAAATATTGAAAATTTATACAATCGAATAATTTGATTACTTTCTGCAAACAGTAAAAACGGTGAACATACACGTTTGCACATCAAATTATGATCTTTTTAGTATCAACATAAAAAAAATATATATATATAAATTGTAATTAAAAGTTCCACATACATTTTAAAATAAATTTGATTTCTATTAATACTATTTTAAAAAATAAATCGGCAAAGAAATTTTTAGACTCTTTAGGTGAGTTAAGATTATGCAATTAAGTCTCCTTTTTCGTTCACTAAAAAAAAATGTGATCGAAACTACCAAAACATGGTAAGATTTATAGTGTTTCTGGCCCTAAAGAATGAGTTGAATGAAGCAACCTTGACTGTAACTCCGGGAAGGAAGTATGTAAAAGCACACATGCAAAGATCTGCTGTTTTCAGAGTTCCAAACAATAACTGACGATTATTCCGTAATATAAATTTACAGATGTTACATGTTCAATGGTGCGGGATAACAAAATTTGGAACATAATATATGAACATGAACTGTAAATGAAGGTCTCCAAATGCAAAATAGATGTGTATCATTTACTAAGTGGTTAAAGAGTTCTAAAGCAGCAAGACAACAGATGTAAAGATGATTGTCTTCTACAAAGCACCGAAACTGTAATTAAGAAAATTCTCAATGTAAATGAACAGATATAAATGTGTACACAGTGCCAAGCTGCAACGGAAGAATGTTCAATATGTGGCGTAACTACCACTACGAAAATTAAACTTCAATTTATTGGTACATAATGCATGCTAACTTGATTCAATCATGAGGTACCTTTTGATAGATAAAGTCTGGTATTGTCGACAACTCCCCCACATTGGTGACCCGGACGTGATTTGAACACGCAATAACGCCCACTTCAATCTGGTGACGCCTACTTCGGTGGATGGTCCACATTGAACAGTTGATTTGCTACTTGTGACTGCAGCAAAATCCACCTCCTCACGCTGTTGCTACTCAGTCTCGTCTCGATTAAACACACATCTGCCTGCATACACTCGACTGCTAATGGCAACACAGGAGCGACTACGACTGTGAAGTTAATACACCTCTCACATTCAGCACTAAAAAAAACCAGGTGATCTTAAAACCAGCTCTCCCGGTCTTTCACAAGTATAGCAACTACTGGTATCCGTTCATCGAATTCTATCCTTGATAAAATTCTGGTGGGGGAGTATTGTGTCATAACTACCACCACGATAATTAAACATCAATTCACTGGTATATAAGACATGAGGAACCTTTTGATAGATGAAGGTTGGCATGGTCGTTAACTCCGCCCCCACAAATACTATAAATTTACAGATTTGAAAGTATGCAGTGAAAATCGGTATAAATGAGTCAAATAAGACATCCTTGAAAGAGTACTGTCACTGATAAATGTTTCACAGAATTAAAGATGAGTTAAATTATATCAAAGAAATTTGTAACTAGTTCAAGGAGTAGTAAATTATTCCCTAATGAATGAAGTCTTTGTAAGCAGTTGCAATGAGTTTCAAAATATAAAAAATATCGTTTGAATATTTACAATCTCGTTTGAACATTTACATTAGTGCATATTTATGCACTAATGTAAATGTTCAAACGTGATGACAAATCTTACAATATATCCACTTTAGTATCAGAATCAGTTAAAAGGTAGGTCTCAGTTCAATAAAAATTTCAGTAAAGTGATATCAGGCAGTACACAAATAGGAATATTATTATTTTCCATACCCCTAACAAAGCGTTTTGCAACCATATAAAAACTAAATTCTTCAAGTACTATTAAAATCTGAATTACAAATACGCTTTTTCGCACTCCCACTCATAAAAGCATGCGTTTTTAAAACATTTTTAAGCTAAATTCCACACTAAAAAAAAATCGGTTCAAATAACGCTAAAAAGTACCAGCATTCAGGGTGCCAGTACTTTTTACCGTAAAATCTATTTTGTTACAGAACCAAAAATCCAATGTAATGTAACTTTTACTGTAATGATAAATCTGAAATCACCGAATCACCCTTATTAAATAAATATTACTGTAAAAATTTATATAATTTAAATATTTTAAATATTCTATATATTTTAATTTAAATATTTTATATAATTTATATATTTAAATATTTCATATAATTTATATATTTAAATATTTTATATAATTTATATATTTTAAATATTTTGCATTAAAATGGATTTTATAAATGATAAACCCAAAATGCCAATACTTTAAACCGTAATTCGAACCGCAATTTTTGCGGTATAAAATACTATTAAAATTTGCTACACAGATAGAAATATTATGTTTTTCTTATCCTTAACAGAAAACATACGTTTTAAAAACATTTTTAAACTAAATATTATGGTATTATTTAAATTTGCTCCACAAATACTCTGCTTTTCAATAATCTTAACAGAAAACAAAATTTTCTATGATCATGTCTCCAGAGATGAATTGTCTCTAAAGGCAACTTTAAACAATATTTTAACTTAATTTGTTCGAGAATTCTCAAATTACCTCTTTAAGTGTTGGAAATGAATAAAAAATATTTTGACTCCATGAATGCCATTCATTAAAATTAAGTGAAATACTAAGCTTAAGATAATTGGCGATAATTAACTTAAAGGGTTTGTAAGAAAAATTTAAATTTCAGCACAAATAGCTCAAATTTGTGTGAATATGTAATATTTTGTATTTTTGTGAACTCAAAGAAAAAATTTTTGGTATGGTTTTAATAAGTGAAAAGTTATTTTAAAAACAATTCAAGTAAAAGCAAAGCAAGCTGATTTTATGATCAAGAACACATTATCATGAGTGCTTAGTTAGCTTTATATTTTTGACGGACGCCAAACTTCATTAAAATGAATTTGAACACTAAATTTACTTTAATATAAAATTCTATTTGGCGGATACCAGTATAAAAATAAATTTCTATTAAGTATAATTTTCTTAAACTCCTTTTCAAATTTCTGAGAAAAGTATTTGCTCAAAATAATGTTTTCCAAACACGCAAAGCTCGCTATTTATGTATTTTTTAACTCATTTGAATAAAAATTTTAAAGGATACATTTTACAAACAAAGTTTTCACTGAAAATAACACTATTTGGAATGCTTTAATATTATTTAATTAGTTAAATAAAAAGTTATCGCATATATGGAGAAAAACAATTTTGGTAAAATTACAGTACTATATGGTGATGGCATTTCTAATTTATAAAAAAATAACTCCGATTAATAAAACCGAAGTATCGAAGTATACTGTATTTAAATCACTAATCTGGTAACGCTTCCGTTCTTATGATAATGGTTTAAATTGTGGTTTTCAAAATTCTTATTACCACATATTCTAACTACCACTCTGTGTATGAAATAAAACCGTTAAAGTTTTATAGTTATCATTAAATGAATAAAACACCCTATTGGTGAATGTTTGCTAGTAATGCATTTAAATCTGTTATCTAATGAATGAAGAAATTAAAAAACCATTGAGTCTTCAATGACTCAAAGACTCAATGTTTTTAAATTTTTTTGATAAGTATTTTATTGAATTAGTAATAACTTACTAATTCAATAAAATATTGTTTAAAATTTGAGAAATCTTTCATTCCTCGTCACGTCAATAAATTTTTTGATATAATTTTTATTTACAGTAGTCTTAATTCTAATTTCTGATAATATATTTTCAAATTAATGGACTTTCGAGTTATGCATTAATAAAAGCACTGATTTTTTTTAAAAATTTAACGTTCGTATTTTCTTTTAAGCGTTGTTTAATAAGCAATATTTTACAAACAATGAAAAATGAACCTATTCAGGTTCATTTTTATTAATTCCTTAAACTTCAGAATAAATTTATAATATCTTATTTCAGAAAAATTACACATAAATTGTGAACCGAATCAAACCTGAGCTGATTTTTTAATAACATGCTTATATACACAATATATAACATTTCAAACATCTTAATACCAATCCTCACTTCCAAATAAAAAGTTTCCGAATAAAGTTTTTCAAAATTGTTCTTAAAAATATAAATTTTCCTTTACAAAGAAAAATTTTGAAAAATTTTATGATAAGTAGCTATATTTTAACATGGATGTAAAGCAAGTAAACTCAATTTTCACAGTATCTAAATTTGTAAGCATTACATTACAAATTTAGCACAAAGCATATAATCATAGATTTAACTAAAATAGTATGTAAAATAAATAATTCCTAAAAACTAAAGTGGTAAAACATTACTTGATTAAAAATATGCAAATACGTTTGATTCCAAAATATACAAATTGGATATAACGATCAACATGTTTCAAGAGCTAAGAAACAGACATCCGTTTTCAAGACTTGTCAGACGTGAATTAGAAAAAATTAAAAGTAATTTGAATTATAAAACATAAAGTTACTAACGAAAAATAGAAAAATAAAGATGAGAAACAAATTTAAAAAAAAACACAGTAACAAGGAGAGAAAAAATAAAAAACAGAAAAAGATAAACCTCAGTGGCTCAGAGAAGCAACAAATCATGGTAAAATGCATTTCTATGTGGTATGGAGAGGTGGTGAAGAGTTAGTGTCTTTGGCAACGGAATCAGCATTCCCTTGTCAACGGTTAACATTTTATTTTTCTTTTAATCAAAATTCAGAATTGTTCTCATTGGTTATAATATATTTATAATATCTTTTGGGAAAACATGCAAATTAAGCATAGAAATGCAATGTTACCTTTTAAACAATTTTATCTAAAAAAAATACTTATTTATAAATAACATAACTGAACTGTTTAGGAAGAGCCATAAGCTTCTAGGTCATTGACTTTACCAAATTTATGGGAGTGAACTTCTAAATCTTAATTTATGATGACATAAAATAACTATTTAACAATATATTTTATTTTTTCTTGAATAATTCAAAGGCAACATAAAGTAGCTATGTTGATTTTCAAAGAATTTTATTTTAGAAAATTACGCATACATAAGCAACTTAACTGAGCAGTTTATGAAAGGCCATAAGCTTTTGAATCATTCTCTTTACATCAGTTCTGCGAGATACATCTTATAAATAATTTAGTAATAACATGAAAAAAACGCGTTAATAATATCTTTAGTGTGGCGGAGGTTTGTTTCTCCGTCATTAGCCGCCAATATTCGTATAGTGGATTTTTACTTAGCCTTACAAAAATACATTTTTGATTATGAAAATACTAAAAATGGATAATGTCCAAGAAACAATATATAACTCGTTAAAAAGAAAATTTACTTTATTAAGCATAATAGGTGATATAGAGAATGGCCATTTCTTAATCTAAAAAAATATGAAATCCCTCAAAGGGATGAAATCAGAATACTCTCTATTGAGAGATCATACAGCAAGAATATCATTTCTGACGGTTAGAAATTTAGACTGGGGAGGCCCCTAAGAGCACTCCCAGTCTCCACAAATTTGAAATTAAAAGTGAATATAATTATTCCCAACGGACATCGAGAGCATGGGTAGGAGATCCAAAATTGACGATTTATTATAATATATCATAGCCAAAACAAAGCCAACTAGCGTATCAATATGGGTTTAAAAGAACACCTTGGCGATCACGAGTCGCCAACAAATTTATGAGAATTATTGCAACCATGCAACCGAAACATATAGCAGTTGGAAATTTAGAATAACAAGTTATAAATAGATTTTTGTTTTCGATTAGAAGCGACAGTGAATTAATATGTCTGCATTAGTAATGAAATAAAAAAAGTATCCGTTACATTGATCTAGAAGAGAAGAAATAAATATTTTATGTTCGTTTAAAAAGATTAAGTTTTTGATTTATTTTTAAATGTAATTCTATTAATAAAAATAAGCTTAAGTAATGAAGGATATTTTAAAAAGATAGGAAATAAATATGTAATGCCAAATGTTGGCATCACATATAGTTTTACAATATGTGATAAAATTTGGTAAATATTGTAAAATTTAGTTACTTTTTACATGATATCTTAGAGTGTGACATAAAAATAATTTAGTCGGTTAAATTTATTTTTCAGTTTGGTATTGTTTATTTA
>NC_092208.1:26547399-26551124 GCF_043381705.1 Parasteatoda tepidariorum | reverse complement strand
AAAAAAAAATTAATAAATAGCATTGCTGCTAGCATTTTAAAATGACTTTGCACTAGCATTGACTGTTTTGTATACTTAAAAAATTTAATTGAATATCAAAATGTCATTTTCCTTTCATGTCCCGAACAGTATTTCCAATAATAACTAGCTTCAAAATTTCCCATACATTTTTCAGAATCTAATTTTTTTATCTTATCCTATGTAAGCATTTCTAGAATATACGCAGAGGGTATTGCTTACTAAAACTTCGCTTAAAATAATTTTTTCTCTCAATAATTTGTTTGTCCCATGAAAATCTGTCATTTTCCTGGCTACTTTTATTTAGTGATTTATAACCAAAATAGATATCGCCAGGAATCAATATCTTATGTTAATAGATTGATTAGATACCCTTCTATCTGAACATGATTTGTTGCACGAATAAAGAACCAATTTTCTGGCTCAAAATCTATTTCAAAAAAGTTTTCAAGGTAAGTAGATTTTTATGCTGTCATTTTCCTGGCTTCTTGAAATCATTAATAACAAGAACTAAATAGATTTATTAGAGTTATTTTAAGAAATACTGTTGTTTTCTGCAGAATATAAACGTCTTCGGCCAAAATATTAAATTAAAGTAAAGTTATAAGCTATAAAATGACGAATTTGTCATTATCTTGGCTGTCATTTTCCTGACTTATGAATGCCAGGACATTGAAGAGTTACCAGAAATTCTTTTTGACTGCTAATACTGTAAAGAGGGAAAGCAAATATTAACCAAATAACAAGTTTATGTATGATTGTAATATGCTTGGATGTAATCAAAGTTATTTATTCATTTAATGATTAATTATTATACACAATTTTATTCTGTACATATCAACAACAAAAATTTTTTTGTTTCTTTCTACAGCGGATAAAAAGAATTAATTTAAGCAATTTATGGTCCACCTAACATAAAGGCTTAAGTTGAGTTACTTACTATTAACTTAAAATGACTGTTTTTTAAACTTCTAAGGTAATATGTCATTTTCCTAGCATTCAAGATTTGGTGAATTTCTATATTATTTTTTTTCTCGAGAAAATGTCAATAAACTACACTGCTGTCTACAAGATATTAAAAAGTGTAGCTAAAGAAGTATACAAAAAAATTTAGATTATTTTGAAGATTTTTTAATTTTGAAGAAATTTTTTGGTCCGAATTGTCATGTTTCGTGAGAATCACCCATATACATGTATATCTATATATATTATTTAATACAATTTAATGAGTTGTTTGGTTTGGAGTAGTTCCCAGGAAATGATAACGCTTAAAACAAAGAAAGTTTCGTGAACCTTCTGAATCCATTTTTAGAGTGCATAATTTATTTGCTTACTTTGAATTAAAATTGTATTAAATTGAAATAATTAAAGTTTGGAAATGCATACTAAATAGCTTAAAGGTTAGAAAATTTTTAAAATAAAACTTTTCCCTTAATAAAATCAATTAAATAATTTGCTTAAATAGTTTTCTCAAATGAAGAAAACGAAATTATTTTTCCAATTTAAATAATAAGATATCATTAATTAAATACCTAAAGGATTTATATATTCATTTCTAAGCTTTTCTCAGGATCACTTAATATGGAGGCATACAATTCTAGACTTAATAAATGTTAATTTTCTATTTTTTTATTACTGACATATTTGCTGGTAGGTTTTAATTTGCTAAATTCCTGCAGCTTTCCTGGACCAAAACAGAAAATAATGGTTGGAAAAAGTTTTATTGGATCATATAAGCATTATTTTTTTATTTATGTGCATTCATATAATAAGATTAGTTTTAATGCTAGATTTATTCATCTTAAAATATTCTAACTTACAGTTTATCAAATTCTCTTTGATGATTAAAATTTCTAAATTATAAGCAAAAATATAATAATTCTAAGGCAAAAATATAATTTTTCTTCGATTTGGTATTTTTGAAGTGTTATAATTTTAAACGATAAGGCAAATAAATGCACAAAGTATTCTGTATATTTTTCGAAAAAAGATAGGGAAATAAAAAGCGGGAACCTTAAAACTATATCTAAACAGATTATTATTTACAAATTTCCACTTTTTATTTAAACTAATTGCATTTAATTTAATTTAAATTAATAATTATTAATAATAGTGAGTTTGATCTTAGTAAAAATATTCATTGAAATATTCAATTATTGCCTAATTAATTATTAATTTATTGATTAAAATCTTTTACAAACGCATATGAAAACCTCAAGCAAATTCTATGATCAAAAGAACTTAAAAACTTCGTTATATTTTTTTTATCCAGCATTGTTTTTCTGTTGATGAAATTTTATTTATTCAATAAAAGATTTTAATCTTCCTCTCCACATTAAATCCCCTCAAATTTTTCTTATTTAAAGCATATTTTTTAAAGATTAAATAAAATATGCAAATCTAAATTTTTTAATTAAATTTGCATCGAATTGAATTAGCAATTGTGTTTGTTGAAAAGATACTTCTCTAATATCTTTTGAATAATGTTCAGTTACTTTGTTTAGTTTAAATTTGGAATGCATTATCTTTCATGTTCTTGCTGGAAGCAACCGAGAAATTGAAAACAAATGAAATTATTTTAAAGGAATTCAAAGCCTTTGAATTTAAAAATTTAATCAAATTTTATTCGCTCTGATTTTATTTTTCTCATCCTTTTTATGTATTATTTTTAATCTAAAATTCAAACATTTAATACATTTTTTCTTGAAGATATTTTTCACTTAAACCAAAAAAATCTCTAAAAGTTGCTGAAAAATTTAAAAAAAAGGAAAGAATGTTTTTTTTATCCATGAAACTGATAGCCACAAAAGTCACAAATACCGAAAAATTTGAAAAATTAATTAAACTACATTATAAAAAATTCTGAATCTAAGTGCGGTAAAAAGCATCGGCACTTGTTATCATAAAATTCATTTTTACCGAAACATAATACGGAACAAAACAAAATGTCGTTTATCGTAATTTTTACTTACTTATTTACCACAAAACCACTGAAATAATTAAATTAAAAATATAAAAAATAATAATACTGCAAAAATTGGATTTTATGCTAAAAAGGATTTTACGGTTGATGTACCCACAGTGCTAGTACTTTATATCGGAATTTGATCCGGAATTTAGTTCAGTGCAGCTGAATACTCATTCTACGTATGGCATGAAAAAAAGTAAACAATCAATAAATTAGAATTAAACGAATAATTCGAAAATGTTCCAATTTTTTAAAATTTAATTTTAATTTATTTGCCCTTCCCGTGGTTGCTTTATGGAGATTAACTGTATTTAGTATTAATTACCATGATGTTGCTTGTACCCAACTCATGATAGTCAAAATTTAACGCAATCAAGCGATTATCTTAACCCTTTCGAGATACCGGGAAAAATTTCTATCCGTAGTGTCTATATTAAAAATACACATGATTAGTGCAGTTTTAATGGGTATACAATATACTAATTTTACTTTGTATATACAGGGTGATTCTAAAAAGATGGGCAAAATTTTAGGAAGTGATAGTACACACCCAAGTAAGCAATTTCTATCAAAGAATAAATGGTCGAAAACAAAACGCAAAACCGCTAGAGGGCGTCAAAGTTTATGTTCTTATATGAGGCAAAAACACACAAAGAACGATGAAGTTAAGTTATAAAAGCAAATTTAATGGCATGTGATTACAATAAGTGTTCAAAACAGTGGCCGGCAGCGGCTATGC
>NC_092208.1:26546119-26547314 GCF_043381705.1 Parasteatoda tepidariorum | reverse complement strand
CCGGCCACTGTTTTGAACACTTATTGTAATCACATGCCATTAAATTTGCTTTTATAACTTAACTTCATCGTTCTTTGTGTGTTTTTGCCTCATATAAGAACATAAACTTTGACGCCCTCTAGCGGTTTTGGGTTTTGTTTTCGACCATGCATTCTTTGATAAAAATTGTTTGCTTGGGTGTGCACTATCACTTCCTAAAATTTTTGCCCATCTTTTTAGAATCACCCTGTAGTTTAGTACAATTAGCATCCATTAAAACTAAACCAACAGACATTATATCAGTTGTTTTTCAAAAATCATTGGCGTGAATAATAGTATAAAGATTTTTTTACGTTTCTTCTAAGTGAAGTACTATTTCTCCATTAATTTTGCTTTTTTTATATATGTTTTTTAGTTCAATTAGTACCTATTATCAAAATATTTTAAATTGTTTAGTTTTATGGAAACACATTTTACGATCATAACACTAGAAAAATAAACAGGCGGTTTAAAATACTAATTAATACTATACTACGACGCTCATGCTGATTATTGATTTATATTTTATCAATAGAGGGTCTTAAACCAATGAAAAAATTTCTTTTTTCTTTTTTTCAAATTTTCAACATTGCAATTGAAATTTTTGAGTGATTGTTTTGGATTAAGGGTGAAATTGTCCCTTTTTGATGCTTTCTAAATTTCAGAGTAACTCCGGAAAAAACTGCAGAACGAGCACCAGAATTAATAACTCCAGAACAAGTGGTTCAGGAGTTACAAATGAGACACACAGACAAACATTTCTTTTTATTATGGATTATTACTTTATTATTTTATTAAAAGGAAATTTAAATGTATGGTTTGTAGAGTTTAGCTAAATAAATCAAGTATTAATTCTTAAGGAGTTTCAAACTGATGGCACTGCTGACTCAAAACACTGCGTTATAAATTCTTTTTTTTTTTAATTTTAACTTTTTTTTTTCATTTTGAATGAATTATTTTCAAGTTGCTGTCATCTATACTTTCTGACTACATGTTGTTGCCTAAAATGATGATTATTTAGAAAATATCCACTTTTTAATTCTTAACGCCACCTAATTGCGAAATTTGTAAACAGTTTCGACTCTTAAATAGTATAAAATCCTTGGTTTTGCAAAAAAAAAAAAAAAAAAAAAAAAAAAAAAAAAAAAAAAAAAAAAAAAAAAAAAAAAAAAAAAAA
>NC_092208.1:26507115-26546103 GCF_043381705.1 Parasteatoda tepidariorum | reverse complement strand
TGCACCACCGTTTTTTTTCTTTTTTTTTTTAAATTTTTTTTTTTTCTTAATTTATTTATTTATTTATTTATTTTTTTTTTTTGCAAGCATTTTTAGTATTTTGTTACGTAAGTTTTATTGAGATTCAAAATGGCAAATTAAAAGTCGAGTACAGAATTTTCTTTACATTTTATATTCAAATGTATAAATACTTAAAATAGGGACATTAAAATCAGGCTGCAAATCAGTTTTACTACGTTTAGGTAAAAAGAGCATTTATCGTATGAAGTGGTCTCTGTTTTAGAATATCCAACGTTTTACCCAGGCATTTTCTCATATAACCTTTTCCTCTAATTACAAGCCAGAGATGAAAAAAACGTTAAATTTAAAACTATAGGAACTATGTAAGATATAGCAGGAAATATAATTTGGCTTCAAAATATGTATTTTCTTTTTTTCCGTGAGTCCTGAGAAAGATATAGGATTCACTAAAAAATATTAAAAATTTGAACAAGAAAACAAGAAAAAAATTTTAAATTATAAATTGGTGTATAAAATATTTATAAATTATAAGTGTTTAATTTACTCATAATTGAAATTTCAAACTTGATAAAACAATTTCGTCCCATTATTAATATACTTGATTCTATAGAATGTAAATTAACAATTATTTAAAAGATATCTTTGAATATAATTAGGGGATTTCATAGCAGAAAATGAACAACTTACTTTAATGATTCAAAAGTTTTTAAGACTGGGATTAAATTTTGATTAGGTGAAACAAAATCAAATAATCTCATAACAAAGGTATAACGAAAAAATATATAAATAGCTTAAAATTCATCGAATAAAACCTTAACTCAAAATGTGATAAAGAATTGATTTAAATCTTAAAGTTTTTTTTTCGTTATTATTAAAACTGATTTTCTTTCTTAACATATTCTTGTAAAATTTACAATTGATTAGCTTGAATCTTACAACTTATTCATTTAAATGTTGAAACAGATTCATGTAAAACTTGCAGTAAAGTCCTTTAAATCTTACTGACTCCTTTAAATCGTACTAATTTCCTTAAATCTTATAGTGCTCTTAAAACTTTATTGACCTTTCAAAACTTATTAAGCCCTTTAATTTTTGCTGATTTCTTGAAGCCTAAGTGATTCCTTTAAATTTTGATATGATGTTACTAATTCATTTTCAACTTAATTTGAGTTCAACTGATTCCCTTAAATCTTGCTACAATCTTAGAAATAAAAACTCTATTTTTTGAGGATTCAGAAATCCTTGAGCAGAATTTCGTTAATTTTTAGAATCATTACGTCACGAAATCTGATTTCTAACGAAGGGAATTCGAAAATATATGAGGAAAATACTTCCTCAACTCAAAACCTTATTGTAGTGCATTGTGGAAGACAGTTAACTGAAATGACGACTGTAGAATAAAGACTAGAAAATCAGAGATAAAGTGACGAATTTTATTGATGGACCTTTATGGTGGTCAAGGAGTTGGCCTCGTACCAGAAAGATACGAGGTTCAAATCTTGCTTCGGGCATAAGTGAAATTTACACCGAAGAACCATTGCATTATGACCACCCTGATAATAACATGTAGGACCACCTTTAGCCCTCAAAACTGCTAGCACTCGCAATGGCATTGATTCCACAAGGTGCTGATAGGTAGTCTGAGGTATCTGGTACCAAGCGCTCACCAACTGGTCCTGCAATTCCCTCACATTGCGAGGGGGTAGCGTGGCAGCACGAATTTGGTTTTCCAAGTAGGACCACAAATGCTCTATTGGATTAAGGTCAGGTGAATTTGGGGGCCAAGACATGACTTGAAAGTCACTGGAATGTTCCTCGAACCAATCCATGACGATTCGACCCTTATGACATGGTGCATTATCCTGTTGGTAAACACCATCCCCCGCAGGAAAAACTGTTGCCATGAATGGGTGAACCTGGTCTGCAACTATGTTCAAGTAGCTTACAGACGTCAGGGATTGTTCTATGAGGATTATGGGTCCTAATGTGCCCCATGAAAACATTGTTCCTGGGCGAGAAGCCATGAAAACCTGGGAGAGCCCATTGTTATAGATGGAGGGCGGTCATAATGTAATGGCTCTTCAGTGTATTTCTCTGTTCAATTTGCCCTTGTTGCATTGTGCCACTTATAAGGTGACTACGTGAAAGTGATTATTAGAAAGGTAAGGTACATTCGATACTTCTATAATTTGTCTATTGTTTCTTTTTTGTGGAAAAAATTGGAAAAGTTAAATATTTCTTTAATTTTGACGCAATTCGCTTCCTTGAGGAAGTAATAATAGTTATCTCATTATTAGCGAAAGTTTTGCTCGGAGCATATACCAGAAAACGGCATCGTGAAAAACGAAATAAAGTTCGTGAAATTTTAGTACTATTTTTTTGCAATGTACATTTGAATCTTAATTTAGACTAACTTATGTAGACTATCTACATCAATAAAGATTGTGAAATATGTTTAACTTTCTAGGATTCAGAAGAATTCATAGTGCGAAAAAGACCCACAGTTCTGCTAAACAGATTATTGTACGCTTTGCAGAATGTTATACAGCCAGATGAAGTTGTCACCAAACAACACCAAGAACTGGAAAGAAGGAACTATCCTAAACAGTACTGGAGATGCTATTTTAATGCTGTTAGTTGTTTCAAACGGAAAAGACAGGTATTCATTATTTAGATTATGTTTTACAGAGTTATGGTATCATACACCAGCAAAAGAAAAACACAGTAAGTAATATTTTTAAGAAAATGGTACGAATTTCTCAATAAATGTGTCAATATTCATGGATTGAAGGAAATGTTTTAAATATATTATATAATTAATGAAAGCCTTCGATTCACCCTCACCTTTTAATATAGTGAATGCATATAATTGCGCTTATTTGTTATGAACTGTTCGAAATCACTTGAAAAAATGGTTCATAGTAGGGAAGCGACCATAGAAATTTGTGAGAACATTTTCGAGCATAATTTTCTTTACAACTTTAATCCTGATTATGTGCTCTAACTCTGCTAGAAACTAGTCGCAACATTTACGTTACACCATTCTAATGATAACGTTTTTAAACTTGTACTCTTCGACAAAAAAAGACTTAATATGCCATTAAAAAAATCTGTAGCTTAAGGAGCAAAATAATTTCAGGTGTGTTGTCCCTACATCCAAATTAGGCAAGATTATTTGTATAAAAGTAACAAAAGATTTGTTCCCAGTGATATTAAATTTTTACACTCTTTTCATCGCCGATACGTGTTCCATTATTCTATTATATTATGTTATTTACGGTCTTAAAACGTTATTTTGTTTGAATGTTTACCAGAAGATTAATTAGCTTTCTGTTACTTAACTAATTTTCAAGTGTTATTCAATACCAATTTTTATAATATTGATGTATTCTAATTTACAAACAAAGTTTTCTGGAAAACAGCCCGTTGTTCATCAAAGAATCCCATGGATTAGGAATACCAAATTAAGATTCCACAGTATTGTAACCATCAGCATGATTATGGCAATGTGGTCAGCATTGCTCACAGGCCGCTATTACTACTCAAAAAAGCTGGTACAAATCCATTTGCAGCTCGGTGGTTTTCAAGCCAACCCTGTGAATCGAACAGCAATTCTTCACAATGACATTCAGCATTTTAACCACCGAGTCACTGCACAAATTGACAATTTGTTAAAAATAAGTAATAAGACGTAAATAGTTCGATGTATTGAATATTTCTATTTATATTTCCATATACTTCTTATTTCACTATACAGGGTGTCCCAAAACGACCGCATAAACTCTGCACAGCTAGATTCCTCGTTGGGAGTACATAAAAACTGCCCAAAGAAGCGTTCCTGTACGATCCATAGTCTACGAGAAAAATACGAAAAACAAAGTATGACGTCACTGCCGGTACAAGGAAAAAAAACACGTTATTGGACATATCCACGACGTGCTCAAGCCTGCCTCGACATGCACGGCGGACACTTTGGCCATCTGTTTTAAATTGTGCATAGTATGAAAATATTTACCCCGACCTGCCCCAATTCAGGGCATACGGGTAATATACTGCTGTTGATATATTCAATAAAGTGTTTTTTCTTGCACCGGCAGTGACGTCATACTTTGTATTTTTCTCGTAAACTATGGATCGTACAGGAGCGCTTCTTTGGTCAGTTTTTATGTACTCCCAACGAGGAATCTAGCTGTGCAGAGTTTATGTGGTCGTTTTGGAACACCCTGTATAGCCGACCAGGTGGCCGAGTGGTTAGCGTACCTGACTGCGGAGCAATGGTTGCAGGTTCAAATCCCTATAAACGGGTTTGTAGTTGTGTGACAATGGGCGATGCTGTTCCACCTCCGTAGCTTCGTCACAGGCGCCCTCTGGGTAACGAGAAGAGAGTAGCAGTTCTGGCATTAAGAGGTCAATGGAACAATACATCCCAAGTGCCCGCCATTAAAAAAAAAAATTTTACTATATATTTCATTTTTCTAAGATTCGTAAAAATTAATACTTAGTATAAGATTTTTGAAAGAAAAAGTTAATCTAAAAATATTTTACAATTAAAAAAATTTAAAATTTGTTTTATGGCATAACCTTTTACTTATTATTTTTAGAAAATTAGTCATTAGAGAAAAAGATATTTGTGACTAACGCTCAGCTTTTGCAATGCAGAGAAACAAATAAATGATTGTGACAATGATAATAATAACTTATTATTAAGTTTATTGATTTCTGCTAGTAATCATTGTATCATTTTAATGAAATCTGTGACGTACAACTTTAAAAAAATAGAGTAATATAAAATTTTTAAAATGTCCTATTAAATGGAGAATCAAAACGACTATCTAACAAAAAAGAAAATCTCTATTTACCGCTTATCTCTATTATCACTTAATTAAGCTTAAAAACTTTATTTATTTTCCGTTTGCGCCAAAGAATTTAATTTATTTAAAGTCTTTTATGTTGTTTAACTTTAACATATTTTAAAGTCCAATATTCCTTTCACTATTTTTTGCATTTTACATCACCCGCCACTTATTCTTAACCTGAAGTTTCTTTATATTAGTATAATTAAATATTTCACAACAAATAATTTTAATTAATACTCAGTCTTCCCTGAATAATTCTTTATGAACAAAGAGAGCTCTTAGTTCTGACTAATAATGTTAAGACACAGTTAAGAGGATTAATGTTTCTATTTTTGAATAACTTCGTTTGGTAATCGTATTTATTGAAAAACTGATCCAGATATTAAATACAAAAATCCTATCCAGATTGCGAAACTTTTCAACTGATAAATACTTAAGTAAGTTCGTTTAATGATACAGACTTTAATAATCTCGAAGTCTCTAGAGCACTCTTTCTAAATGGGGGCGATACCGCCCCTGGGAGGAGGTGGGAGTATACTTTGATAAATAAAATTTATCTAAAATTGATATTGAAGAAAAAAATATTAAATTAACGTAATAAATTAAGATTACCCAATTTACCATTTGTACTAGCAATAAAACGAACTTATGCTACCCATATTCTCCAATTCGTACCAGCGCAGCGTATGTGTCAAGTTTTTGCCTCTGACTCATTCACTCCATTTGGTGAAAATTGAAATGCATACGTTTTCAGTATGAATGTTTGATTTGATCCATGTTTCTTATGATGGTTTTCGTGCTTTTCCTTTCAGTTTTCCCCCCTTGTTTCGATTCGATTTCGTTGTTTAGTTGGCCAGGTACGAGAGTGAATTAGTTCTTTATCGTAAATTATTTATTAATTTTGAGATAGAGTTTATTTTCGCCCAACGTTTGTATTTCGCTGTCGCCAAAAATGTTGGTTAGCAAAAATAAGTGTCGTCAATGCAGTGTCTCGTACTTCGGATTTGTTCAATCGCCGTCGGAAGTTCGGATTTGTTCAATCGCTGTCGAATTCTCAACTACGCATGTTTATACTTTGTAACGAAATTTTATCTAATGGGGCAATGAAACCTTCATGTTTGCAGAAACATTTGCAAAAAATTTGCTCTGACAAACAAAATAAATATTTACCATTTTTCGTGAACATAAAGGACAAGTTTCTGAAGGCACCTTCAGGTTCAGGCTTACTAGCAACCTCATCAGAAAAATTTGACGATGATTTGATAGCCTCTTATAATATATCAAAATTAATTGCTAAATCTGGGAATCTTTCATGCCATCGGCAAAGAGTTGATACTGCCGGCTATCAAGGAAGTTTTAGAAACAATTTTACACCATCCAGTCGCATCCAATGCAATAAAAAATATCACATTAAGCATCGATACTGTGCGAAGACGAATTGATGAGGTGGCTGAAGACGTTGGAATTTCCTTATGCAAACGTTTGATGTCCTACGTATTTGCCCTTCCAGTTTATCAGTCAACCTTGCCAAGTAATGAGGCTTTACTATTGGCTCAAGTCCGGTTTGTTAAGGAAGGAAAAATTATTCAAAAGATGCTTTTTGAAAGGAGCTTGATTGTCGATACCAAAATTGAAACTATTTTTAAAACTGTTAAAAATTATTTTTAAAAAAAGAATATTCCGCTCCCTAATATTATATCTGTTGCCACTGATGGAGCTCCTGCAATGGTGAGTCGACATAGTGGGTTCATCGCCGTTTTGTTAATGGTGCTAATTTACAATTTGATCACTACAAAATCAGTTATTTCTGTCTTTTCTAACAAAAAAATTTTGAAGAAGCAGAATTTTGATCGGAATGAATTCAGCTTATTTCCTATCTTATCGGATCTTAAAATGAATGTTATAATTCCCTCTGATGATACACATGAAAATTTTCAACACCTTGAGTCTTAACACAGGGAATTTTCTAACCGTTTTAACGATATTTTGTCCCTGGAAGTACGTCAATATGTTATGAATCCTTTTGTGAATATTAAAACAGCAGAGGTTTAGATTCAGGAGAAAATAGTCAAAATTTCTACCAATGAAAATTTGAAATATTGATCGTCTCACAGAAATTTGGCTTCAAATTGACATTTGTCATCTCTACCCTGGACTTTGGGACTTTTGCCTTCCTTTTCTCCTACTTTGTCGAATAAAAACTCAGTGCTGTGACGAATCTAGTCGCAAGAAAGAGAAAACGCGGGGACTTGCGCCTTTACCTCACTAAAAATATTGAACCGAACGTTAAAAAACATGCTCTGAATCATCAAGTACAATCATTCCTCTGAGATAGTTACTTGATTGTTTCGTTGATACTACTTTTTAGAGACGAAAAAAAAATTTTGAGTGTTTTTTCAATTATCTAATTAAGAATAAGTGACTTATTTTAACCATACCATATTTATTTGAATTACAACAAAAAGACCGCGATTACCTGCTGGTTGAAAAGTATCAAGTTAACTTGCACATAAATTTTTTTTTTAAAAATAAAACAAATTTAATGCTTAAAAAATTGCTTAAAACGTTGAGTCGTATAATTCAACACACCCTCTCTTTCCCCATGCTCTAAATAAATGGATTTTCTCACAGGGGGGCGTTGAATTTTTTTCTTCTCCTTTGGGGGTGGGGGCGGCAACGCTGAAAAAATCGAGAGTCTATGCTCTAAAAAAAACCAAATATTTAGAATTTTATTAGTAAAGAAATATCAGATTGCACTAAATACCATGGAAGCGTTTTATTTTGCAGACCACAGTGTAAAAAACTTCGGATCAAATTACGATAAAAAATACTGGAACCATGAGTGTTGCAACCGTAAAATCCATTTTTACTGTAAACTTTTATACCGTAATTTTTACATTATTATTTATTTAAATACAATGATTCAGAGATTTTATAATAAATATTAGTGTGTAAAATGCACTGTATAGCAGAGTTTTTGTTCCGTAACAGTCATAAAGTCCAAACAGCAATAAAGTTGAAAAAGCGAGTGAAAAACCGCATGGACTTACAAAAGAATAGTCGCTATTCAAGAGCTTCAAAAAATGACGATTACAAGTTGAAAACGGGAAAAAATGTCGATTCAATTTTATATCCGCTGAAATAATAGTGCTAAAAAAGAGTATGCCAATTAGAAATCAGGTTTCTTTACATTCCTTCGAGATCACGTTTTGTAGCATTTGCTTCTTATCTGAAGTGTGAGAGGTTATTATTTTTTCTTGTGTTGCATAGTGTTAAATTCACCTTCTTTTTAGCTAACACCTTCCTTTTATGATTTGAGGGAAGTTTTCTTCGAAAAATTGATTTAAAAATCTCTTAAATTACGGAAGAAAAGTTTATTTTGTTAATATTTTATAAGAAATTATGCTTACTTCCATTAATATTGTTTTGAAAATACACTGTAAAAATGGTTAAAAAACTATTTATTTAATTGTTATTTTACCATATTCAAACAAAACTGTCAAATAACCATAAATAAGATGGTATTCAAACTGTTAACTGTCAGAAAAACAGTTTATTAACTGCTTTCCCCTAATAGGGTGACGACCAGAATTTTATCTCCCCAAGTAGACCAACCTAATAAAGCCGCTTACTTTCTTCGAGATGGATACATGTTATAGTCGAGAAGGCTAATCTTTCATTTTCATGACGAACAGAATGAGGGCCACTTAAAATCGTCATTCTAAGTTTAAAATAAATCGGGAAATATTTTACCACCTCCTCAGTGAATTCTAAGTATTAAAATAATATAATACAGCAATACTAGCATATGAGTACTGTTTTAGCAAATGAAGCACTTTAGAAATTACATTTTAATTTGAAACAAACATTTTCATTCGAAACTACTAAGTCCTCACTAACTTAACCAAATTTTTCTGAGCTAAACTAAAATAAAGCTAATGTAATTTTATACGTTTAAAAGATTTAAAGTCGCATAATTTTTCTCGTTGAAGTTAAATTATTAGAAAACATTTTGCCATGTGTGCATAGTAAAGAATATTTAATAAAAATATTGACTATAAACATGTTAGAAATATTTGTTATAAATATATAAAAAACATTTATTTTTAAAACTTAAATTGGATTCAGTTTTGATTGCATTTATTCAGATTTTAACGCAACAATTATTTTTTTAAATTTCAACTTTCTTTAAACAAACATTTGATGTTACAAACAAATATTTTCTTTAAATAAACATTTGATGTAACAAACAAACTTTGTCTTTAAACAAACATTTGATTGAAACAAACATTTGATATTTAATCTTAACAATTTTAATACCGATGGGAAAAATTTAAATATTCAATAATAAGATGATATATTTATCTTATTACTCTTTTCGTGCTCTACAGCTCATAGTGGGTAGGACTTTCTCTACAATAGAGTTCTACGTAACTCTCACCCCAGATTTCTTTTTCCAGTTTATATTTTCATTTTTATCATGTTTTCCTCAAGATAATTTACCCATCTTAGTTTTGGTCTTCCTTTTTATAATAGGAAATATTATTATAACTTTTTTCATGATTTTCTTTGGCATGTCTGTTTTTATTCTTCATTTTTTCGACATATCCTATCCACCACATTATTTTAGCTTTGATCAAATTTATAATGTTTTTCATATGTATGTTGAAAAATGTATATTGAATATGTAAGTGTATATTTATTTTTAAAAAAATGAATTATGAAACTTTATTAATTCACTGACAAATTACTATTTTTCAATTCTGAGTCATCTTAAAAAATCTTACATTATTTTAAGTTACAGAAAAATACAAAACTCCCAGGTGTTTTTAAATTATACCTCTACTTCACGGTAAAAAATTCTATATTAACTTACAATAAAAAGTACCACCACGGAGGGTACTTGTACTTTTTACCGTAAACTCTAGTTTCAGAAAAATGTATTGCTGAGCAAAAAAATCTTATAAACATTAATTTTTTCTGTAATAATTGCAGTAAAATGACTGAGTCATTAATTAAGTACTTCATTAATTAGATATTAATTAAATATTACTGTAAAAATTGTGATGACATTGCTTTTGCGGATGATGCATCCAAAGGGCAGTTATTTTATACCATAATTTAATACGGAATTTTATAGTAATTTAATAGAAATATGGTAATAGTTTTTAAAGTGTTCCTATATTCTGAAATCTTATGTAATCTTAGCTTCAATAAATTAAACCACACTTTATTAAAACTATTTAACACAACTTACATAAGATAAAATAACTCTAGTTCATTTTTTATTGGATTATGATTAAGATATTTTTTTTACTTTTTATATATATTCCAGGTTGCAAAAATTATTAATACAATAGGTATTTTAAGAAATAAAGTTCCATGGTAAACCGTTTTATAAAACTATTAACCAAAAATTTGAAGTAAATAAATATTAATAGTTAATAAATAATGAATCAAAAACGAGTATAATAAATAATTAACCAAGTTTTTAAATAAATATTTCATGACCAGAAGCTTTAAAATTTTCTTGCTCTTTTCAGCACAAAATGCAATTCCTCAAAACCTGCTTTTGTAGACGCTATTTTGTATGAACAGAGCAAACTTTCTGGGATTCAATTTTCGTAGGGAGTATACTTGAAATTAAATTACCTTGTCAGTAAATGTTGTTCATAACTAGCTGGGAAACTATCTTTAATGTCTCAAGAACGCTAAAAGAAATATATCAAGGATTCGTAAACTACCGAAATATTGCTTAACTTGTTAACTTGTTTATATTGTTAGCAAAATATTGTTTAACCTACATTTATTTTACTTAATGTAAAGTAAGAATTAAGATCATGAAACAAAAGTTTTAAATATAGCTATCAACCATAAATACTTAATAAAACTTATTATCTTTTCTATTTGGTAAGTAATCTTTGAGCACATTGAATTGAATTTTTAAATGGGCACAGAATTAATTTAAAAATCTAAGGACTTATAATATTTTCATGCTCTGCCTTAGTATATAAAATACATGTCCGAAGGAAACTTTTACACGTCCATATATCTTTTCAAAAATATATGAATGATGATTTTAAGTCTGTCGTATCATGAAAAGGTCTACCAAGGTATCATGATTAACTACCAGATTACCACATTTACTACCAAAATGCATGGAGCCATATACCATATTTTATTGTTAATTTTACCACAAGTCTTTCCCAAAGCACTTTTTTGTGCTTCCATAAAGCCAGAACCATGGTACATTTTACTGTATTTTGATAGTTTTGACCAAATTTTTTTCTCAGTGTAAATAATCTCAAGTAAGCATGCTAGTTTCATAAATACCTTGATTAAGTACTAAATTTTAAAGTTTATTAAAAATGCCATTCAATTGTGATAATATTCCAATGATAAGAATACAGTAAGACGTAATTATTATCACTACCAATTTCAGCAACATCATTTAGATTTAAAGTTATATTTAAAAGCATGGCTAATAATATGGAAAACACAAATTGTTTCATTTACTGAAATTATATTACACATTCAGCAAATTGATAGATATTTAATTAAACAAATTTCAGAAAATTTTTATACATCAAAGCTTGTTTCATTATAAGTTTAGATGTTATTATCACTAACAATTAAAATTTGCTAAAATAAAACCAAAACATGAGTAGAAGTATGAGAAGACTTGTAAAACTTGAAAATATTGAAGCTTTCTTTTGTTTAAAATGGGATTAAATATATAAATTCGTTTTCGCAAATGTAAACTTAGACTGATTTTGATCAGGGCAAGCATTTAAAGAAATATTTCTTTAGTTTACAATATGTAATGCTTTGAAAAAAATTTTCTTTTCAAATTAAGTTGTTAAATCTCCTTTAAAAATGTCAAATTAAGTCATTAAATATGCAAACACAAGCTTTTAATTTGAAACCCTTTTGGATGTAACAATAGAACTATTTTATATTTGAAACGAAAATCTCACACTTGAAATTAAACTCTTTAAATGTATCTTTTATTTCAAACACTTTGATATTGAACATATCAACATTTCTGTGCTCCAAAGCTTTTAATTAAATTTAATTAGATATCTGGCATTCAAAGATGTAAATAATCCCAAAATAATCATAACTAGCAGCGATACATTCAAATTACACAACTAATTGTATTAGTAAAATGAATTTCGACACTTTCTGTAATATCAGTTAAAGCTACTTATTATATTTTAATATTTATCTAACTATAGTTAATTTATTTAACTAATTTTAATGTTCATTAAGTATTTAACACTTATAGAAGTTATAATTTAGCATTGTCCTTTATTTTATTTTACGACCCTATTTCGACTTTTTTGATCGCAGTGTTTTATTAATATTCATTTTCCGCTCCCCTTATGAAAAATTTGAATGATTCGGAATTTTTAATTTTGTTAAGATGATATTCTTAAAGCAATTTCAAAAGGAAGAAAAACATTATGGTATGAATACTATTCTGTATTTTGAAGACATTTCTGGTAAAGAGATAAAATATATAATTCTGGTAACTCTAAAACTCAGTGGCGCGACAGCCAATAGAGGGCCATGGCCTACTGTGCCCATCTCAGTTTTTTTAACCTTGGGCCCTGGGGTGCTGGAGCAGATGTTCCGGTTAGGTGGTCAGCCGAACGCGGAATCCCCATTGTTTAGTTCCCAAGTATGCCTGGTACTCATTTATCGACCCACTGAAGGGATGGAAGGCTGGGTCAACCTTGCCCGGCCCGAGGATCCAACCCAGGACCTGTGGCACGGGAGCGCGAAGCGCTACCACTCAGCCACCGGGCCTCAATTCTGGTAACAGAAATCGAAATATACGGTATTTACCAAATTTAAAAACATATTTAAAACAATATTTATAGTTAATTTTACCAAAATTATTAGCAAAAATGTTTCGGTAAAAATTACCGAGCTTTTTGTTGTTCCTACAGAGTCAAATACATGGCAAATTTTATCAAATTCTGGTAGTTTTGGCCATACTTTTTGTCTCAGTGAAGTATATACGCGTCTCTTAAACTTTTTGGAGTTTCTTAAGGTTGAAAAAATTTCCTTAATCAATACCCTTTTAAGTATAGAAATAAAATGCTGTGCAAATTTTATAACTTAAAAAAGGTGGAAACTTATTTTCACTCAAGTGGAACTAAAGTATCGTATTATCTAACTTAAGTACGATCCTCTGTTTTACATTATTACCTTATTAAGGTATTAAAAGATGATACTATACTCTAATATTCTTCAGAATTTCTAACAGTGTGCATATTCTCACTGTTGTAAATAACACAAAACTGCTACATTTTTTGCCTCCTTGGCACCGGTCATTTTGAAACTGATTTCAAAGATCTTTTAACTATATATTTTTGTAGATTCGGATGTAAAACAAACTTTCTACTTTTTTCAGTCTTCATTAAAATGCAATTTTTTTTTCATTTTTTGCTAGCAAGGGTCTTGGGATATAACTCCATAAAGACTATGCAGCCTCAGATAAAATAAACAAAATTTTAAAAAAAAAACATATTGTTTCTTGAGAGCATGATTCTGCCATTCAATTATTGAAACAACGTAAGTGCTCCACGATAGATTTCTAGAAAAATGCATTGGCAACTATTTTCTTTATATTGTTAATATTCCACTATTTCTTTCCATTGTATATATTTCTATTGTTAAGCTATGAACGCTTAAATGAAATTTCAAAAATCTTAAGAAAACATTTTGGGGAAAAAAAGCTTATAAGTCAAAAAGGCACTTATGAGTCACACCTTGTATGTTATTATGACGACGAATACTTATTGCTTAAAATAAATTAATTTCCTTACTTCTTTTAACTTTTGATCACATTCAAAGCAATGTTTTTATGGCTCAGAGTATCTTATGATCATCATTATCTTAGGCTACAAATTTACAGAACTTAACATAAATTAATCGTAAGAATAATCGTGTTAATTATACAAAACATGTTCTCAGAGTATTTGTGAAGAACAACAGTTCACAATTCAAACATTGAGATTCTATACGAAGAAAAGAATTCTGTTAAAGTTATCACCCTGTGTGATGATGATATTTCTGGTAATAAAAAGAAAAATATACAGTGTTTAAGCCTTTCATTGATTAATTTTTCCATTAAGATGGTAAAGGCTTACCGGAAATTCTACTTTTCAAAATAATAGTTCTTATTATCACATATTTAGTAAAAAGTACAAAACTTAAGAGAAATTTTTACCGAATTAATGGTTTTTATGCCATAGTCTAAGATATTACGATAAAATCACCAAATTTCTCCATATTCACCAATTTTTACCAATAATCATAAAGCCATATTTTATTATTATTAATACCAAAAGCATAACCAAAGCTCTTCAGTGAAAATTATCGAGCTTTTTGGTGTTTCTATAGAGCCTGAAACACCATTCATTTTGACCATTCTTTTTTTTCTTTTCTATCACCTCCTAATCTCAGCTTTCCTCCATAAAACATGGAGAATCAATTTCTTATGCTTTCCTATGTTTCTTTTTTCTCATTCCCGTCTTATGTTTGCTATGAGACACCACAGCAATGAACCATACTTACAGTAATGAACACTGCCGTTTACTTAGGTCGATGGGTTTTGAAATTATATATAATTCAAAATAATATTTTACAGATTGTTTTTAATTATAACAGCTATTTTTACTTCTTAAAAAAATTTTGTTTTCATCATTATCCTGCATTTTAAATTTGCTCGTCACAAATTACGACATTTAAGCATAAATTTAAAAAAAAAGACAGCAAAAAGTTAATTTCACTCTTCATGTGTGAGGCAAAACTTTGGAATCACCCTAAAGAACTTTTGTACCCGTAGCCTTTACCATTAATATTTAATTATTCAGCGTTATTTGGGAAACCACCAAAGACAATAGTGAGCTAACGCACCGTACGAGTAAAACACTATTACACTAACTGCGTAAATAGAAGAAAGCATAAGAGATAAGAAAATTCTTTTATAATGTATATTAAGTTCTAATTCCGGTTCATCGTTATAACTAGACTACAAAGAACTTCATCATATTTTATTCAACCCAAGTTATATTTTATTCATCACTGAAACAGAGGATTCCGATGACTTTCTATTTAAAAAGACACTCGCCATATTTACATATTTAAATAATCATTAGATTATCCATGGTATTTATGGAAGATGCATTTTCTTGATTATAAATAATCTAATACCACAAAACTAGGTTTATTTAATCTAATTTGAGACTAACGAATTCCCTGCCCTGCATAATCTTCCTTTAAGAAATTTTCTTGGAAGAAGGTTTTGTTTTAGATCAATATTCCTGGTTACAGTGCATCTAGATAAATATGTTTACGTTTACTATCTCTGGAAAGATTTTATTGAGAGAATAATTCACTGTTTCACAATTCACTGCTGTTAATCATATATGAAAGAAACGTAATGTATTCCTGAAATATTAGCTTCTATTGCTTTCGCAATTATTTTAAAACAAAAGAATAGGAAAATCGTCAAACTTCGATTTATATTTTTTGTTAAAAAGTGAGTGGAATATATTGGTATATATTGGTATATATTGGTGAGTGTGGTAAAGTATTTTATAATAAAACATTAAAAACGTGAACCGCTAGGTCAAACGGGGTCAATTAGGAATCGTATTTGCTCTCATGTTTCAAATAATATTTGGGAATTTTTGTGTCAATTATTGTATCTTTCATTTCTTCACATTTAAATACTAATTTGCAACACCAAATGTTTATTATTTTAAGTTTTTTTTTAAAGAATTTATATAATATGTATTATGAGCATTCATTAAGAGACACCTTGCATTTAATAGTTGTAATGTTTGTAATATTAAATACATATGCGTAAATTATTAATTTCAAATGGGGGATTACTTTTTGGATTTAGATTACTATTTACTGCATTTTATTATTCTACTATTGGGAGAATCAGGACATCTATAACTTTTGTAATAATTTCAAATGGTGGATTACTTTTTGGATTTAGATTACTATTTACTGCATTTTATTATTCTACTATTGGGAGAATCAGGACATCTATAACTTTCGCATTAATTTCAAATGGTGGATTACTTTTTGGATTTAGATTACTATTTACTGCATTTTATTATTCTACTATTGGGAGAATCAGGACATCTATAACTTTCGTAATAAATTAAGTATGTCAAATCATAGAATATCATGAATTTTATATCTAATTATATATAGAAGATTATAAAACATGGAAGATTATAGAATATTCCGGAATCATATCACTCTTTCATACAGATGATGTTCACATCACTGCAGTAAAAGTAATTCAGTGAAATATTGCTTTAAAAAAATACTTCTAATAATGAAATGAAGCATAATATTATACACGGAGAAAAGGGTTAAAAAGGCCGTATGATATAGCATGGTTAGGTATAGTTAAATTTAGTAGGTTATAGTATGGTTTATGGTTATTATAGTTTATTCTATTTTATAAATTAGATATGATAGGGTTAAATGGTATAGTATGATTATAATATGGTTAAATTTATCGTCTTTCTGGCTCTAAAGGAACAAAAAAAGCACGGTAATTTCTACCGAAACGTTTCTGGTAGAGACTTTTGGCAATCACCCCGGTTCTTAGCGAAAGTCAACTTCAAGGTCAAATAATTGAGTCAACTTTATAATTAAATAATAGAGACCAGTGGTTAACAATTTATAACGATAACCTTATAGGGTATAACTGTTTAAAATGTAAACGGTTTTTAACTGTCTTGAAAATTTTATTTTTAAACAATTTTTATATCAATGTTCTGATCTATATATAGCAACATAATCACTTTCTCGTATGTTTTTGTTTTAATAATTGTTATTTTCATTTTTATTTTATTTTATTTTATTATTTTGTTTTTTTAATTTTATTTATTTTATTTGTTTTATATTATTTATTTATTTTGCGAAAATGAAAATCTTGATAAAGAATTTTTTTGAAAACAATGGATCAACGATCGGTATTTGAAGCAAAAAATATGTGTGGGAAAATTTATGAAAAAAGCACTTAAAATTACAATAACTTTAAAAAAATTCAATTTCAAAAAAAAATTAAGTTTTTAATTGATAATGACTTTTAATTAACGTCAAATTTTAATTCCATAGTTGCATTTCAGCAAGCAGTAAATCAGCCAAACTTGTTTATTTTTCTACAAGTTCCACAGTTTTTCTACATGTTTAACATCATTCAAGAATTACTGATTCAATCTTAAATTTTCTTTTTATTGCATCGAGCTTCCTGTACAGTCGCTTTCAGTAGCTTTCAGTCGCACTTCTGTAATTTTAAGTTTCAAAGTCTCATAGATTTTGTGCAGCCAAACAAAATGCAAATTAAATTTTTAAAAAAGTGGAAAAATAGCAGAAACTCAAATGACTCAAAATTGAAATAACTTTCAAACAAAATAAAACTCTGCTGTTAAGTTCACTAAAAGTCATTTCAGAGAATTAAATTCTGTAGAATTTCAATTCTGTCATTGCATTTTCGTGGCCTGAAGAGCGTTGCACGCGGTATTTATTTAATAAGAGCTTATAATTTTCAAAATAATTATCAAATTATTTTTTTATTTAATTGCATTTCTTATGCATTTTCATTACATCTTGGCAATTTCAAATTTCTAAGTCTCCTATTCAGTTCACTCTAAGACAAAATGTAAAGTTAAGATAAACTCCTAAAAAGGCTGATGAGGCTCAAACAATATTTTAATATAGAAATATCCAATCATATCATATTTATTGTGACATATTTCCATAGTGGCATCGATAATCACAAGTCATAAATTCAGAAAGCTAATCATATCGAAAGAAAAAAAATTACATAAATAGTCAAGATCTATCTCTTTATTAGAAAACAAAGAATGAGAGAAACGCACTGCTATTCGGAATGGCACGTGGAACCAGAGATCAAAACTTCCATTTGTTATTGTACTTCCCTTTATTTACAACCGGTATAAATAACTAATATTGATTGAATGGGGAAAAAAGGAAATACATTTGGCGGACAAAACAACTATAGATTGGAACAACTACATAAGTGAAATGTGCACAAAAAGTCAGCAACAACGTTCTCCAAAAGAAAAGAAGAAAAAATAGGAAAACCGGGCAAAAACCGAAAAATCGAAGTCCTTTTTTCAAAGCAAAGAAATCATACAGGTACACAACAACTTAGCAGTGCATGTTTGGTAAAGAACCAAACGAATATGTCATCGTTAAGGAATAAAAGTTCCAAATTGAACGGCAGCCATAATTACGGCAAAAATTGTTTCACGCAGTAGCTTTTAAGGATGAATAAATTGCACTATTCGTATACAGATAAAATATTACATATAAACATACCCAGAGTAGTTTTTACTTATGGTAATTACGGTTTTTAGTTTATATTTCCATAGAACATCACAACAACATTATTTTTAACACGCGTATCATACAAAAAGCTGCCACTCAAAATATTTTTTGGGATCAATAAAAACATTATTTTTCTACAACACAGTTTCTTATTCGCAACGTTTCCATTTTTACCAAACTCACTGCATTTTGGTTATCTGTATTGACTTCAACTTATTGAACCATGACAGAGAAATGTTACTCCCTCTAGTACAAGTTTCAGATTCTCCTGCATAGTCAGAATGACAATAAGCAATTAGTTCTTCATCGTGACCATCTTTCAAACCAATTTTCGACCATATTTCCATTTGAGGAATTTTTTAACGTGCCTGCCACTGTTATTTATTGCAATATTTATATCACGTCTTTTTCTTGATGAGAGATATAAAGGATTTCAAACTCTTGCTCGATTAGGGAAATTCTTTCTTTCAAGATATTCAAATTTATTACTTTGTGCTATCATCGGGATTTCGGTGGCTCTTGCATCTTGCCTTCTAAGTTTTTCAAAAATTTTATTTTATTAAGAAAATTATATTCTTTTCTTTCGCTTCTTCTTTCTCCCATACCTTCCATCTTTTATTCCTCTTCTAAGATTCTGATTCGTCATCAATAACTTTCTTCAGTTACCGCTATCAGGTCCATTTATAGCGTCTTGATATGCCAATGGAACATAATATATTAAGCATTTTGATTGCTTTCTTTCTCTTTTTTTCTATTCTTAATTCCTTCCTTTCCTCCTCCGTCTTGAGAATTATATTCTTTCCTCAAAGTTTCCGAGTTTTCAACACATTTGCCTTCAGTTTCGTTAGCAAATATTTTAACAACTTCTGTATCATTATTGAAATAAAATTCTTTAACTTTTGAATTGCTTAAATGTTTATGTTCGCAGTATTCTACATCTCTTGAAATTCCTGTTTTTTTTTGTTTTTTTTTTTACTATATTTTTATTCCATAATCAGTAACCATTTGGTGCATAGTCAACAAACATAAGTTTAGTGTTTCAGATTTCTAGTTTCTTTAACTTATTAAGATTCCTTTCATAGATTTTACGACCAAATATTTTCAGTCTTAGCAAATTAGGTTTTATCTGAAACCACATTTCAGCTGGAGTTGTTATGATTGTTGAATTGATTGCACTTGTGGAATTTGATTCAACAAATATGCTGCAGTCGAATGGACTTCACTCCTCATTTCTTCTCTGAGTTCAGAATCAAATAATAACACACACACTGAGATGTTATGTTTATTGCACTTGGTGGAATTTGATTCAACAAATATGCTGCATTCGATAGGACTTCATTCCTCATTTCTTCTCTGAGTTCAGAATCAAATAATAACACACACACTGAGATGTTATGTTTATTGCACTTGGTGGAATTTGATTCAACAAATATGCTGCACTCGATAGGACTTCACTCCTCATTTCTTCTCCGTTTGCTTTTAAAATGCAAGTTGAAGTGTTTGCTTTTAAAATGCAAACTGGGAGATATTTTAAATATAGTTGGGCTGATCATTTATATAAATCACGCAAATTTAAAAATCAACTTATATCTTTGCCAATAACGTAATTGGGCTCTTGCAACTCGAAAACAAGTGAAGTCATTATGCAAAAACATGTGATATTAGTCAGATTTAAATGGATACCTTTAAGGAACGTTCCACGTGTACGTCGAATCTGATTAGTTTCTAAATTCGACAAATGCCAAAGTTTATCGGAGGGGAAGTAGTTACTTGCAGGTATCCAACTGACATTCATACGTAAAACATAAAAGTCAAACAATCAATAAAATAGCAGAACAAAAAAAATAGTGGAACCACACGAAAACAATTCTGATCTTAGATTATTTTGATGATATCGTATTCACTAAAATGAGAAATTGCTTGTATTTTGAAAAGCTTAAAAGATTTTTCGCTATCAAAGGGAATTTAGAGCGAAATTCATTCGTATAAGGCAGTAGGAAAGAATATTCCAGATTTTTTTTCATTATTTTGCATTTTGTTTTTGAAACAAAAATTGAAAATGGTTCAAGTTTAAATATTTTCTTAATTTTGCATATGTTAAGCTAGGTTTGTATTTTTCGTATTTCCTTACAATAAATTTCATTGTGAAAATTGAGGTCACCGAAATGAATTTCGCGCTGTATTGGGGAAAATGATTGACGGGATAATATTAAAATTCAGTAAAAAGTAGAAACGTTAGATCTTTTTTACAACCTGTAATATGCTGTCTACCGAGAAAAAAAATTATTCTAGATTCTAAAAGTTTTTACCTTTTGTAGACCTGATTATGACCATTATTTTTTTGTGGATAAGGTTTTTATTAGAAGTAAGCAAATAAAAATATATACTAATCGGTATAATGTGATAAACACACTTTAAAGCATTGCTTAAACACTTTTTAACTAGCCAGTATAAGCAAAATATTTTTTATCTATCAAAATTCCATTGTTTTATTAGTATTTTGATAAAAATAACATTGCAAAAAAAAGTGCAGTTCTAATAAAACTCTTAATAAATTTCTTAAGAGATTTTACATGAGTACACTATTATTTAATCAATTTATTTATTTTCAAAAATTTTAAAAAAATTTTTAATTTTTAAAAAAAAAAATATTTGTTACAAAATTAGTATCTTATTTCCATTTAAGTATTTCTTTAATTACCGTTGTTGCTAATGGATAAATTGTGCTTAAAAAAATGACATGTATTGGTTTTATTATTAATAATTACTTAAGAAAGACATGTTGCTTTAATACAGACTGCAACATTAAATCGCTAAACATTGTTTTAACACAAACAAACGCTTTAGAAAAAAGGTAACAGATTTTTAAATACAACCAACAAAAAAGATTTTTTAAAAAGAATCCGAATTGTTGAATGCATTTAAATACTTATTTTAACGCACTTTTAAAATTCTCATTTTAAAATCCACCCGCCTAAAATTATAAAAAAGCATAAAAAATCTTAAAACAGTTTGCTGTATCTAAACATACTCGAAAAAAATAGCTCGTAGAAGTAAAATGTAATAAAAAGAAACTTTCTTTTTTAAAAAAATTACTAACTGAATAACTTTTAAAAAATATAAAGATCTCAAATAATACTATATTAAATTTCTCGTAAAATGACAAAATTTATATTTCAATACTCAAAAATAATTCTAAGTAAAATAAATTTTTAAAATAAAAGAAAACCTAAAAGCTTAAAATATTTTTTCTAGTCTGGATAAATATGATTTGCTTGGAAATTATGAAGAATATATTTATAAAATTGTTTTTATAAAAGGACTCCAAGTACATAAGGCACAGATTTATTAATAATAATTATCTCTAAACGGAAGATAATGATATTAATTTTCAAGATGCTATAAATATTTCATAAACGTGTCACAACATGTACTTCCCAATGAATGAAGATTGCCAAAGTGTTTATATCACTAAGTGATATTACGAAGAATTGTCAACGATGAACAAAACGTTTCCCACTTACGTATTCATTATTTTTGTTAATGTTATTCCATGGAACTTATAAATACATCGGATGGTAATAATAGAAGAAAAATATACATGACTTAAAATTAAATTTATATTTTTTAAAGAAAAATTCGTACTAAAACTAAAAATTTCTATAAAACAAAAACACATGTAAATTTAAGAATTAAGAGAATGGTATTTTAATTTAAAGAAAAAATTTGATCATTGAGTCTAATGTATAGTATATACATAAACAAATAAATTTACTAATTTATTTGTTTATCCTAAATTATAAATTAAATTCAGTTAGGAAATATTTTCATTATGTTGAAAATTGATTTAATAAAAGCTAAAAATTGTCTGCATTTTATAGTTACCATAATAATTTACAGGTCGTTGAGCTAACTCATTTTGTTTGATGATTTCTTTGAACTATCATTTTCGTTAAAAGTAAAAAAAATATATTTATGAGATATGGTTGCATTTTAATGTTATTATGTTTTTATTTCAGCAACGACATCTATTCTAATGCGCTTAAAGGTTTTCGAATAACATCTGTAAAATTCGAAATAATGTTAATTTAATCTATTATTTTATTTCATTTTTATAATTAAATGTCGTTCTTAAATAGAAAGGACTTCAAAATTTCTAAGAATCCAGAAAGCTTAAAATGGAAGTTTTTATTAGTGCAACTAATTTAACTGTCAATAATAAAAAAAGCATTCAGAATGTTCTTGAATACATTCTAATATTTACACTTTCATGTTTATGTTTACATTCTTATTTTGATTAGCTTTTTTTACATTATAAAATGCATGCATTTAAATAAATGGTGAGTAATAAACCAAATAATGTTCATTGTGAAATATAGATTTAATAACAAAAAAAAAGATTTGAAGGAAAATCTTTTACAAACTACAAATTTAGCTTCGTTTCTCTCGCGTATAATTAAACAAAACAACACTTCAAAAATGTATTAAATTAAATATCAAAAAGCGTAATTAAATCACCGTAGAAAAAAGTGCCATTTTTTTGTTTATTTTTTTCTTTTTACGTTTGAAAATCATATATAAAACATAATTAACTAAAATTTAGCATTTATGACAGAAGTTTTCTTTTTCAAATTACAACTGAAAACTATAAAGCAAAGGACGAATAAAAAAAATTAAAAATAAAAGAAAATATTTTAGCAGTTGTTTTCAAATGCGTACATTTATGTTTTTTTTTAATTATTACCTATTTAGTTTATTTTCTGCAAGTGTAGCAATAAATATAAAAGATTTTTTTGTAAGAATTTAAATGAGAAAAGGAAAAGTTCTCTTACAGTTAAAAAAAAACCTTTCTCAATTTTGTTTTTATTATTCTTGAAATAAAGTGTTATTTGATGTGTCAATTTAATCAATGTTTTAAAGAGGATTTTTTTCTTGCTTCAAATAAACACTTACCATTTGAAAACTTTATCCATTTTTTTTGGTATTCCTATTCGGTTTAAAAAATAAAGTTTAACTGCTATAGCAGAGTCTAATGAACTAAATCAAAAGACTATATAATTGACCAATAAGGTAAAGACTGGGAAGCAAAGGCGGCTAATGCTCAATGCTGATCATAGTACCACAATCATCGTTGATCATGAAATTGTTGAATATTAACTTCATGACCCTCCATGCTCACAACATGCTGTAGTGGGAATGGCTTACTATTTATAAAATATAAGCCTATCTTTCTCCAATGACCATGAGACCAATTTAAAATAGAGATGCAGTGGAATGAGGGATAGAACGTTAACCTCTCAATGACGTAGACCATGTTCTAATCACAGCGATAGCTGGTAGATACGAATTCTACTCCCAGTTCGCACAGAAACTCAGTGCTGACATAAATATTTTCAGTTATCGACGAATCATGGATTAGAATCTCCCGGTCGTCGAGTTAACCATGTAAAGTCTTTGTAGCTCACATCATGTAACGCAAATGCTATATAGTTTCCAGCATTTGCAGTAAAAAGTCCTCCATGAAGGCTAGTTAGTTCTAAAGCTTGATGCAGGAGTACTCTTGTCTTCTGGAATCAAAATTACAAAGCTAAGGAACTGAACATTGATAGTTATAAATTTAAAAATCAGTTCTGTTCAACGTGGTTTATAAAAATAAAAATATGAGGGTAAATAAAATTATTAACTCTGAGTTAACATTTTAAACCATTAACAGTAGTGATCTGATAGATATTACTCCATTGTAGTTATTTGATTTTGAGTGTTCGGGGCCACGCTGTTTTTCAATATATTTTTGATTTTTTGTGACTTCAAAAATAAATTTTCTCTTAACATCGGATGATTAAAAAAATCACTTTATCTCTCTTATCTTGAGGAAAATAGAAAATAGCTAATAAATAATTGATTGTTTCAAAAAAATTTCTAAGCTTGAATAAGAGAATAAGCTTAAAAATTAAGCGCAAAAACTACAGTAAATAATAAATCGTTTTATTATATTAATAATAAGTTAAAACTGTATGATGTAAGTAATGATATTCCAGATAATAATTTTCAAACAGCAATAGATTATCAACTATAGATATTGGTGCTAAAAATCTAGAAAATTTCAGCTTTGGTCGATTAAATCTAGATCTAAAGGGGACAGATTCAAATAAAACTAGGTGTACGCATGTTCTAAGATAATACTCTTAAATATTACCATTTGACAGTTATATTACACACGCATGATGATAGTACGTAACAATTTTCTGAGTCGAAAAGCATAAAAAATGATTATGGATTGATTATGGATATGGATGATTGAAAGAAAAAGATATCATAGAGAGCAGTAACGTCTGTTATAGGTAGAGATTCAGGACTTCGTATTCATGTTACTCCTGGTTTCATATTAACGTAAGCCAACGCATATCAAATCGTTTTCCCTAGAGCAAAGGTCACCAAAATGGTTTATATAGACCTCCAGGGGTCTATTTAACAAAAGCGGGGGTCAATCTGAGACACAGGGGGGCGAATGGGGGTCGATCCGAATCGGAAGGGTCGATTGTGGGTCAAAAAAAAACAGTTCTCAATACGCAAATCACACATACCTAATTAAATATGTAAAATTTGTGAATTTTTTTTATAATTGACTCAACATCAGTTTCTTTATAAAACATAAATTAATAAACGTATATTTATTGGGGGGAAACAAGTATTTACGTACCACCGCGCAGTGGCACAAACTCAGCGCAGTTTATAAGTCATATGCATATGTGCACTTGTCCAAATGTCACGTGTGACAAGCATTGACGTTACAAATGCAAATATCATACGCAGTTTCAGCTATCTTTGCAAACTGTGTTGAATATTTGCAGTGTCATTATTAAAACTTTTATAGTTTTGGATAATTAGTTATTGTTTCGATAAAACCATTCGTTTGGTTTAGATATCAATTTTAATTATCAATGCACAAAAAAGAAGGTAAGCATTAATAATATGGATTAGTACAGCCCGCGACAAAACTATAGCACACTTTGTATTTTTTTACGAAAATTACAAAATTGACCAATTTTGACGAAAATTAAAATTGACCAATTTTGAACCCAATATAGCGAACCTTGCAAAAAAACACCAGGCACACCCATCTCATTGATCAAGAAGCAGTAAATCTTTAGTTACTTTACTTAGTATATCTACTTATGCATAATTACTTATTATTTAATAATAAGGTAATTAAATTTCAATGATAATATATTTTTCATAAAACTATTGCGACACAATGTACAATTACTTTAATAAATGTTTAAAATAATAAAATAAATGTACAAACACAGTATCTAATATAGTTTTATTTTAATTAACAGAAAATTACTTTTGTGGGGGTCGATGGAGATTTCGAAAAATTATGTAGGGGTCGATGATCAAAAAAGTTTGGCGATCCCTGCCCTAGAGCGTCAACCACAAAAGTTTATGGTGGTGTGAGTTCTCGTCAGAAACAACTACACTCCTGAAAAGAGGAAGAAAGATCTTAAAAGCCCTATTTTATACCTTTCATCAAAGTGCCTTTTTGAAAGACATAAAAGGCGTGTGCGGTTATCCGAATGGTGGATGCACATACCGCAATCATAAAAAAACGATTTCTCGTTTAAATTCACATGAAACTCATCGGATCGGCGGTTTTCTGTAAAGTGAGGACATTCATTCGATAGTTTAACTAGATATTTCCTTATCAGGAAACTTAGTGAAAAAAGGTTTTATTTTTCCAATTCCCACCTGGAGAAAGACTTTCACAGGCATCTGAAGGGCAGATTTGTTGACCACTCTTTCAGGGGCACCATATTAGGTGTGCCAACTATGCTCCCATAGTAAGAACAGATAGTACAAAGAAGGAAAGAACAGCCTTGCCATGCTCGGGATTTGACCCAGAAACTTTCTGATACAAAGCCAGTTCCCTGGCTCCTACATTGGCCGGTCGGTAATAGAAAAAGCTGATAATGGTCTTGAGATTGGGATTGCATCTCCCAATTTCCCTCTGACAACAGACCAAGGTCTGAAAACAGTGTTATTGAATAAGTGTAATCTATCACCCCTAGGGGCTCTTCGCTTCTACTTTGGAGAAAATAAAAACAGTATGAATCTAAAACATGCCCCATTTTTTTAACAAAAATATTTTTTCTTTCTCATTATTGAAAAATATTATATTTTTCTTTAAAAACAAGGCTGATAGCTTTCAGAAAAAAAAAGTTCTTTTTTACGCATTAAAAGTGTTCTTAAGCTACAGCAATATTTTCTTAAAGGTAACGATGTAAAAATAGCTAACTTCCGGCACAATAATACACTTTAGGTACAAAAAAATCACTTTACGCGAAATTACTTATGACATTATATGAGAAACTGCGTTTTCTATTCAATTAAAGTGCCGGAACACTTTTTACGCTTTTCTAAGATAGGACATTATATTGGTTTATTCTAAGCCTTCTAAGCTTTAAATGTCAATAAAATGATCTGTCCTAAAAACACCAACAAATAAACTAATCACTTGTCATTTTTGTCTACATGACAACATCCCCAATAAAAACTTCGTTTTAAATTTTTACTATTTATCTACAAAAGAAAAAATAGTTGTTAATTTAGCAATTCAACTTATTAGGTCACCTAAAATAAAATAAAAAATATATGAGAAGAAATGAAGTTAAAACTAATATTTTTTTGAGTAACAACATCTTTGACTTTGAGTAACAACATCTTTGACTGTTACTTTACAAGTTTGGTTGTTACTTTAGTTGTTTTTATTTATAACCGTTGAACAGCCGACCTAATTTAGAGTTTACGACTTACAATGTTCAACTCTATAGCCCTGTAATTTTGAACCCAATCTAGAAGACAAGGAAACTTCCGGGTCAAGTACTGGGAGAAAATTGCCTTCGTGGAGGACTTCTTGATGGCACTAACCCGCATTTGCGTTACATGAAGAGGAAAACCACGAAAACCTCCCACGGTTAAACTGACGGCAAGGGGACTCTCACCCATGATCCATCTACCACTAAGGATATTTTTACATCTGCACTGTGGCCAATGCAAGCCGGATGCGGAATTCGTATCAGCCAGCCATCTCTCAGATTCGAACCCGGATCACCTAATTGGAAGACGCTCTGTCCCCTGTTACGGAACAAAAAATCTAATGTACCGTAATTTTTACAGTAATAATTACCGTAAAATCATTGAATTGTTCTAATTAAATAAATATTACTGCGAAAATTACGGTATAATATTTTATTATAAAAATGGATTTTACGGTACGATGTATTTTATGGATGACGCACCCAAAAGTACGGTACTTTATACCTTAATATGATCCGAAATTTTTACAGTGCATTGGAAACACCCATAATAATGTATGTTCATTGCAAATGGCTTGAAATAAATAAGAATTATTGAGAAATGTATTATGCATACTCTAGTTAACCTAAAAGTAAGTGGGCTTATTGCAATAATGTGGATTAGAAAATACTGTAGGTTTATTTCTGGGAGGTGTTTAGCAATGTGCCGGATATTTTAACCAGCTAACAAGATAAAGTATGAATGCTCACAGAGTTTAAGATTATATCAAATATTATTCCCAAAATTCATTTATTACTTCTTGATTGAAATTTAATTTAAGTTCAATGTTTCGTGATCAAATACAGCCAAACATTTTATGATGTTATTTATTCTAAACCGATAGCAAAACTAGTTTTTATATATTCTTGATAATCCTATTCTAGAGTTGAAATTAAAAAACTAGCAAATAAATTACTAATTATTGTGCATTTAATTTATGAAAATAATTCGAAATGTATTTATTCTAATGTCTCATTTGCAATAGTTTTTTTTAATTTTTATTTAAAAATCTACTGATTATTTTCTAATAAAAAATAAATTTCTGATTAAAAATTAAAAATTTCATTTGTTAATTCAATTTTGATAATGTTGAATAAATTTATTGCCAATCCCTCGTATTATTTTACAAATTTAAACAAAATAAAAAGCATGTGGCTAATCCATTCCAAATCCAATAACATTCCATTTAAGGCATTAAGCTTAATTTGACGATTCGATATTATATGCCATAATACTAAAAGAGCAATTCGTAAGTAAACGTGATCTTAAATATAATTTTTTGATTGTTTTCTTTTTAATATTTTATTTCCTTTCTTAATTATATTCCTTATCTTTTTCTTTTCTTTCAAAGACGTTTAATAAAGTTATTATTAATTGAAAACTTTTGTTCTTATGAGAAAAAAAATAAAATTAGAGAATTAATCGAATGAAAAAATAATTAATTCTCCTAAGTGTAAAATAATCCAATTTTCATTCGAAAAAATATTGAGAAAATAATTAGGATAGCACGTTAAAGAAATGATGAAACCAAAGAAAGGATGAAATACAAACATAAAAAGCTTTTAAAGAAAGTTTTCTTATAAATTTATTGAAGGGAAAGGAAATAATAAGGAAGAATTTTGATGAACTGAAGTGAAAAAGAAATATGCTTGTTGAAACCAAATTGTTATACTACTTGTTTTCATAATAATCTGAAATCATATCTCTATCGAAAGAATTGTCTAGAGTATTAGTTATTGGACATATTTTGAATTTTACGAAACACTATCTTAGTAATTTTTGCAAACTTCTATTACTCTATAAAGATAACATATATTCTATTTATAAGCCTTGTTCAAGTTTTGCTTAAAAATAAATTAATACCTTTTTAAAGAACTTTCTTGTGGATAAAAGAGGTTTTTTGAAATCACGTTTTATGTTTGGTATTTCTGACGTTATTAAAACTATCTACGTCAATAATTTCAATGTCATTCAAAACTACCATTTCTTATTCGCTCTTTTATTAGATTTTCTAACTTGCTTTTAACTCTTATGTTATTAACGTGAAAACGTGACACATTTGTATTTTATAATTTTGTTAAATTTTTTGTGTAACTTCTTTTGGTTGCTTTGAAAAGATACAACAGTTTTTTTTTTCAATGGCTTTTAAACGTATGCGTAATTTAAACGGTTAAACGTATCCAAATCAAGTTTATATTTTATTTCGTGATAATAAAATCCTTAACTAGTTATTAAAACAAAAAATAAATAAAAAACAAAATGGAATTAAATAGTTTTATTTCATACAATTTCAAAAGGCATAAGAATTTTATTTTTAAAAAAGGAATAAAACGCTCTTAAAGATAATAGAAAACTTTTATAAATTAATTGAAACTTAAGCATTAAATTAAAAATTGTTATTTTATGATTTGAGAATTCGAAAATGTGAGGAAAGTGAAAATCTTAAACACATTTGACATTTTATAAAAAATGACAAAATATTAGTATTTTTCTTAATTAAATTTTTTAGGAAGGTTCTACCAATAATCGTAATGCTTCAAAAATGTAAATTACAATTAATACATTTACTTTTAGAATTAAAATCGTTGACTTACTCATTCATCATTTTAAAATTCATTTTTAAACTAGTAGTCATTTTTAAACTGAGGGTTGGAAAGGAAAATTAAACTCTCAAGTCCACTAAACTAATTGCATACTTAGTAAAAGCTCTGATTGGCCATTTCTGAAGCAAAATAATTAAACAAATCAAATTTTGCAACAAAAAAATATTTAAAAAAATCTTTATAAAGTATTTAAAATTTTATAGGAAATGAGAAAACTTTAATATATTTCAAAATTTTTTAAGGAAAGATTTGACCAATAATCGCTATCAAAAATATTTAAGAAATTTATTTTTAAAATTAAAAGCGCTGATTTAAGCTTTAACAATTTTTAAACTTCTTTTCAGTTAAACTTGAAAAACTCCACAGAAACGAAAATACTAAGTAAGACCCTGAGTTGGCTATCTCTAGAATAAATCAATTAAACAAATCCATTTTTCAAGAAAAATAAAAGAATTTTTTCATAACATAAAATTAAATTAAACCTAACAATTTGAAACTCATAAACGTTCATTTTCATTTTTAAAAGCTTACATTCCTAATGTTTTCAAACTGATCAATTTTACTCCTTCACATGTTTCTGAAAAAAGTTAATCAAGCAATATCACTTCTACAATCACATAAAATATTTTGCATGCGTTAATACGTGTTATTTTATCTAAAAAACCAATTCAAATTTCCATAAAGAAATAGTTGATAATATTTTTCAATTTAATCGATATTGTAAAAACATTAGCCCCATTAACTATCGGTTAATTTTCAAGAAAACGGTCATAAAAGTGCTTATTTTTTTGCCTTTTGTATTTGTATTACGTATTTGATTAGTGATGATATCTAGATTAAAATAAACTATCTATATTTACCTTAAAAATATCCTGGCGCTGTCATCTAGAGTGTAAAATAAGAAATAAAATGTTTTCCAGACAAAAGAAATGAATTAGTTTTATTCTTATTGGCGCGTTACTACTGAACACTCCATCCCGTCAATATCACGGGAGCGATAAATAGAGGGCGAAACCTCACCCCGTCATTTTCACGGGAGCGAGAAGGAGGGGGTTAAGGAACAAGCTAAGGTACAATCGTCTCTGAAACATTTTAAATCGGAAATGTATATCATCTGAACCAAGAAAAATAATCTTTTAGACTTCAACAAACATATACACTTTTCCAAAAACTGCAGTAAATTTCTGACATTTAGAATTAATGGCTTAAATATATAAACTATTTATTAATCAAAATGTTATGAAGATGTTCAAACATCAGAATTATCCGAAGTTCTTGTGTAAAGAAGATGACTATATGTCCTGTACTGAAATAGTTGTCATGTTTACATTCATATGTGCTTATTGAAAAATTCTATTTATGGAATTCGTTGAGAAATCCCTTAAATAAATTGGATTAGAAAATGTCGATGAAAAAAGAAAAAAGTAATCCTATTTTCAACTTGAACTTTGATAGTTAAAGATAATCCATCTTTAGTTGAAAATTGAAATTTGATCTTTAAATCAAATCAACTGAGAAAAATTAACTGAAAGTCCAAATCAAATTAACTTTAAATTAAATTAACGAACCAATAGTTCGACACCTTCGCAAATGGCCAAGAGCTTATTAAATAAAAATGCAAATATCAGATTCTTTGTATTACATACTCTGAATTAACAAAAAGACTTAAATTATAACAAATTATTTTGCCTGGACTTCATTTTTTAATTTCTTTAGGGACTCATCTCATTTAAGTAGTACTCTTTAAATAATAAAAAGAATTAGTATGATATAAATTTGACGAAAAAAGATAAGCTCCTAGGATAGCCATACTTTTTTTTAGTTTATGAATTAAAATTTTTGATTTTTGAAATAAATGAGATCTAAATTAAAAATATTGTCGCATGGTTTATACTGAAAAAAGAATTCAGGAATGTTCTCAGAAAATATTTCTTAATTTAGGGCCTAATGTTGACCACCGAAACTTCTATCTCAAAAGAAAAGGAGAGAAAAACTCTTTCAGAATTCAGATCTCTCTGAATTCTCACGCTTCTAGAATAAATCAAAAACTTTCAGTTGTGACTGAGTTGGGTTTCATCAAGTCACAATCAAGCATTATACGTGACTTAGATGGTATATTTTGTGAATTGTACTAAAGTTTGTAATTCAGTGAGTCGAACGGCCATGAGCAGAAGCATATTCTATTTATATCTACCTGACAGATTCGTGTACTTCAGGCTCACTATTTACGGTGTATATAAACATTTCTTCGTGTACATCATGAGAAGAGATATTGCGCATAGTCTGCAATGGAAATCGAACCCCCGATGAGCCCAACTAGAGAGTGACAGCTTAACCCTAATGTATAGACTAACTTCAAGAAACTAAATGGCCATTTAAGGCACTATCACAGAATTTAGAAAATCATCTAATGGGATTAAATTGATATTCGAGGATTATTAATGAAGGAAAATGAAATATAAAATTCAAGCAGTCAAAATATAAATAAGTCTTGCCACGCAAAGAACACTTAATCAATAAATTCATTACACTTTTTTCGAAAAAAACTTGCTTTTCAATCAAAACAGATGAGAATCTGTGAAAAAGCAATATTGGAAATCATACTTGACGTTACGAAATTCAAAGTTTAATCTAGAATCCTTTCTTATTTATATATATATATATATATATTGTGCNTTTACTTTTGCATATTTAGCTTTACCCATGTTAGATAAGCTCAATTTTTAAACTGATAAGTTTTTGACTGACTGTTTTGGGGTCGCAGACGATTTTGAATCATACCAGATTGTTCTATAAATTATGCTGACAGGATGTCGCAAAGTTTAAAGACAAAATTGACACACACCAGTGCAAATATCTCACTAACATGCTATCATCTGTTACCTAATTTTAAAACTTGGGGTGAACAAATTCTATGATTTTCTTAGCAAAATTATGCTTGTAAACTACATTTTTCTCGTTCCATTTTTCTTTAATTGATTTTTTTAATCATCTTCTATTTTTGGAGGCAATAAGTTCTTTATTAGATTCAAGAAATTATTTTAACACTTGAGATACTAGCAATTTCAAATGCTTTATACTTGCTGCCAGACGGATTATTAAACTATTTGAAATGTAAGAGCATTTCAGCAAATTTTTGAACACAAAAATTTCTTTTTAAATGCTAACTTTTTTTAATGACACGAACAAATGAAGTGAAAAAAAAATAAAGCATTTTATTAATTTTATGTTATGTTCAAATAATTTATTATTGTGCAGTGCTGGTTCAAACAGTTTTACTTTATTTACATATTTAATTTTATTAAAAAAAAATAATATAAATACTATAGGAACTGACAAAATGTATATAACTCATACTGTTCTAACAAGTAAATCCTTAATGCTGTGCCAAAATTTATATGTGTGTAAGGTAGATCTTGTATTTGTGATACTTTTGTTAGGTACTTTCTGTGTCATATAAAATGTCTTTCATTGTAGCTTTTTAATTACTTAAGACACTACTGTGTATAATAAGTTCTGTATATCCTGTAAATTAAAGCTGCATATATATATATATAGCTACTTAACCTACGAAACCTATTTAAATGATTCATATTTCTTTACAGTCTTTGTCAAGATTTCTCTGCATTCTTTTCACATTAGAATGTTCTATTTTTCTCACCCAGATAACTTTACACACTTCACTTTTAGCAGAAGTGGTAGCCACGATGTTCAAACAAAACTACGCCAGCAGTAATGAAACGATAAAAATTGCAACTTGCAGATTCCTTTTGTAAAACTTCGTAAATTAACAAAATGTTTATTGATGAGGTTTACTCACGTTAATTTGTTAATTGAGGTTAATTTGTTACTCGCGTAAAATGATCAGTTCTTTATTTTACAAAAAATATTTTTTAATAAGGTTTTAGGTATTACTGAATTAAGGCAGTATATTATTGAAAATGAAGGGAAAAGAATCAACTTTGGAATTGATTTGGTTAGAAGAATTATTCGGATGTAGGTGATTCTAATTATGAAAGTTTTACCGTGTATTTGCATTCTTAGTTATGCAATTAACAATGATCATAAAATAAATACTACAGTATAACCTTGATTGTCTGCACCACTTTAATCTGGAAACAATGTTAAATTTCTTTTTTAAGAGTGCTCTTAGTTCTCTTTCTTTTTTACTCAATAAACTGTCATAATTCTGTTCCACAATAAGTTCTTTTCTTTTTGCCATCTGAAGTGAATTTTATTGCTGCCAAAATTATAAGTACTGCCCCCTCATACTTATAACCAAACAAAGTCAGGATAAATAAATTTGTTTAATTTAACGTTAATTAATTAGTCTATTAAAAGTTAAAGTTAAATACTATATGGCACCATTATTGAAATAACCTTAACCTTCTTGAAAATCGAATAAAATAGGTTATAAAAAGTATTCCGAATATTTTGATTATCCAAATTAGGTTGGGTCCCAATTAAATATCTGTAATTGCTGCAATTGCAATCTTGATAAGGGATAATAATGCAACATGATTATCGTACTGGGAGAATTACTGTAATGAATGAATATAATGATAAGCATAAGTAGCAATCTATTTTGTCAAAAAAAAATTTTTTTAACCATATTTTTGAATTTTTTTTTGCTATTTATTACATATCAAATTATCGTTTGATGAAACCTAAAAATTATTTTTGTAACAAATATGTATGATTATGTATAATAAATTTGTTTTCTGTTGCAATGTTTGTATTTTAATTTATCCTTTTGAGCAAAAGAGAAAAACTCTGTAGACTGTACGTGCTGCATATCATATTAATACTGCTGCATATGATCAGACATGTGAATTTTCAGTATTTTTACTGAATTCAGTATTTTTTATTAGTGCTTTCAATTTATTTTCGTGTAATTGTGCATTAATCTCTCGAAATATGCTGAAAAATCGGCATCTTTTTTTCTAGTTCAGTATTTTTCATTCTGATTGGGTCAAATATCTGTATGATATTGATACATATTTTGTTTTAAAAAAAATTTCAACAAAATATTGATTTTCTTCCTTAACAACTAGCATAATGCAAACTCAAATTTAATTCTTTACGTTTGTTTTAATATATTAAGGTGATTTGACGCAGCTGTTATTAAATTTGCATCTAAGGTGATGGGAAAAACATCATTATATTGAAATCACAAAGTTATATTGAAATGATTTCCTGTTATTGTGACGTTTCAAGAGAAAGGGAAGGATCAAACAGCATGAGGAAACATGTGTTAATTCCCTCTTGGGCATCATTGTTATCTTTAAATTTCCTCAAAATCCTTTGCTGCAAAATAACTTGGACCCTCATTTGACCAATATTCGCGAATTTTGACTCAATAAGGATTTTAAGGGTCATTATTTTCCGATACTGGACCTATATAAAATTGTTCGATTCACCACATATTTTGCAACCAATATCAGCCCTATGTAGAATTGCCAGATTCACTCAATACCCTAGCAACAATTTTACTTCGGCCCCAGTTGGACTCAATATGGGTCCCAAATGAACAAACACCGAAGGACCAATATTCGGATGTCTATATTTTTTAATATTGGTCCTATATCGGCCCAAATTATTTTCCTGCTAATGTATTTTATAATCATTATTCACCCAATATTAAAAAATCTAGAGATCCCAATATTGATCCTTCGGTGCATGTTCATAGAGGACCCACATTGAGCAAAATTGTGGCTGAGTTAAAAATGTCTTCAGATATTGTATAGAGTGCAAACAGTAAGTTTTGTCTTGTAAACTTTTAGTGGTTGCGTCCGTTGAAAGAACACTATGTGCAGAAAAAAGAAAAATAACAAAAAGAGTCCAAATATCGTCATTAGGAATATGATCTAAATTTACAACACTTGTTCGTTGATAATGGAAAGTATTGTCAAAGAATATATTGAAAAACTTTAGAACAAATACTTAAATGAGTAATCATCGCTTGCAATATAGACTTCACATCTGCCAGATGTAGTGAATCACACAGACTAAGATCCTTGACATTTCACGGTCGCGATTGTAATTCATAGGACAAAGTTTTCATGTAATTTAATTGGTTTCTCGTAAATGATGCTTTTTATATGTCCCTAGAGAGAAAACTACCCAGGTGGAACATATTTGGAAAAACAAGAGGTAGGTCCGTCATATTCATTCTGTCAGAACATAGAAGAGTTGGTATATTTCGACATCTCTCTTCGTTTCAAACGTCAGAATCCCCTCTGTCATGTGCTCCCTCTCTTTCTGTGATTTTGGCGGCAAAAAGGCGTCACGTGAGAGCTGAGATGAGTTCCCTTATCTTGTAGTTTCGCGTTTTGTACTTATATAGACAATGTAAAGTTTCAGGAGCGCTAAGATTAGCGGAACAGTAATATATTGGAACATCAACAAGAATTCTGTGATTGGATTAAAAATTGTTTTAAAATTCAAATTTTTTAACGTGTAGGTAAAATTATTTACTTTTTTCAAAAATAAGAACATTTTAATTTTTGAGTGGTCTTAGAAACGGTAAAAATGCATCGTTTGATAAAACTTTTTATAATTTAACTCTGCAATTTATAGAATCATCAGAAGTTATTTTGTATTAATTATAATATATTTTTTTATTGATTTATCGAAATATAAAAAAGCACGCGTTTAAATATTAATCTAACATACATTTTACAATAGTACTGCATCTTGTAAAATCATGGTTATCTTTTCTGGCATTTAAAATATTTGAAAACATTTACAAGAAACGATTTTAAACATCTCGAGGAGTCAAAAAGAGCTGCATCACCTTAAGAATCCTCTTAACTCCTTTAAACTTATTAACTTGACTACTTTATCAACCTTTATTAAATAAAGTAGTTCAAAGCAAGCTGCTGAAATGATAAAATATTGAGGAATTTATTCTTTTAAAAGCATTATTGAGAGTAAAAAAAATACAACGTGAATAAACGAAGAAAGGAAGAAACAACTATGCCAAAACTTCGCTTACTACATTTTAGCACTAAAATTTAACAAAAAATAATTATCTATGAGTTCTGAATAATTCGATAAAATCATTGCTTCACGATTAAGTTGTGTTCTTATTCGTTAACATTTACTTGTGAGATTGATTGGAAAAAAAATTAATTTGGATTTTAAAATTAGTAAAATGGAATAGTCAGAATTAAGCCCCGTTTACATGCACAAAAATGCGGGGTAAAAGCTGGAATTTTCGTCATTTTCTACCCTTCTTCCCCTACGCAGGGAAAAATTGAAGGACTGAAAGAAGGGTATAATAATTCCTAGTAGGAGATGGAAATATGCAGGGTAAGCTCACCTCGCTTTCCCGAGATGCATTGCGAGTCACGTGATTGTTTACGTTCTGGGCCCATGTGTTTTGTTTTGGAACTCGGAACGTGAAAATATTTTAATTTGTTTCAAATAATGGCGGGAAAAAAAGAAAAGAAGCCAGCTGATCGCCAGCTGATATATTTTCTTACTTCCGATTTATCATGTGACCAATGACGTAGAGGAAGTTGTTTGAAAATCCGGGGTTGAAATTCTTTTGCGTGTAAACGGGTTTTCTTACCGATTATACATTGCCCTGTAAAATCCCTGTACCCTTCTTTTACCCCGGATTAATAGATTGCTCATGTAAACGGGGCCTTAATGTGATGTTTTAAAAAAAGATGAACATTCTGAAAGTTTTTTTTAATTTAATAAAGGAAACAATTTTATATCCAAAAAGTGATAAATTAACTTACCTTTGGCGTCAGGTCTAATTTTAGGAAATTTTTCTGTACAACCAAATGCAGCACAGTAAACTAGTAGAGCAGCACACTTTATTTCAAGATTTTTTTTCCTTGCTTTGAAATTCCCGCAATGATTTTCTTCCACGGAAATAACAAGTAGAAACGGAAGATAGGAAAATTCTTTCTTGATTCGCCATCCAGTCACGTGGTTTCATTCTGAGAACAAAAATTATCTTAATGTGCACGCTCTACTACATTTTACCTTTATCATCCCGGTATATAAAATTCACTGTGTTCTGTTTTTTATTTTGCACACTGAACCCTTGTGCAATATGAGTTGCATATTTCTTAAGAATACTAGTCAATGGTACGAAAGAAAAATTCATTTACTTTTACAAAAGCTTTGTGAACAACTACCCTATAAATTAATTTTTCTTGTAAATAAAATTCGAAAAGTACCCGTCAAAGAATTTCTTTGTTACGTTTTTTAAACCTTCCTAACTGAAAAATATAATAGGCTATATAAATCAAACATTTGTTGCTCTCTTTGTTAACATCTGAGGAATAGTGATAAATTTAATTTATTGATGACTTAAATTAATTAAACTAATTTTAACATCATTTTTTTCTCTTTCAGATTCCTGAAAACCTGATAAAAAGTCACTGAAAGAATTGTCGACGGTTGTTTTGACTGGATCAAAATTTATTTTGCCTATCTCTTTTTATTATAAATCTAAATAAGATTTGGGCATAATATAGCATTTGTAGAAATGGTATGTTATGTAAATAACTTTTAACAAAATTTTACGAAAGGGCCCAAACATGTGATCCATTTGTTTCATACAAAATACTTTAAATTAATGCATGAGATTTAAGCCTAATTTAAGAAGGTTTTAAATCATTTGATAATATATTGGTTAAAATGATTGTTCCTTAAATAAACTGATTGTTCCATGCTATAAATTACACAAAATTTATACCTTCACATAACACATCTGAAACAAATATGACAATGTTTTTTTTTCGATTTTTTTTTCAAATATTTTTTGCTAACACAGTTTTCTGATAACATTATTTGTTACTCAAAAGAAACGATGCATCTTATTTTATTCGAAGAAAATTAAAAATAAGAATATTTTGGATATGTTTTATTTATATAATCATTAATAAAACAGAGCTATTTTTCTTGTTTAAAAGTAGTACTTTTATATATATATATATATATAAATAAGTTCAATACATATAAATAAGTAAATACTTATTGTTTTTCTTAACTTTCTTAGTGTTTTCTTGTATTTATTTATTTATATATATAAATATATATATATAGGGGCAAATCTCTAGAACCTTTAACCTATGGTGTCTTCAAACTTTTCTTATAAATATATAACATAATAAGGGAAAATTAATTCTAATAAAATTACAGGAGTAACTATGCATTACTAACTTTAAGATACGTACAGTTTTGATCGCGAGTAACTTGATTTTGGCTTTCATTTCTTACTTCAATCCTAC
>NC_092208.1:26484865-26506907 GCF_043381705.1 Parasteatoda tepidariorum | reverse complement strand
AAAATTAAAATCAATAGATAAAATTTCTTTTTCGTGCAAATCCATAAAAAGTTTGATATTAAAATTATATTATACGATTATATTATAAAATTAAATTATAATATTCTTCCGAATTTAAAAATAAATTAATATCCATAACTTTCAAATTTAAAAATAATTAAATAAGTAACAAAAATTTTGCAAAAACATTAAAGAACATAAGAATACTATTCAATAAAATTTTAGGTTACTTTGAATTTTCGATTTCCTAGAAATGTACTTTTAAATACTAGTTACTTTTTTTGTTTAGTACTTGTACTTTTTACTAGTTGCTTTTTAAAATAAGAACTTTTTACTTTTTACTCGTTACTTTTTTTAAAAATACTTGTACTTTTACTCGTTACTTTTTGAAAGTAACGTTGCCATATATGCTTATGACCTCTGCGTCAGCTGATCGTTTATAAACAAGATGGCGTGTGAAAGTCAATGTTTCTCCACATAAGTTAGAGTGTTAATTAACGAAGTTAATTAAATACACTGCCGTATCGCACATCAAATGTGTTAAAATAGAATTCTTTCTCGTCTACGTCTTTTACTTAACTCAGATTTATTATTTGTTTATGTATTTTATTGTAACAGTGAGATATTTTTGTTTTGTGTACCTGGCAACTTCGATTCATAATTAGTTTGTTTATGTTCCTCATGGGCTCCTGTCTGTCTTTGCGTTACGTAAGAAATTTATAATGGAAGAATTGAAATCTTTGTGAAAGAATATAGAATGTGCCACTTAAAATAATTGATACTTGACAAGTTTGGCTATTTTATACATAGAATGGAAAGAACAGTTGATAACGTAAACAAATGCCACGCTTCAACAACTAATCAGAATCGAAATACCCGCACGACATCACTTACAGGTATTCCGTTGTTCAATTCTTTATGAAGTTTGTTACACAAAACTAACAATAAGTCGTATTTTATTTAAATGAGAAAACAGTTTCGAAGATGTGTCATTTATTCATGTAATCGTTCAAAAAATAGCATTTTTTTTCAAAGGATTAATCTTATTTTTATATATCATTAAAAAAAACCTTTCCACGTTAAAAAAAAAAATTTCCATGGGGTTGTACAAAAAATAAATAAAAAATTCGTGGCGAAAAAAAACGATGTTTTGTTTTTAAACAAAATTGGAAAATAGAAAACGATATCGAAAATGCTCAATTTATGTAATTAGTCATAGCACAGTATCATTATAATTATTTTTTACTACTAAGAATTATCTTTTCAATAAAATAAGACTTACCATATCATTTCAAAAATACGTCATTTGCATAATATTTCAAAAATTGTGTTCTTTTTCTTACTTCAAAGAATTGCCTTTCAAATAAAATAAGATCTGTAGTATCAAACCTTTTTCAGGTAACAAACTTATTTACAACAGCTGTTTGAAAAGTGTACAAAATTTAAAAGTCATTTTTAACAAATTTATAAAAATAAAAAAAAATACGAATGCATAGTTACCATAAGATCAAACATAAAAGAAAAACAAAAATAGATTTATCTAAGTCTTATGGCGCGAAGACGAACATTTCATAAGTAGTATGAAATATGTCTTAAAACTAATACTTCATAAGTCTTATAAAGAGCCAGTCTTAAGGCACCACGGAGTATTTTAATTAATATTTAGTTTTGTATCCTATGGATTATCTTCTCCATGACAAAAACATTCAGTTATAGCTTATGTTTTTCATTCAGCTTCTATTTTTGTTTCAGACAAATTTTCTTTTTATATACAACTTTCTAATAAATCCTTCTTTTTCGTCTTTTTTTTAAAAAATATCTGCAAATTTTACAAAGTAAAATTGTGCAAAAGTGAATCACATTCTTACAATTAGCCAATAACGATGAAGAGACAGTAAGCAAACACAATCAACATAAAATTAAACAAATATATATCTATTTAAATTAGATGCATATTCAATTATGTTGAAATCAAATGCTCAAAAATTAATGAAGTTATTCAGAAACATAATTTAAGTTCGAAGCTATAAAATAATTTTATTTAATTTCATTTTTATTTCATATTATATCCTTATTGGAAAACTAATTGAAACTTATAATAGTTAATAAATGATAGGAATATTAATATCAATTTCTCAAAAAAAAAGAAAAGAAAAAAAAATAAAGAAAAAACACCAAAAAAAATTACGTGGTGGGTCCAAATTATGTATTATTTAAAATCTTAATGTTTGGAAGGAATAATTTTATAGTTCTTAAGTACATGTGTCGAATGATGTGATAAATGATTATAAATTATTCCGTTTTCATTGTATTCACTATTTTGTAATTATCCTGATATTAAACCATTTTTGTTATTCGTGCATTTGTATTGTATTTGTCACAAATTGATGAATCCTTTGTAATTTGATTCAAAAATAAAGCTTTCATGGTCTCTTATTCAATTATTTTAAAAAATTCTCTTTTTAAAGTTTTTGATAAACTGATTCTTACAAACGAAATACAATTGCAAATATGCAGCGAGTTCTGTAGTGAACACACTTAATGCAGTCATGCATGTCTATCTCAAATCCTAAAACTTTAGAAAATAAAGTTTCGAGTCATACAGCCTCAGAAATGTAACTTTCACTTTTGACGATTCAGTGATCCTTCAGCAGCATTTCGTTAATCTTGAGAATCATTTCGTCACAATATCATGTGACGAAATCATTCAATTCACGAAAGCCGAACTTTTAAATATATGACGAAAATATTTCTTTCGCTTTGAAACCTCATCGTAAGTGCATTGTGGGAAAATGACGAAACTAAAATAAGGTATGAAGGTACTTAATTTACGTCGCACTACAGCTTACACAATGGGCTATTACGACGGTCTGGGAATCATGGCTGAGAAGACATGTCCTCACAATTTTGATCCTCTGCAGGGGGGATGGCTCCTCTGCTTTATTATCTCGACGACCTGCGCATTAAGTCGAGAACTTTACGGTAGATTTTAACGAGAACCGATACCGCGTACCCTCGGTCCCTACGCAGGCTAATCGAAGTGGCCACCCACCCGCTTACTGACAGCAGCTAGTGATGCTTGACTACGGTGTTCTACTGGGAACCGTGTCTTTACAATCAGTCTACTGCGGGACCAAAACTAGAATAAAGACTAAGACACTCTAAAATAAAGTGCTGGCTTAAACCGGCCGTTTTGCATGCCGGTCAAGGTGTTGGCCTCCTACGAGTAAGATCCGGAGTTTGAATCCCGCTTCGGGCATGGGTGTAATTTATATCTCTGCTATATCTGTCTTTGTTGTACTAATGTCCGCCAGGCACTGCGAAAACCTTCAGGCTGATGAGGCAAACGCTAAGTGGAACGCTATGAGGCTATGAGGAAACGCTATGAGGCTAAGTGGAAATACGAAAGAGGGAATCTCTTCCAATCTCTTTCAGCATCTCTTCCAAGCATTCCTTGGAACCGGACGGGGAGATTTACGTACCGGACTGGACCGTTACCGGACGGAGAATGAAAGTTTCGATTGTCTTTTATTGTTGCTTCAATCAAATGTGCTAGCCCTATTAATTTCGATAAAAACATTCAACAAGATAACATACCCTAGACACAGATGAAATGCCGAGGATCAGGTTCTCTTAAACGGCGCCATTTTATATTATGGCAAGATAGTGAGGTTGGAGGTGTAGATTTTATAATAGAAGTAGATAACATAATATTTATCAGAATAAAACTTTTATTCAGCAGTAGTTAGTAAAGCTAGAGATACAAAATTAAAATGATATTTCATCCAAATGACTTTTTAAGAGAAATAATAAATTTTGCATAATAATTTCATTAAAGACTAGCCAGAGATAAATCCCCCATGACCTGCCTACTCAAAAGCCATATTAAAAGTGGTTAATCAACATTTAGTAATACATTAGAGATACATTATTGGCGCATTATCGAAAGAAAGACACAGCGAAAAGAAAAGCCAATTCATCCAGCCTCACGATATCTCATGCTAATATTTAAATAATTCGGCTACAACTTAAACACTAAGAAGACCGTGGGAAATTTATATAACCCTGTAACTGATAAATTTTTATGGTTAGAAAAATAAACTATCTTAAGGAATAAAGAGTTCGAAACAGATTTTGTACGATTAAGTCACGACAGTGAATTAATGAGTTATAATTAATGAATTAAAAGGTTAGCCGTTACATTGATTGTTAAGAGAAAAGAAGAGAAATAAATATTTATATTTGCTTTTTTATAAAATGTAATAAAACTAAATAATTGGTTTATGTTAATTAAAATTAGATTAATAATGATTAAAAAATTTAATTTATGAAGTTAAAGAAATTTTAAAAATTAGGAAATATGTAATGCTTATAATTGTATCAAAGTGGTAATAGGTTTTAACAATCCTCCGAAAAGTACCCTAATATCACCATACTACACATTAATAGCACCTTTCAAATAGCCCTTATTTTTTGTTGAAGATTCCTGTGCGGCTTCATACTTTTCGATTTTCCACAATATGAGTTGAGAAGTTAAGTTGACTAAAAGAAAGATCAACTGTATACATTTTTGGCAATTTAAAAAAGCATTGCGAGCATTTAGTTTTCACTGAAATTTTTATAAAAATTTTCAACTGAGGAGCAAATATAAGGTGCCACTTTAAAGAACACAAATAAAAAGAAAGGACTTTATAAAATATCTGCGGTTCTTATAGTATTTAAAAACACTTTTTCGTGCGTTGTAACTAATTCCGGAAGCACAAACTAAGTTTCATAATTGTTATGAAGACATAAGCTAATTTTGCTATGAAATGAGACACAGAGCAAACGACCTCAGAACAAACAATACTTTTTTTTAACAGATTCGTATATTTGACCCTCAAAATAGTCACAATCTAGGAAATATCGCCAGATGTACCTGATTGAACTACAGTATTTGCCAGATGGCGGTTCCTACTTAGCTTCCAGATTTTGAAGAATATTCTCTAAATTCATCATTAAGAGCCGTGCAGGGGTTAGACAAAATAATGGAAACGCTTCTGTAGTAGCACATTTTTTGATATTTCTCAAAAAATACTTTAAAAAATCAGTTTACAAATTTAGAAACGTTTAGGTCATAAGATTTCTCATACCTATTAGTTTAAGGCTTCTAGAGATTTGAGGGACTGACAATAAATTACAAACGAAAAACAATGTTTTTGAACACCCTATGCTAAAAAACGTAGCAATAAAATTGTTACCACAAGAAATTATTTTGGTTATTATATGCAATAATTGGACAAAATTTCATAAACTTAGCTTAAATGCTTATGAAGATATTGACATTTTAATAAAAAAATAATTTTTTTGTCTCACGTTTTTGTGCTATACGTTTAAAAAAATTCAATAAAATTAAACAAAATTTTCGAGCAATTTAAATTAATTGCAATATTATTGCTTTAAAATTTGTTTAACTGCACAAATATAAGTAATTAAAATAGTTCTCTTATACTGCGCATGCGCGAAAAATATTTAAATTTGTTTTTTCTTAATTTTGAAGTGAATCGTATTTGACAACTAATAAAAAAAGTCCGATTTGAATACTTTAAAAACTTAAGAAGTTTCAAGAAATTTTCAAAGTAGTTTTCGAACTTTTTAAAAGAAAACTCAAGTGGATAAGGGGATTTACAAAAATTTCATTTTTGTACCATTAAAAAAAAGGTTAATTAAAAATGAAACTGCCATTGTTGGGGATCATTCCACTTAAAAATATATTTTCTTTCCTTATTCAATCATATTTCGATGTATGAACGTTTATTGTAACTTATTATGATTAATTATTTATTTTTGTCTTACTATACAAAATAATATTTGTAGAAAACCCCTTATCTTTTTGAGTTTCTTTTCAAAAGTACAAAAATTACTTTAGAAAATTGCTTGAAACTTTAAAATTTTTAAGATATTAAAATCGGATTTTTCTCATAAGTTGTCAAATACGATTCACTACAAATGCATGAAAAAAAAAAGATTAAAATTTTCCCGCGCATACATAGTATAAAAGAAATACTTTAATTTCTTATACATTGCACAATTCTCAACGAATGTTTTTCACATTTTAAAGCAATAATTTTGTAATCAATTTTAAAATGCGCAAAAAATTTTATTTGGTTTCATTGAATATTTTTAAAGTTATAGCAAAAAAACTTTTTGCTCAAAGTTTTCTTTTTTTTAATAAAAATGTCCATATCTACATAAATATTTAAGCTAGTTTTATGAAATATTGTGCAGACATTGCATGTAATAACTTAAAATAATTATTACAACTTACAAATTTAATACTACGTTTTTTGACATAAAATGTTCAAAAACACTATTTTCCGCTAGTAATTTATTGTCGGACCCTAAAACCAGTAAAAGCTTTAAACTTCATTGAAAATGTGAGAAATAGCATAATCTAAACACTTCTGAAGTTATGAAATAACTAAGAATTTCTAGATAAACACAAAAAAATGTATTAGCATAGAAGTGTTTCCATTATTTTGTCCACCCCCTGTATATTCAGAAAGAGTACGTTTTTGTATGATTTTGACCTAATTAATAACTATAACAAGCTGGTAAAATCTTAAAAAATACATCTTAGCATAAAAGAAATCCGAAGAAAAATTATGTTGTTTTTTCGCTATTTTTATTATTAAGCTGAATATATTAGAAAATAATCCCAGATATGTTGCTAGATGGCAACATAATTCGGGGCAGATAAATAATTCAGTGTTATTTTATCATGTGATCAGAACAACATTTTAACTAAAGCTTCTACAAATACCATAGATATCAGTTTTTTTTATGAGTTTTCTATCGCATACACAAAGCAAAATCGTTCTATCGTTACAGTTTGTTCGTTAGCTGAATACCTAATAACTCAAGTAAATCTTTTATAGAGACAAAGAAATGCGATTTTATTGCCAGATCGTTAGAACTTGCACTCACTTAATTACCTAAAAGGGAGTGAATGTGATTGGTTCATTACTTTGAGATGGTTCGAAAATGTGAGAAATAAAGGAGAGTTATAAAAGAGTTTTTTTTGTTTTTGAAAAGCTATAACAAGTTTTAATTAAACGTTTCGTGATAGCTCGAAACATAAATTAAACGTAACTAATCCTCAATAACATAAAAATTTAATTTTCCCACGCATTATTTTACTTTATGAACAGAACAGTTTCCCCCCTCGTTTTTATTTTCACAAAACAAACTTTAGTCAAAATTTTAAATTTTCTGGCGTTGATTCGTCGTATTTTATTTCATAACCGTCATTGAACAGCAATTCTCAATACTCAATTTTTTTTTGTTTTGCGACTACTAACGTTCAACTCTGTAGCCTTGTAATTCTGAACCCAATTCAGAAGACAAGAGAACTCCTGGATCAAGAATTGGGAGAAGTCTTCGTGGAGGACTTTTTGATGGAACTAACTTGCATTAGCGTTACATAGAGAGGAAAACCACGAAAACCTCCGACATTCAGCCTGACGGTGAGGGGAATTAGCCACATGATCCGTTTACCACTGAGAGTATTTTACGTCACTACTGTATTCGGTACGAGCTGGAACGGAATTCGTGTCAATCATTCATTGCTGGGATTCGAACCCGGTAAACTGCATTGGAAGGCGAACGCTCATCTCCTCAGTGATGTTAAAGTTGAATGCAAAATATATGGAAGGAAAAATTTCCAAAACATTAGGATTACAATCTTTAAAGAAAAACGCCACTGGAATTTCTTAAATATAGACAAAATATAAATATATAAAATTTAAAAACCCAGAAGAAATTCTTACAAATATCTTGGTAAAAGTTAAATGCAAAATGAGCAGAAAGAAAAAAAGATCAAGATATCTTAAAGGCCTGGTTTCTTAGGACAGGACGCCGTCAGCTGGAAATCAGCGCTAACCTCTGATTGGTCCATTTGTGAGTTTGATAGTATACGTCATCGAACGCTTATCTTGAACTACAATTGCCGTCCAACCAAAGATTGTATAAGTGTAAAGATGGGAAACTCGCGAAAGTCGTAACAAAATTTCATCCAACAGCACATTGAAATCAGCCAAGATTTTGATTTTGACATAAAACATATCTTCTTCATTAAACATAGCACTCTTCATTTAGCTCGGCTATAATGTGTTTTTTTTCTTGGACAAAGTCATTATTTGTTCTCTAAAACACTGGTCGACAATAACAAAATCAATTAAAATTCAAAATATATATTTGTTTACGTTATTAACGCATGCGCAATGAGAGATAATGTCTGCGTTGGACCGACTGCTCACGCTGAGCTAACAAAAAAGTATTTTTTTGGCGTCAGCTCTACGTCAACTTTCCGGACGCCCAGATAAGGCGCTTGTCCTAAGAAACGTGCAATACATAAAATTTCCCAGCAGTAGAACTTTTCAAAATGCTGTAATTTAATAAAAAGAAAAGAGGGAGAGAGAGAAAGAAGTATATGTACAAGATAAATTGTAATATACACTTTAAAAAGGAGATTCTCAAAGATGAATTAAAATAGCTCCAAAACAAACATGGTTGAAATTTGACAACTCCGTGTATTTATTATTGAGTATAGAGACAAGCAAAATTGAAACTGGGTGCATAGCCAAATCTTTCAACAAAAAACAAGCACTTTTTAAGAACTCAAAAAATATTTATAAGCTCTATATACATTTACAAAATTCAAAATAATTTTCAAAGACTTTGTAAAATGATCGAAAGATTTTTCGGTTCGATATCAGAAGGTAGAAAATGAACCCTGAAATTAAGAATATTTTGCAAAATGCAGCAGAGTTGCACATGAGAGTGCAATAATCTCACCGTACCCAGCTCAGTATATGCACATGCGGACTCGCAAGTATTTCATCAAACATATAAAACCATTGGCGTTTTTATACGCTATGAAACAACGGTACGCTGAAATAGATGGTGGTTGAATAAATTGTGAATAACATTGAATAAAATAATGTAAAAACCACGCGTTTGCATAATACGTAGCGAAAATCGAAATAGTTGAAGAAAAAAAATCTCATTTTCGAGAAGGAAAAATTAAGCACTTTTTAAAAAAGCACCTTTAAGGGCTTTTAAAAACGAAAATAAGCACTTTAAAGCACTTTTTAAAAAGGCTACGCACCATGTGAAACAAATTATAATCATTTTTTAGGAAAATGCGCAGTCTCAAAAATGATGTGGAGGGAGAAATGCGGAAGAGAGATGTTTGTTGGCTACCCGCTGGATTCGAAGCAAGGACCTCTGCATTTGTAGTTCAGAATGCATCATCATCAAACGCAAAAATCATCAGCGTTATACAAAGGCCACTGCAATGATACACTAATTTCCAATTCCAACAAAGGGGGGTAATTTGGAAAATATAGTGCCAAAAGCTTAGTCTGGAAATTGGTAATCTAAATTTCCTGTTTTGTTTATTCCGCTTTTTTAAAACCTTTAAGAGAATAGAATTATGTCACGATGGGTCATTGTGACAGCCACTAAATAAAGCTTCCTAATTCTGCCTGGACTGAGGTAAACAACTATGATACTTAAAAGCATCCTACTATGAACTCAGAAGTCCTTGGTTCGAATTCTGCCAGCAGCCAACGAACAACTCTCTCACAGATTTCTTTCTCCCCATCATTTTGCTCAAAAAGGTGAATATGCTGCTTCAATTTTGCCTGTCACTATACTCAATGATGAATACAAAGAATTTTCAAAATCAAATATTATTTGTTTCAAAGCTATTTTGACACATTTTTGCTCGATTTTAAAAATCCATTTTTTTTGCGTGTATATTTTAAATAAAAGGTTTTCACTATTTGCTAACTTAATAACTTGTTTAATTTCCATTAGATTTGATTGATATATCTTGCCTGCTCGAAAATACTGACCCAATTCCTTAGTCAAAAGAGAAGTCCCCACTCCCTAAATCTTATCATGTGATTTAAAACCATTTTGCATCCATCTATATAACAAAATTCATTATTTTTTTAAAATTTGGTTGAAATATTTTTTTTATCAAGTTAAATGAACAAAATTATAAATTTTAAATAATTCACAAACCAGAACAGTTTTAAAAGTATTTCTTACTTGGTTGATTGGTTCTAATGCCACTTGCCACACGGGCAAGCCTGCTTGGTGAAACCGAGCAAATTTAAGGCTAGGTGTGCGATTCTTGTGTTTCAGTAGCGCCATCTATGGCCAAGAATTCGACTTCGCCACATCATACGTCGCACCTGTTTATAAGGCGGACCCATTCATCCACAGATCGTAATTTTGACCTGAATCAGAGAAAGATCGATCTCTAATCCAGTACTCCCAGAGGTTTTGATTTGTTATGGGAACATGGAGGACTTAGCGACTCGACAAATTTAACGTGCATCTGTAACTTTACTACACGGGGAGTCTTCGGCAGGCGGGGATCGAACCCACGAACATCGGCCCAGCGCCCTACCGATCAGGCTATCCCGGCCTGTGTGATAGTATTTGGGCATAATTCATTTGTCAAATGAATGAACGATGGTTATAGGCCCCCTTAAAAAAACAGCAATCTCTAAAACCGTAATGTAAAAGAAAAATTCCATTAATCACCACTGATTTAAATCAAGCTTATTTGAAAACTAATTAACAAATACAAAAATTCATTTAGCATATTTTACCAGTTAAACAGAAAGAATTCCCCAATTATTATTATTATTTTTTTAAATTTATAAAACTTTTGCAACTGTGTAATTTAATTTCATTCCCTTCCAAAACAACAACAATAAAAAGTCCATTCTGAAAGTTGTGGATAAAAGTTTTTAGCATACATTCTAACCATAAAAAATCTAATTTTAGGAAGGATTCAGATAAAAAAAAAAGCCACATTTGGTTTCCCGGTATATGGCAAACAATTTGAAAAACTTATTTATATATATTTTATTATAAAAAATAATTTATAACAAAATATTCCTACAGGGTGCAAAGCCAAATTATTCAACAAAAAATAAGCACTTTTCAAGCACTCAAATAATATTTTTAAGCACTTAAAAAAACACAATTAGGTAACACATTAGGTATTGGAAAGTTTTTGACAATTGATGGTTTTATATGATTTCAACCGTCATGTCAAAATAAAGATTTTCGGCATTGCTTTCAACAATTGTCAAAATTTTTTAATCATGTTAATCGAATGGCGTTTTTATACTCTACGGACTGACGATACGCCGAAATAGATTGGGGTTGAATTAATTGTGAAAATGTTGAATAGAACAAAGTCTTTCTGAAAAATTCGTAGCGAAAATCAACATAGTAAAAGTAAAATCTCATTTTAGAAAAGGAAAATTAAGCACTTTTTAAAAACACCCAATGAAAAAAGCACCTTTAAGACTTTTAAGAAACGAAAATAAGCACCTTTAAGCACTTTTTAAAAAGACTAGGCACCCTGTTCCTAACCTTCTTCCTCAAGAATTATGAGGTAGAACAAGTTTGTTGAATATCATTTATATTAAATAAATAATCCCAAGGAACTAAAGAGGTAAGTTATTACTTGATTAAAAACTTCATTCACTACAAAAATATTACCCTGATTAGTCCCTCACGATCACAGTGATTTTTCTCGTTCTGTTTTTTCCTGTTTAATTTTATTCAATCTCTGCTACTGAGATTTTTCTAGCTTCGCTTCTCACCTTTACTATACATTTTTCACTGGCAACGTTATGCTTTATATTTCAAATAACTTTTGTTTCTTCTCATTTACATCTGGCACATCTTGAAAATGGGAGCTTATTTTTGAGTGTTTGAAACAGACTGACTATTATTTCCAATCTGCATATTTTTGTAGCAAATGAAGTTTTTTAATCAAGTAATATCACACTCATGGTTTTTTCACCAGAAAGGCACACTTTCCCACAGTGATTGTCAGACTAATAAAAGTGTTTCCAAAAAGAATTATAAGTCACATCTTGACAGTTAAGGATGAAAATGTTAAAACAAAATATTTTTAACGCAAAGATCCCCATTTAATTAAGAAATTGTTAGTTTTAAACAATGATTTATTGTTCTTTCTTTCTTTTTATTCTTTTAAAATAGCTCAAATTAAACTGCTACAAGAACAGTTTTGATGGTTGGCAGAAAGGTTTTGCTCTGATTTTAACAAAATGATCACACTTTTTACCATAGCAGGGGTGATTGTGAGCCCAAGTCAAAATTCCGGAACATTTCTTGAGTTTAAAAAATTTAAAAAAAAAACAGTTTAAATTGAAAAAAATTTAAACAATGTTTTTTTTTCTTCCCTTTTCTCAATATACCGTAGTTTACTTAAAATATATTTAATATTACACATACCTCTGAGGACCAGGAGAAGTAATTAAAATTTACAAATATGTCTTTTTTTCTTGAGTTTATGAGTATAATAACTATTTACTGATAAAAAATGAATATTAATCATGAATATAAGCTTATAAAGTATCTCTCTGCCTCTCGCCTACAAACAAATAAAATAAACTGTGTTTTTAAGTTCCGCCTTTGAAAATTTTATTTCCGGAAACTTCTGTGATCATTGATTTTTTTAAACGTCTGGACTTTCGATCTCCAGTAACTTCTGGATCACTGTTAGCGATAAATCCGGAAATCCGGATTTTTTCCGTAGCGCAATCAGCCCTGCCATAGTATCTAAAACTTTGAGTTACGTTCGCTCAGTGCATGATATTGACAACTAGCAATTTAAAAAATTCTTCACTGATCATTATTAACCAATTATTGTTTCAGAAATTTTCGTTAGGAAGCAGACATAAAAATATTGAAGTCTCTACATACAAAAAGCATGATATGTAAAATAAATTGCTCAATAAATCCAGTTTTCTCCCCCTTTCTTATTGCTTTATGATGTTATTAGTAAGATGGAAAAAAAAATTCTTTATGACTTTTGATTAATGATTGATTGCATTATTGTGACTTCTTTACTGTATGATTCAATTATGCATTGCAACAACTTTTTACAACAGTTCAATGAAGCCAGATAACTTACAAGTAGATATTGCAATTATCCATGTAAGACATATCATACTTCAGGGAGATATTTCATTATTATGAATTGAATTATAAGTAACTAGCAATGGAAATTCTTACAACAGTTCAAGATTTTGTTGAATACTGCTATTTGCCAAAAATGATCAATGAAACTGGAATCGCAATGTTAAACTGCAACTCCAGTTTTCATCTATTCATTCCATCTCGCATTGTAATGCATCAATTTTCACTTTATTTTAACGAATTCCAAAAACTTAAGCTATTCAATTGTTGCGGTTAATCAAATTCAAGATGAAGCACCTTGCACTGTAACTCAAAAATTTTTATTCAGTATTCAAGTACTTTTAGTAGCAGCTAAGTTTTTTAAAATTTTATGGTAATTTTAGGAACTTTTTTCAAAAACTTTTAGGTAAATTTTAGGGGTAATATATAATTTTGCTAGGTTAAAAACAGATCACACNTTATTGTGACTTCTTTACTGTATGATTCAATTATGCATTGCAACAACTTTTTACAACAGTTCAATGAAGCCAGATAACTTACAAGTAGATATTGCAATTATCCATGTAAGACATATCATACTTCAGGGAGATATTTCATTATTATGAATTGAATTATAAGTAACTAGCAATGGAATTTCTTACAACAGTTCAAGATTTTGTTGAATACTGCTATTTGCCAAAAATGATCAATGAAACTGGAATCGCAATGTTAAACTGCAACTCCAGTTTTCATCTATTCATTCCATCTCGCATTGTAATGCATCAATTTTCACTTTATTTTAACGTATTCCAAAAACTTAAGCTATTCAATTGTTGCGGTTAATCAAATTCAAGATGAAGCACCTTGCACTGTAACTCAAAAATTTTTATTCAGTATTCAAGTACTTTTAAATATTAATATTAGATTTTTATGTGACCAGATTATTTGATCAGACCCACAATAATAAAATTCATATTATTAAAAAAAATATTAGAAAAAAAGCCATAAATTTAGTAATTGCAATTTCAAATTTAAAAAAAGTATAACACTGACAAATTTAAATGCATTCTTGTAATCTCTGATTAAATTTCAAAATCAGATTTCATTAGAGTTTTTACCATAGTAAAAACTTCTAAAATAATTAAAATTAAAAACAGATCTTAAGAAAAGATATAATACAATAAAACTTAAAAAAATAATTAAAAGGAGACCATTACTCAATAAAATATGTGTATTTACAACATGGCTTTTGGTTTATGTTACATTGTAACAAACAATAAATAGATTTTTATGAAGTTACATCAATCTAATTTAATATATGAAGCATAGGTAAGGTAACCAGTATGACCAGCAGTTTCAAGCGGTGGCACGGCTGACCAGTGAGTAACAGTTTCACAATCACTAGGTTCATCCTTATTAACATCAGATTTTTCTGATACTGGGTCCTCTTTGCGAATTTTCTGTTCTTGAGGATTGTCATCAGTTAATGAAGGATCCTTTTTTGAATGCTACAAAGGAATAAAAAGTACTATGAAAACATAATTTTGTCATAAGAACATGTTTTTATTAAACGCTTTTAATTAAACAGATTTTCATTTATAATAGTATATGACTGCTATATGAAATTGAGCATCAGTTGTAAGCATGAAAGAAAATAATATAAAAGTTTTTCATGAAAACTCTCAACGGCTAGAACTGCCATTTGCTCATCACATTTTTTTTCTTTTCCCAAACAAATAAAAAAAAAATTGACAGGTTATGTGGAATTTTACAACTTTTTTTATGTATTACTGAATAATTAGCAAATAAATGCCATTAATACACTTTGTGCTAATGCTGTTTCTGTTTTTATAAATTAAAAAGTGCAGGACCAAGATGTGTACCAGTTAGGAAAATTTTCGTGATCTTTATTCTAAAGTCAATGATTTTCAAGGATCTTTAAGCAAACTACTTAAGATGAAATTTCTCCAACGAATTTGATATAAAGGAATGGGAATTAGTTTTTAAAAATAAGTAATTAACATATCAACTAAAAAAGACTTTTTTTCTTCTTTAAGACAGTATACACTCTTAAGGCGTCATTTGCATACCTACATATTTGCAAAAATCGAATAGCTGTTGCCACCCACCATTTGCCTATCTACATATTGTCAAAATTTGAATAGCTATAGCCATCATTTGTGGCAACATGTAAAGAAACATATAACTTTAGAAGTTGTGATGGAAGATTGTTGTTAGCCCTTTTAAGCCACATCTATATACATAAACAGCCACCTTAAATCTTACACCTTTAAATTAACCAAAAAAACCAGTTACCCTAATGACTGCCATGCAACATGTCTACAATTTGGGACTCATCTTACAGGGTTCCCACTCTTTTAACAAAGCAAAAATTAAGGACGTTTAAGGACTCTTTAAAAAAAAAATTAAGCACTTTTTTTGGAAAGTTAAGGACCTTAAGACTATTTTTAAAAATAGTATTGATTGTTTATTATCGAATATATATGCACCACAAGTTACAGTGCCAATTATTTACCTGTCTTAAAAAAGAAAATCAATAAATAAAAAAAATAATACACAATTTTTTTAATGTAAGTACTGATCCAATTGTATTAATTAACAGGGCTCATCAAAGCTGGACCAGACAACTTTTGGCAAACCAGGATGGAGTTTTTTTAAAAATATTTTTCAGATTGTTAAGATGTTAAGGGTTAACGCCATCCATAAAACGAATATATATTTCATTTTTAATGATTTAATTGAATTGTCAATTAGGATTTACAATTTTTTTCGTATTTTTAAAAAATAGAGTAAATAAAGAAATTTGGGAAAAAATTATTACAAGTTTTTAATAAATGCTATTAATAAAATGTTTTATTTATATTAAATGGTATATATATTAAATGAATTAATACTAAGAATTAGAGTTATGNAAAAATACGATTTTAAATTATTCTTCATTAAATCTAATAAAATTTCCTTAAAAAACTTTGTCAAAAATAATTTTCCAAGTGAAACTTTGACGAATATCTAGCCAAGTGAATATTCGTCTAAAGGGGCAAATACCCAATCATGGCCAAATATGCTTTACATCCCTATTGTAAATTATTTAACACTTTTTAACACATATACCTAATTTATGTGAGTAACTACAGATGAAAAATATTCTTAAGTAATCCAGATATAAAATATACATACATTTTATAAATACTTTATAAGTACTATATGTATTTTATAAATATATATAAATATTTGATACCACTGTCCCATTGTGCACTGAAAAATATGAATTCAATTAAATATTTTTACCATTTCACTTAAAAAGAGGAAAATCTAATTGCAAAGAGCAGATGTGCCAACCTGGGAAAATGAAAAAAGAGGAGGCTTTCGTAAGGAAGAGAGAAATGATCATGCAACAGTTAAACATGCAAAATAAGACACAAAAGTTTTTAAAAAAATTGTAAATAACAACACTTTAGTCTTAAGGGAGACTTTATTTAGTACATAAAGAATAATTAAAGTTATTGAACATATAATTAAAATTATATACCAAAACTAAACTATCTAATTTTTAAAAAATATAATAAATAAAAGTTTAGGTAACTAAATATATACCCTTCTTTAAATGGAAAATTAGAAATTTCATTTTCAATAAAAAATATGTTAGATCGAGGATCAAAATTTCAAAATTAAAACGTGCAGAAGGCACAATTCAATCCTCTTTCAGAAGCAATAATTCCAGTAAATTCTTCTGAATAAGCTTGGTTGAAAGAAGATAAATATTTCGTATTAACTTATTTTGCTGCCATTATATATTTCCACACAAAAAACAAACTAAAACAAGACAGAAACAAGCATAAAAACAAACTCAGATTGGAAGTTGCTGATATTGACGTCACTTCACTGTACAAAGAAAACGATCCGGATCAAAAAATTTCAGCGCATACAGCGAACGTTCTTGCTTCCGAAAGAAGCCAATCACTAAGCAGTATTTACGAAGCAGTTGTAGATTCAGAAAGGAAAGGAGAAACAACTCTCCTGATTGGCCAAGACATATGAACAACGTTACAACTCAGGCCACGCCCAGTTCTGACGCATTGAGGCTGAAATTGATGTGAACTACATTCAGCATAATAATAAGTGAAAAACTGGAGATTTTCGAGAAAACCCCAGAGGAGAAAATAACTTGTAAAAAAACGGAGTCTCTGGCCAAAGGCCGGAGGGTTGGCACGTCTGCCTTAACCCTTTTCTTAATATGTTGCAATTCTTGTCCATCTGGTTTGGACTACATAATCAACAACCAAGATTGCACAGTTACAACATGAGGAAGAGTTGTGAATATTACGATGCATGTCCAAAAGATATTTCTATCAGAAATATAGATGGATCTCTTTTATAAAAAATATATCATACATTTAGGTAATTTTAGAATCAAGCAATTGATCATTTTCAAGCAAATGATTATTTTATAATGTTATCCTACACATTTGACTAAATAATTACCAAATCGCACATATTAGTCTCGTTTTTTGCCACAATATCACAGTTAATATTTATGTGATTTATGTTTTTCCAGATGAATAATAGTTTTTTTGACATCATAGTATGATAAAAACCAATACACTTTAATTGAACTATCCAGGTTACTGTAAAAAGAAAATTATAACTTATTTATAAGAGAATAACTAATTAATTATTAATTAGAGAATCAGTAATTACTATTATTAAATGCTAGTTAGAAATTCTTTTCTTTTTAATTTTTAAAAGCATAAATAAAAACACACTTTGAATTATTTCCGTTAGTAATGTTTGTTTGTTTGTAAGAAAATTTGTAATTATTTCAGCTTGGAAATCAATAATTCAGTAACAGAGAATTAGACAAATTTCTAAAATACATACCATAAATTTTCTTAAGTATGCATGTTAACTTACAAAAATCCCAATGAAAAAAAAAATTATAAATAAAGGCATCATTAAAACAAGCAATATAAACAAGCATTGCAATATAACAATTACATTTATTGCAAAATGCAAAAGCTCCTTAAAGCCATTTCAAAAGTAAACAAAATTCTTTTGAGTCTAAAGTTTGAATTGTCTGATTTTTTAAAAAAAATTTTATGATCTATCACACCAAATACAGCATGGGAGAAAGAGTTCCCTGATTCAAAGTTTTTGGAGCGAGCTAGGAATTTTTTCAATTTTTGTAATGTAATCAGTTTTTTAAGTGCCAACTTTTTTTAAAATTTTCGATGAGAAGTCATTATTCTTTAGTTAACAATAATTCTCTTATCGATATTTTAAATAATTCCTACAGCAACACAAACTACAGCAGAAAAATTGAGAGAATCTTAAAGAATAATAAAATTCTATTCAAGATTTTAACACTAAAAGACTATTCTCACTGTGATTTTTTCATATGGGAATGAGAACCAGATGGGTGGAAAACATTTACCTACAAAAAACTCACCAATCAGGTTCTTCTTAGCTAGATATCTGCATGTAAAAAATTGAAGGTAGCGATTAAATAGCCTTTTCAGACACTTTCATAATGGATGTTTAGCTTAAAATGCACTAATCAAATTATCAATTTGTAAATGCACATTTCAAACCAAAACTTATTCTGATGAAAAAAATTTAAAGATGAAATTTGAAAATATGTTTTGAATTCAACTTAAAATCGTTTGTTTATAACAAAAAGATAAGGATGGTATACCATGACTGTTCTCTTGATATTAAAATGCATTAAACTTTTTTGGCTGTTTTTAAATGGCGATTTCAGAACAATTTGGAGTGAGCTCCAAGAGCACCAAGTCATGAAACTCACACCAAGTAAATAGTCTTGATTAGAATGCCCAATGCATATACTGCTTCACTTCACATCATTCCAGTCCTCAACTATTACATTGCGACTAAGTAGAAAATAGAGAATTTGCGTTGTTGTTGGATCTCACAGGCACTTGTTTCAACTGTTGACATTTTCGCTTGATTTCGTGTATTGGTATCCCGTCTAGTTTCATACACGTGATCCTCTGTAAAGCTCTTAAAAAAGCAGTACAAAAAGTAAAAAAGCACTGAAATACAGAAAAATCGGAATTTTGGACCTAAAATCTTATTTTTGAAACAAGACTTAAAAATTGGAACAAATAAAACTTAATCGGAATTATTGGCAGCTATGAAATAGGATTGTGGGAGCAAATATATTTCAAATGTGTTTCTAAAAATTCTTAAAAGTATTTCTATAAATACTACTAAGTACAATATTAAGAATAATAAATAAAACTTTTTCTAATAATACTTAACTTATTATATAAAACATATTCAATTTAATACAGTAAATATTCTTAATTTTAATGATTTCACAAACTTACTTTAAAATTAAGAATAGTTTGGGTAATTTTTTTCACATCATAAGTTCTTTGCAAGCATTCAACAGTAACTATATCTTGAAAGCCACATTTATGAAGAGCATCACAAGTACGCTGGACTTGCTCAATGCATGGTGAAAAGGTACAAATTCTACCACCTAAAAAAAAATTTAAATTAACAAGACTAATTCAAACTGAATAAACATAAATATTCTACAGAAACAAAAATTATATGTATTAAGATATTTAAGAAGAAAAAAAGTACCCACACACTTAGTAAATTGTTTTTCACGATTATTTCCTTTTTTAAAAGTTTCGAGCAATACAATTTAAACATAGGTAGTGTAAAATTTGGTATATAACTAGTTTACAAAGAAAACTGCATATTAGAGATAAATAAAGGACAAAGAGCATTTGTCAAAAAGTCAGAATGAGCAAAACTGCAACTGCAACAATATACAACATTACACATTCTATTTAAGTTGGTCAAACTGTGTCGGTGAAGAAAGAAAAATTAACACCAACTTATTGGATCAGTGTTTACTTAGATTATACATAATTTTTAAGAAACAAACAAATATACATTAGAATTTGTTTAGCACAAAAATTTAATTTCATTGAAGTTTTCATTGACTTAAGTTTAGTTTAAATGCTAGGGTTTGAGAAGATTTGATAATCATATCAAAAATGTATTTCCTCATTGTAAAAATTTATACAAATAATCAAGTATTTGTAAATTTGGTTTTAAGAAAGAAATAGAATTTGTGAAGAGAGGTCTTGAGAAAAAGAATTTTTTTTTTCAAATGTTATGCTGTGCAACAAAAATTGAGAAAAAAGAACAATACCTAGTACAAAATAGATTCTTCGTCAATATTTATTGCCAATTCAATACATTCTATTTTCATCTTAGCCAATTTTATTGATAGATTCATTGAAAAATAACCATATGTGATGAATAATCATAATTAGGGTTGTTAAAAGTTTGCTTCAGAATGAAAGTAAAGTAAGAATATGATGCATTTTATTTGTTTATTTAAAAAAAATTCTTGTGTTCTTTCTGCCTATAAATGTTTATAAAAGATATGAATTTAAAAACTTGATATAAAACATAGCTTTTTTATATATCTTGGAATTGCTCAAAAATATACAATGACATACAACTTAATCATTATTCAATGATATGTATAAACATAAAAACAATTTTAGTATAGGTGAAAATTATAAATAAAATAACAAGCATGATTATTACCAAATCAATCCTTCATACTACTTACAAATAAAAGATTCCTTAATTCCGCATTCTTAAATTTATTTGTCTACATTTAATTAATACCAAATATAAAATTTCATTTGTCAATAATTCAACAATTAAAAAATCCTTAATAAAAGACTAATAAGCAACTGAATACTGGAAACAGACAAACAGATAAATAAAGAACACACTTGCCAAATGCTAATAAGTAGTAAGAAGAACAAGTTAATGAACATAACAAAAATATCTAAATCAAACTTATTTTAGAAATTTAATTAGTGCACACTGATAGAATTATAATTGAATAATAGTCTCCCATTTACCAGATGATTTGAATGAATCGATGATAAGGGAAATAACATCCCATGGATTTGGAAGATCCAAGAACACAGCATCTGCAATGTTCTTCAGTCCAAATCCACTAGAACACACATCTTTCATTTCAATTTTCACTATAGAACTGAAACCATGTGAATCAAACTCTTTTTGTGCAAGCTCAACTCTTTTTTCATGAAAATCAAATGTATAAACTGAACCATTTGGAGCAACTGCTCTTGCTAATGCATGGGTCAGAGACCCACTTCCAGTTCCTAAAATAAATAAAATAGAATAGTAGAAGATGCATCTTTAAACAAGACCTATAAATAAAACAGGTTAAATTAAACTGACATTTTTTTTTAAAATTTAATTTATATCTGAATTAATATTTATTTACAATACATATTCTAAAATTTTCAGTTCAAGCATAAAAAGAATTTAGACAAGTTAATGGGGTTTCAGATCAAAAATTTTACAAATATACATTAAAACAACAACAAAAAAAGTATCAATGCAGTCCAAATATTTCTCGAGCCAAAATCTTTGCATCAAATGACGAAACTAATATTTTCCATAAAATTATTTTTCTATGCTATTAATCTTTTAATACGGATGATTTATTAAATGTGTAGTTGCTATTTATTTATTTAACTCTGTCAATGATGAATAAGAAGCTAGCAGTTTGAGATTTATAAACCATAAATCTCAAAAGTCTAATACTTTTTTCTACATCATATGAAATAAAAATCTACAAATTTGCAGCTGAGAAAAGTTAGTTTTTCTATAAAATGATAAGCTCATGTTAAATATTTTAGATACTCTATAATTTTAAATTATAGGTATAGATGCATAGCTGAATTTGGACAAAGGGCCACAAAAATCAGAAAATATAATTATGATGGCCAATACAAGTATAAAAATATAATCTGAAAAAATGGAAGATGTGCTACAGTTTTATTTTACAGTAAATTAATAATTTCACATGGACATGCATAGGTAAGTTTTTCATTAGAGTGCAGAGATAATAAAAATTTATCTAAAAAAACATTGTTACAGAACAAATTATTACAACAGATTTAAAGGTATATTACCTATAGTGTAAAAAAAA
>NC_092208.1:26407534-26484802 GCF_043381705.1 Parasteatoda tepidariorum | reverse complement strand
AAAAAAAAAAAACACATTTATTATTTATCAAAACATTTTGGTTTATAATTAACAATCTTCCTTTCTTTCATGTTTGCCCATTTTACAAATGCTTCTTGAAAGTTAAATGCACTTTCAGGGCCCTCAATATTAATCATTAACAAATTGTTTACATGGCTGATTAACAACCTGTTTCGAATATTAGTTTTAATCAAATTAAGGCAGCTAAAGCCCCTTTCACAGTCAACAGTGTGCATTGGTATTGTTGCACAATACTCTATAACAGAAGTTATTAATGGGTACTGTTCAGACACATCATTGGTATATAAAACATTGGTATATTCGTGAACGCTAGCGTCATGGTTCTTCTTGCAAAAGATATTTAGATTCTTTCTACTTCTTGTTTGATCAAGTTTTTTTCATGGATGTTAGCGTCATGGTTTTTCGCGGAAGCTTTTTTTTTTATGGAATTTAGTAAAATCCTTTAGCAAAAATGCTTTCTTGAATTTTAGCATTTTTGAGGGGTCTTTTCGCATTTTGCGAAAAAAGCTACCGTAGCGGAAACCCTGCTTTATTAAAATTTAATCCTGCTTTATTTTAAATTATAGGTATAGATGCATAGCTGAATTTGGACTAAGGGCCACAAAAATCAGAAAATATAATTATGATGGCCAATACAAGTATAAAAATATAATCTTAAAAAATGGAAGATGTGCTACAGTTTTATTTTACAGTAAACTAGCAATTTCACATGGACATGCATAGCTAAATTTTTCATTAGAGTGCAGAGATAATAAAAATTTATCTAAAAAAACATTCTTACAGAACAAATTATTACAACAGATTTAAAGGTACATTACCTATAGTGTAAAAAAAATAAAAAAATAAAACAGAAATTTTAAAAAATTGCATTAACCAGAAAAGTTATCTTGAACACAAGGAACAAAAATTATAACTACTGTTAAAAATAGAGCATCAGATTAATTAAGTTTTCTCACAGATCTTCTTTAATTTGTTTTGTTTTAAATTTATTTAACAAATTCATAATAAATTACATTTCACAACAAACACTAAACTCTTTATAAGAAATAAAACTTCTAAAATTAAATTATTACAATCAATACATACACTGATTCAGAAAAGCCGAATTAAATCATGATATTTAAAAAGAATGGCTGAAAAAAATCACGATTTTTCCTATTTTAATTAAGCTCAGAAGCAAGTCAAAAAAACTTTGATGGCCACTCGTAGCCCTTAGGCCATATACTATAGCATATTGAAAACTTGAGGGTAATATTCAGATTCATTAAATATATGTGTGAAAATGCTTCACACAATTTTACAAGGTTGTCAAAGTGAAAACTATGAAATTTGATCTCAAGTTTCAATTCTTATGATTAATAACAGAGTTTAATATAACAAAGATTCTTATTTATGACATCACGATTTTGATTTGTGATTAGCCTTACTATTAATGTAATTTTAAAATATTTTAGCTAGACTAATATTTGCTATCTACTATGTTAACATAACCATACCTTAATTTTTATCTATCATTATCAAATCATAATAGGTAGGGACATAAAAATAATAAAATTGGGAGAAAACTTCATTAGACATGAAATAAATTCATTTCTTTCTTTATCTGAATGGCTTATAAATAAAAGTCCCAGAAATCCCTTTAACTTGGAAGAATTATCGAAAACATTAAGTACAGTATGAAAGAGAAAAAAAATCACTTTTATTTGTGCACTCCTAGTCTAGTAACAGTTGCTAGTCTGGTTCGCAGAATTTGAATCAAATGTTGACCATTTTATTTAGCAAATTGTGTTTGAGACAATAGGTTAATTACACAATGAAAGAAAATTTCCCATGAATTTGTTAAATTTCCCAGAAAGAAAAATTTAATTGATGGATAAATGAAAATTATCTCAGAATTACAATGATGGCCTTCACACAAATTTAGCACTGTATTAGTAATTTTACCAAGAAATTTTGTTTCCGTAATAAGATTTAACTTTTATGACTAATGAACATTTTATTTTTGTTCTCAAAATTTAATATACTTTTTAATCTTAAAATTACAATAATTTAGATTTAATGCCTTCAATTGTTATTCGTTTATTATTCCCGCATTGAAACACAAAAAAAGTAGCTATATGTATGTATATTATTATTATTACTTTCAGATATAATCTAATAGCCCATTGCATTATTAGAATTACAAATACAAGAACATAAGGATGGCTTCTGCATTTTTCAGTACGGTAGCCCACTATCTAAAACTGAGCATAACTGACATAAGTATGTTCTAATGAGAAGACTATCTAAACCAAACTTATGCCAAAATGGTCGCCAAGTTTTTATTAATTTATAAAATATAGATTAAACACACTTCTTACCAGCTTCACACACAACAGATCCAGGTTTCAAATCTAATTGCATAATTATGAAACTAATATCTGCAGCATATAAAATTTGTGTTCTATGTGGTAAGGTAACAGTCCACAACTCAGGTGTAGGAAAAAGTACATACACATATCCTCTAGTACATGGCACAGGACTGCCAAATTTTTTACCTATACAATCATTATGTTTTAAAGCACCGTATTTACTTTGGAAAACTTCGTCATTTTTAATTGTGAGGGGATACATATGACGAACATCTAAATATATGATTACTAAATCTCCTTCTTCAATAACTTCTTTATATTTTAACATATTCATTTTGTCAACTCTAATTCAAAACACTGAAAACAAGTTAAACTATGTTCTTCAAATAAGTTACGTACAGAAATGAGAAACTGGAAAAAAAATAGCATTTAATGATTAAAATGTGTTAAAAATCATAAGGTATGAAATCAGTACAGCGGCTATTGAAAACGTGTTTACAATCAAAATTGATTAATCAATAGATCCAATCATGTTTGTTTTTGCTTACAGCTTTTATATAAAATAAGAAGAAAAAATTAGGGAAATTCACTCTAAATAGAGATAATTTTTAAACTGAAATTGAATATAAATATTTTAAACTTTTATTCAGTGTTAGCTTTAATTAAGAAACAAAGCAAAGAAAAATAAACAATAAAGTGTGTAAAAGTAGTTTAGTCATTTAAACGAGATTAATATTTCCCTCTCAAATTCGGATTTTAACATAACAAAGATAAGCTCTCAGAACGGGTTCAGATAAACAATCAATGAATCAAATGAAGTCTGAATCTGAAATCTTCAATTTTTTTAATGTCTGATGCTTAATTGAAAATTCTAAAAACTTGAATTCTAAAATAGTAGGTGGTTGACCCGTTCGTTACAAAGAATTTGTTTATTGCCATTTAAACACAGATTATATTTTTCATTATTTCCGCATTAAATTTCCAGCTTAAGGAATGACATTTTTTTATTGTTATGAACAGGAAACAGAAACAAATATTTCATGATAAGTCGAAGTAATATTAGATATTAAATGTATAGATGAGAAAATTGGGAAAAATCAAGTCTCATTAAGTAACTCTGATTGGAAAAGGTATAGTTTTATGTAATGATTGCTGTATATAACCAAAAGATTTTGCCTTATTAGTGCTGAGATTAACAATTTGTTTCTACGTTTTTATTAGAGATTTTTGGGATTAATAAGTAGTAGATTTTTTGTGTGTTTTAGAATTGTTTTAAAGTTTTATAGATATTGAATTTTTTTTCTAAACAAATATATCTTATATTAGATATTTATTTTTATAGTTGGGACATTTCTCTTAAAATCTCCAGAAGTCATAGGAGCTACTGAGGCTGCTCTTAATCTAGGATATCGTCTTATAGGTATATTTTTCTTCTTACTTTTTATTTGTTATTATTATTTTATAATTCATTTACCTTTAAACATTTCGTGTATTTTTTTTTATGTTTTTGATATTTGTTTACTTATTTTACTCGTATGTTCCTTAATCTTATTAAACCTTATCATCTGGGGAATTATATTTACATGTGCCCATTAGAAAGTTTAAAAATCAATTTCAGAAACCTTTATTAATGCTGCTAAAAAAATAATATTAAAAATAGAATCCGAAAAATTATTTTAAATTCAAAGTATCCTTTTTACTTTTTAATCATATGTTATTATTGCAATGTATTTATATTAATTAAAAATAGACACTGCAAGTGTTTATAAAAGCGAATCTTCTATTGGTCAAGTTTTGAAGAAGATTGATTTAAAGAGAAAAGATGTCTTTATTACTTAATAAATTTTGTAAATATATTTTGCTATTTTTTAATTATTTAAAAATGAATTCTTAATTAATATTTATGTGTTCATAACCTATTAGAACTAACAAGGAATCTTTTCTGAGTGCTTTTGGAGAGATATTTAAGCCTAGCCACATATTTGAATAAATGAAATTGGATATCGCCACATACTTAAGATTTTCTGTCTTTTTCTGAATATATTTTTGCCTTTGGTACTGATAATAAATAAAATATTTGTAAGTTATGCTGTTTTTGCTTTTAACCAACTTATATGTTTTTAATTTATCTAAAAACATCCAACTTATTTCAATTTTGTTAACATAATTAAAACATATTTTACTTAAATAAACACATACATATTTCCTTGCTACTTGCATTTTTTATTTTATTTATGTCATTAAAAAAATTGAAACTATGTTACTTAAATAATGTTTGTTAATATAGAAAAGAATATTGTTGTATCATTTTTATTTTCTGAAGAAAAAAAAAGGTCTACTGCAGTTGTTTACATTGTATAGCATTTGTTTGAGCTCTTCTTTGGAATACATTGTTACCTTTTTCATTAGTGATAGATATTTAACAATACTCTATGTCTTGTAAGTAAGTAATGTTTTAAGTAATGTAATATGAGAAACTTTTCTCTTCTGCTGAAGCAAGTTTGAAGGCTTTCCACTTAAATTCTATTTCTTTTTGTTATTTTCAATGCTACTAATTTGAATAAACTTTATTTAGAAACCTACTTCAAAGGCTTAAGAGATGTTTACATTCATTCAATTAAAAAAATCTTATTCATTTTCAGCTGATTAATAGAGTATGTAAATTTTTCATATCTTTCTTTGCTTGTTAGGCCCTGCAAATCAAGGTTCTGAAAAGGCGGAAATATCAGCATTAACATCACTAAGTAATCTTCAGTTAGATTACTTAAATCTTTACCTTATTCATTGGCCAGGCTCATATGGAATGAAACCTGATGACCTAAAGAATGCTGAACTCAGAAAAGAAAGCTGGCTTCAATTGGAGAAGATGTATAAAGAAGGTATTCAATTAAGTTTATTTTGTTTTGTGTAAGTCTTTGTGCATTTGAGGGGATCATTTTAAAAAAATTTTTCTAATTTTCATGAATCTTGAAAATATAGATATATTTTTAGTTACATTTTAATATGTCTCTGTACATGATTATAAAAAAATATGAGTCTATATGAAATAAAGATACTCTAAATAAGAGATATATTCGTACTTTCATATAATAATTTTAAATTTTTTTTTATAGACTTACTTTTTGAATAAGCTTTTTATAATTGATGTTTAGTTATTATAAAAATTAAAAAAAAGTTTTAAAACTAAACAACATTATTTGATCCTATTTTAAGTAATGGAATATGAGATACTTTTTGATCCTACTCAAGCAAGTTGAAAGACTTTCCACTTAGAGTCTATTTGTTTTTTTTCTATAATGCTACTAATTTGAATAATCTTTATTTATGAATGTAATTCAAAGGCTTAAAAGATGTCTACATTCATCTTTGTAAATTAAAAAATCTTATTCATATTCAGTGGAATTAATAGGGTATGCAAATTTTTCATGTCTTTCTTTGTTTGTTAGGCCCTGCAAATCAAGGTTCTGAAAAGGCTAAAATATCAGCATTAGCATCACTAAGTAATCTTCAGTTAGATTATTTAGATCTTTACGTTATTCATTGGCCTGGTTCATCTGGGATGAAACCTGATGATCTAAAGAATGCTGAACTCAGAAAAGAAAGCTGGCTTAAATTGGAGGAGATGTATAAAGAAGGTATTCAGTTAAGTTTATTTTGTTTTGTAAGTCTTTGTGCATCAGTTATTGGGACGCAATGAGATCAATCATAGACAATGCTTTTTCCCTGTTTTTTTTTTAGTAAATTGATTTATTTGAAAAAAGGTTTTCTTCTAATTTTTGTTCAATGAGAGTGAAAGATAGAAACCATTAATTTCAAGCAATTATAGAAAAAATTTCTCATTAATTTAAATATTTAAATTCAGCTAAGTTACAAAATTTATTTCACAGATTAAAAACATTTTATTGAATGTGAAATTTTGAGAACTATTGTAACTGTGTGCTTTTATTTTGTCCCCTTGAAAATATTGACCCCTTTGAGTTGAGTAGAGGCCTTTGTTTTATTAATATTCAAATTTTTCAAAATTATTCATTTTATTGTATTTGCTTAAAACCAAGGTACTCCAGTTATTTGCTAAGTTCATCACACGCTATTATTTCACATGCTATTATTTAATAAGTCAGTGTGTTTTTGTTGAATGAAGAACAAAAAATTTTAAGTTGAAGATTTTAATAATGTTTTAAATGTTCTTGCAAAATTGATATTTCACAAGAATATGTGAAGCAAGAATATATTTTATGGGAAAGGTTCTATGTATATCAAGATAGCAATGCTCTTAAATGTTATTTTTACAGGCAAATTCAAAGCAATAGGGGTCTCCAATTACACTAAACAGCATATTCAGGAGTTATTACAGTACTGTAGTGTTGTGCCTGCTGTTCTATAGGTACAGTATTTAATCTTAATAAGATAAAAGTATTTAATAGATTAATTTAGGGTGATTGACATTTTTTTCTTACTTAAAATTTTTTTTAATGGATATTATCAAAAAAGATCATGATAAAATTTAAGCACTTTAAACTTTATGATTTTGCCTTAAATATACTTCATAAAGGAGAAATTTTTATTTATTTAATTTTGCATAGATAGAAAAATGGGCATTTAAGAATGCAGAATAAATTTTGCATATTTAGAGAAATGTGCATTTAAGAATACAGAATAAAAATTTATTAATTTAAAGGGTGGTCTTTTGCTTGTTATAGTTTTAAGATTCTTAAAATTAAATTTGAATATATTAAAATACTTTTTTGTTTACTTTATGGATTAATGATTAAACTATCTTGAACAATATTATAATAATATAACTTCTTAATTGAATTTAAAATTATAATAGATTTATTTATTATTATTTTGCATATAGCAAAGAGTTAATTAATGTAAAGTTCAGTAGTGTAGCCAGATTCTCGGGGGCTTAGGGGCAAACACAAGTGGAGCCCCTCAATCCCCGGGGCACTTTTAATATGTTAGAAAATATCTTTTAAATTGGGAAATATTTTAAGGTCCTTATATTCAGGGACCCATGGTACTGTCCTATTTGCTTGTACAAGTATGTAAATAAGTATGTATTTTTAATAAATGAGTATCAATTATTTGTGGTTATTTTTTTATATTTAATTTTTATGGTTAAATTTTTCTAGTTCAAATATTTTAGCATTCTTTTTAAATGATTCCTTAGATAAAAGTTCATCTATACCTAACTCAAAAAGAAATAGGAAAATTTTGTAATGAGAAGAGGATCAATGTTCAAGCTTATTCTTTTCTTAGCTCCAGATCTGATTGTGAGGAAGTAAGCATTTGTAGTTAACTGAAATTGTGATATTAACTGAAAGATGTGACATTTCACTCAAAATCAGGAAATGGGAGGAAAATTATAACAAAGTTTATTTATTTCAACATTGGTATCCAAGGGAAAAGTAGAGTATAAGTGTAGTAACATGGGACCAACTTCTATATTGAACAGAGCTCTTAACAAAACATACGGTTGGCAAATTTGAACACAATAATGCATGTTGGTTGGCTGAATCCCTAAGCATGCAGCAGTTGGAACATCATGAATTCTCTTCGACTATATTTCTTGACAAATTAAAATAAGGAGATCTTTGGATTTTATTTCACTCGTAGTCCTCAGAGTTCAGTATTCCATAGTAAACATTCTGGTTGACATACACATGATATCCAGCCATGAGATTTAACAATTAGCACTTAAATACGTAAGTATCTAAGCTTACTTACAGATAAAATATAACTTATTGCTTGACAACTCTGCTACCTGCCTAACCTCCGTGCAATTTTAAAAATATGCGAACAAAAGAAATTATAAATATTCAAAACTTTTTAGTTTAGCTAGCATGAGCTAAACACACATGAAATCTTACAAACACTTAAATACATAAGTATCAAAACTTACTTGTGAATAAAATATAACTTATTACGTGACAACTCTGCCATCTGCCAAACCGCCATGCTATAATAAAAAAATTGAGCAAAAGGTAATAAAAAATATACAAAACTTTAGTTTTGCTAGCAATGTTAGTAGATCAAATCTTTTGAGTCTGTTAATTGAGAGAACATTACAAAGTTAAACTACTACTTTTTTCAAGATAAAACTACTTTAAAACAAAGTGTATTTCATATTAAGTTTTTAAAAATTCTATTATGACTATTGCTGCTATTCTCTTTTGAGTTCTTTTAACGGTTAAAATCTTTCATTGTAATTATATTTTTTAATTAGATTATATTTGTATGTACTTGTTTAATGTTGTAATGGAATTCTTATAATATGAAGCTCATGTATTGTGCATACAAAATTTTTGAGTTTTCAATGTTTGTATTTCTTAAATTGGATTCCAAATATAAATTTAATTTGATAGTGGTGTTTTTTGTTTCTGTTTACTTGTCATANAATTATTATTAGAATCTTTCAGAGTTTCCTTTAAATTTTTCCAGATGTTGACAACATTTGATAAACTACAATTATCTTTTTGCATTTTATCTAATGCTACAGAAATGGGTTTTAACATTAAAAGCATATCTTCTGCATTTCTTTTAATTGCCATATTCATGACTTTTGACCTGATATTGGTGTCGATATCATCCCTATTATCCTCACAAACTTGCATGAAAGTTGACCAATTCTTGATGTAGCTTTCTAATGAATCACACATAGAATTCCAGCGCACTTCAGTTGGCCGAATTAATCCAGTACCTTTAAGCTCATTGTATTTAGCTCTAATTATTTGATGATTTCGGAAATATGTTATAACTTGTAAAACATGTTCTGTTACATTAGGCATGGAATCTTGCAAATCTTTTGCCAAAAGATTGAGCAAATGAGCTCAACAGCCATATGATATTATATCAAATTTTGCATTTAATTCGTCTTTTGATTAAAATCAGTGATTTTTTTTAAAAAATCATTTGATTTAAATCATGATTTTAATCATTTGATTAAAATCATTTACACCCTGTATAGAACGCAGATAAAAGTTTTTATAATAAAGTCAATACTCAGAATAAGAACTTATTACTTTTTTTAACGAAAATTATGAATTATTTTGACTAAATATTAGCTTATTATATACCAGCAAATTCTAAAATCTGCACTTGAGAAGAGCTGTTAAATTATGCCTGAAAGTGTTATGTAACTACTGTGCTATAAAAAGTTAATTACCTTTATATAATAAATATGATTTTAAATATGAAATATTTTCTTATTGTTATCATTTTAACAATTTTCAAAGAAAAAAAATATTGTCAAGGAATAGAGATCAAATTATCATTTAAACTGCTAAAAAGTTTTCACACTTTACAATTATATTTCTGTTTACCATTAGACTATATTTAATTATATGTATTCAAACTGAACTTTGAAAATAATATTGATACATTTTTCTGCTGCCTATCTTAAACATTACATTATTATTTCATGTTAACCTTACTGCATAATTTTTAACATAGAGAAACTGTTTGTGAAACCAATTACAGAAAAATATAATTTGATCTTTTATAGGCAGTTCTAACATGTGAAGACTGCTTCAACATCTGCATTTTTGTTACTTCATAAATTTGAAAAACAAGTGTACAGAGTTCAAAATAAAGAACGACTTAAATAACTTAATATCTAGTTTATAGAATTTTGCATATTAGCATGCAATCTAAAAGATTTGAGCTTTAAATGTGAGAATTAATTTTTACAGACAATGTTTTAAGTTATAAAATCTAGCACAAAAATATAATTTCTGTGAATAAATGCATCTTTTTTTTAACAGATTTGGATTTTAAACTTTCAAACTAAGTGGTCTAGATGTAAGGTAAAAAAATTTAAAACTTTTAATATTAACTTTATTATTTACCATTTTGCTAGATTTATTTATGCGAACCAATAAAAATTTTGTATTTTTAAATTCTTATTTTTGAAGAGCAATTAATCCAATTCTGTTTGAATTTTGGCTCTTGTTATTTATTATATCATAGTCTAAAATTCTGTAAACGTTTGTGCATGGTATAATTTGAAACTTTTTCAGCTATTCTAAATTTATAAATGATGAAAAATTGTTACTTTAAAAGTTACTTTTATCATTTGTTTTTTCTAGCATGAATTTATCTTTATATGAACAAGTTTAAAAATTGTGTGTAAAGTGTTTTTGATATGCATAAATAGTTCCTTAGGTATAGCAAATTACAAATAATCTGAAATTAAATTGTGAGTTCTAAAATTTACAATTGTCTACTGACATTGGGACCCTAATTTGCAGATTTCAGTTTCCTCACAGACTTTAAAACTCATTCTTATTTTTTAAATGAACATTTTGATGTCCTTAATAGGAACAGCATAAATGTTTACAACTTTCTGTTTTCTTTAGGTATTTTGAATGAATTTTTTTAGCTGCACTCTCAATATTTTTTCAGAATAACGTTTGTATTTTTGACAGTGCATGTCATTTATATAAAAGCCTTATCAGATTTTTTCATACTTTGCCTAAATATCATTTGTGTATCTGTAGAACATAATTGTTCTCACATATTATACTTTGCCTAGAAACATTCAGTATTATATACCATGCCATCGTTTCATACTTGCCAGTAACTTATATGTCAATATCCTTTTTACACTTCTACGAATTTGAAATTCAAATCCTTAACCTTTTAAAAATAAATCATACATTATCTCCTATGTTTTCTTAATTAGTATTATGCTTTCTTTATAGCCAGTCTATATGAAGAACTCTCATCTTAAAGTCTAAGGCTGCCTGCTGTTGTGAAAACAAGAATTACTACATTTCAAAAAGGGTATTGACGAAAATGACTCTAACCAAAATCTGTCATAAATATCGGTCTAACACCCCACCCCTACTTAAAATTAAACCTCAAAACCTTAGTCACTATCAATGTTCTAGATCAGGGATGGGCAAACTTTTTTGGTTGTGGGCCAAAACTCTATAAAAAAAAAAATTTGGTGGGCCTAGTAAAAATTTCTAAAATAAAAATTCTAATTTCCGAAATAAAAGTCAATTCATCATTGAACGCATGGCACTCTACATCAACTTAGCGTTTTTTATTTGCCATTTTTGGGTTAAGAAATTTTACAAATAACTCAAAAAAGCAGTAGCCATTTTATGCATTTAATAATTTCACTATTATTTACAATGACGTTGTATGTGTGCAATCTTTCCATACGCAGTAAATAATGTTAGAACTCGCCCCGGCAGAAAAATCCGCTCGTTGGAACTTAAAAATGTGTAGTCTGCCTCATGTGAAGTACAATTCACCTATATTTAATTCCATATGTCAGCTTCTCGAGAAAGACAAACACTAGTTGGAGCTAATCTACGGCTATTCTATAAGGAACTTCTGCTTTCACCATTTTACTAATTGAAGCTGTCTGTGCTAACTATTTCCATCAATTTATGGCTTGTCGAACAAAAATAGAGAAAGTAAAAAGGTCATCAGTACTTTGTTAAAAAAGAAAGAACAAAAATAGCTTTAAACAAAGTAGATAATAAAATGGACGTATAATGTATATTGTTTATATTCGCCACGGATCGGCAAGTTAAAATTCTGTCCTCGGGCCGCATAAAACCTTCAGGCGGGCCACAGTTGGCCCACGGGCCGTAGTTTCCCCATCCCTGTTCTAGATGAATGGTAATCAGAGTTCTTTACATAGACAGACTTTATATTGCTTTTTTTTTATTCTGCTATGAAATATTTGTTTTTAAGGAGTCTTCCCACTATAACAGGGGGAAATTATACAGTTTATTGAAATGAAACATTTTTCATTCATTTGTTCATCATAATAATGAATATTGTTTAGATATTTTATTTTTCGATTGAAGTATGTATTTTTAGTGAATAAATTCTGCAAATGTACTAAAAAACATGTTAGATAGGATTACTTCAGTTCAAAATGGCTAAGAATAAAACTCAGACCTTTCACCAAAGATTTTTTATTGATTTAGCAATCTATTTTGCTTCATTCCATTGAGAATTATTGAATCAAGACAAAATGGTTGAATTTATGTTTCTCAAACCAATATAGTAAAACCTGTATCGGTTGTTATTCATGGAACTATTTGATGGATACAAGAAAACTATCATTCCAGGTCAACATATCAAACAATGACTTGAAAATGTTTAAAAAGTAATGAGGAAGTAATTAACTTGAAAGTTAATAAATTTGAAATAAGTATAAAGAAATTTAATTGAAAAAATTACATGCTTAATGCAAAAATATTTACAATGTAAAAGGAATGGAATAAGCACATTTATTTAAAATATTTGGAAATTTTGGTTTGAATTTTCTCTTTTCTTTTCATTGCAAGCAATAAATTTTCTACATTTTTAATAGTTTGGTGTTCATTTTCTGTAAATTCGTATGAAAACAGAAAGTTACGCATTGTTTAAAATATTTTGAGGCCTTTAGCAAATGTATGAAATGTAATATAATTACATAAAATTATCAAAAAGTAGTTCAGCTTATTGGCCAGAAATTATTGCCATTTTACCTCGTCTAAAAAAAAAATTTGTAGCATTTTTACATACTCTAATATTTGAGTAGAAACTCTCTATATATATAATTATCTTTACCTTCAATTATGCATCAAATGATTGTTAATAGAGCAAACAAGAAAAATTATTTGTTTCTTCTAGCAACCAAAAGATGCAATTATTAATCGCTGAAGGTCAAATGATCGTGATCCAGTTCTGCCTGATTGGATGGACATCTCTACATAATTGCATTGAAATTTTATACCTAAAATAATTTGTTTTGTTGGGATAATGTTATGCTGAGTAGATCCCTTAAAACAGATTGTTTCTCTCTTTTTTTAATTAGTTACTTTAAAATTTTGTATGTATAAATGCTTAACATTCTTTTTAGAAATAAATGTGCTAGAGAATTTAAATGAGTTTATATTTTTTAATGCTAATTGTAGAATTTTTAGTTACTCTGATTTTTTTCAAAAAAATTATGACTGTTTGTAATAACTTTTCTGAAAGACATGGAAAACCAGAAATATTTTAAATGTCTATTGTAATTAGTCGAAATAATTTTACGGTGTTTGAAAGTCATTTTAAATTTTAATAAGCTGATTGAAAATTCGAGATTTTTTAGTTTAATTTATTTATAAGTATATATATTATATATTTTAATGAATTGCTTTATTTTTTCTACTGGTGTGAAATTTTATTTCCATGTTTCTTATTACAAATAATTTGATGTAATATTTATTATCATTTCAAATAAATAAAGCATCTGAGAATCTTTTACTTGTTGTGTTTCTCTAAGCCGTTGCGATCTTATGTAAGTGTAGTTTGCTTTCTCCTTTTTACCCTTCTCAGCAAAATAAAGTGATTTACAACCTCTCATACTATTTGTATGCAGCATTATTCTTGTAATTTAGTTTCATGGACAAGAAATTCTTTCCTGCTTGAGGAAATTTAATATTTCGCTTAAGCATTTCTCATATACCTATGTAACAAATGCCTCTTCTTTTTTTTTTTTTGGAACTGGGTAACAAATAGTTGTATTTGAACAAAAGTTAGCAATTATTTTACAATAAATATTTTTGTTTAATAATAAAACGAATGAAATTCACTGTTGAATTATAATTTTCGACTTCCAACATAAATTATATTAGACATAAACAAAATTTGTCATACACATTAATTTGTTTTATTCAAAAAATTTAAAGTTTTGATTTCATTAGTAAACTCAAAGTTTGGTTAAGTAAGCATGTTATAACTAGTAAATTTATTTTATTTTCCTATTTATTATAGTCAAAAGAAATAGTTTTTAAAACTTGAACACATAATTTTGCTCGAGATCATATAGCAATGCATCTGAAATTACAGTACATATTTTAAAAAAATGTTTGAGTAGCAAAACGATAAAAATGGTAAATGAAAATGCAATTTTAATGTTACCGTTAAAAACATCTTTTGTGTGTGCACAGATTGTGAGTAATCTTTCTAAACCTTGTGCATGGTAATGTATGCTCTTATCATCGTCGGAACTTAGCATGCACCTACTGTATCAGAAAGCAATTCATAAACCACCATCCCTTAGATGATTACATGATATTTAAGCAGCCTCCTTATGTTTTTTCCTTTAGAAAACAATTTTATTTTTTGCTGACTCTTTAACCATATACTTCTGAAAAATCAACTGTTACCCTGAAATTTATAACAATTTCAAAGTATTTGAAATGCAATCTTAATTTTATAAAACATATTTTTATTTCAAAAATGTATTGAGAAGGACCATTAAAGTTAAAATATTTACATATTTTAATAATAATTTGTATCTTTCCTCTCAGAAATCACTTTTTGATATTCAAAAAAGATAATGAACTAAAACACTTAAGCATGTTTTTAATCCATCCACAATTTCTCCTTAGAAATAACTCGACAAATTATTTGCTTTAATAGCAGCAAGCCAGGTTGGCAAAATCCAATTTTTTTCACAATTCCAATTTTTATTTAAAAAATGAAAAATAATGTAAGTAAAAAGAAATTTTTGACAATATGAGTTTATTTAGAGAATAAACAATACGCTTTATTTAATTCTTTTTTCTTAAAAATTATTCTTAGCAGCAGGGGCGGATCTACTTAAGGGCTTTTTGGGCTGCAGCCCAGGGCCCCGTGGATACAAAGGGCCACAGTCCCCACTGAAAACAATAGGTGATATTTTGAATTGAAAAAATATCTAATATTATAAAAAAAAAGTATTATAAGGTTGGGAACCCTGAGATCAATCAACCCATGCATGTGCGCGTCTATAGAATGGAACGGGGAATTACCCGTCGCTTGTTTTTGGTCAGTCTATTTTTTCGCGTCTATTGCGGGGGACTTCCCGGAGCGCCGCTTAACGCCCGACGTAATTTTTTTTTCCGCACTTCTGTTCTCGCGTTCAGAGGGACAAACTTGTTTAGTTTACTAATAACTTTCTTGACTACCAAAAACCCTCTGATCCCACTGAAAACTATATTGGTGTTCAGCAAGAGGACGGTAATACCAAGGCGGAAAGAAATTTAGAGAATATTAAAATTGAGTTTGAGAAATATGTTGACGTGGGCTTGTGGCCAGAATTGCTAAATAATAATTTTATTAATGACATATTCTCACATGAAATGACTGACTTTTAAAATAAAGATCCGAAAAATATATATTCATCTTCAATAAAGAAATACAAAGAACAAAACAGAACATTTTCAAATAGGTATTTCATTACGAAAATGAAAAATGGTCAATCACTGGAAAGATCCTGGTTATGTTATTCAACCAGGGTAGGTACTGTTTTAGTTTGACTTGCAAACTTTTTTCTAAAATCCCTTCTCAATACACGACCGGATTTTCTGATTGGAAACACATAGGAACTTGTTTAGAAAATCATGAAAATTTTAATGAACATAAGAAATCAATGTTAGTGTGGTTGACATGTGAAGGCAACAAGTCAATTGTATCATTAAAAGATTTCGTGAACAACATAAGGCACCAATCAGATCGAGAGCAAAAAAATTAAGTACTAGTGTGGGAATAGACTACAATGAGATAAACAAGAGACGCATTACTCAAAAATTTTCTGATAAGTCTACAGATAAATTCTCAGTATACGGCGCAGGAAAATTTAAAAGAGACACGCTAAACGTTGCGTTGAATAAGCTGATTATGGATTTAAACAAAAGGAGCCAAGTCTATGAGATGTATAGCAAGAAATTCAAATATTTATTGGATTTGCAAGACAAAAATATAGAAAACATAGATCTGGAAAGTGTACGTAATATTGTTGATTATTATCTAGATGACGCAGAGGAGCATTTAGTGAATGAGTGCATTCAGTTAAAATCTTATTTACTTTATTCACTAGCTGTGAAGCTGAGCGCTCTTTCTCCAGGATGTCTTATATAGAAAACAAATATAGGACAACAATGTCGAACCATCGACTAAATCATTTATCAGTTCCTTCCATAAATTGTGATTTAACAAAGGACTTACAATGTGATGAGCAAATAAAGGAATTAGCAGCATCAAAATGCAGAAAGGTTGCTTTATAATTTATATAACATAACTACACATAACCTGTCAATTTCTTTTGCAATAATGTTGTACAGTTGCTGTTTGTATAGACAAATTAAAATAAATAAATAAAAAAATAAATATAACTATTTTATTGTCCTATTTTTTCTATATACTTATCTACATCACTATAGAAAACAGCTTTTTGACAAAAATGGCTATTAGGGCCCCAAAGTAGTTTCAGCCCAGAGCCCCACAAATTCACGATCCGCCCATGGTGATGAGACTATAATGTAGAACCTTTCTTTTATTGCACATATTTTTTGAACGATAGAAAAAAGATACAACAGAAACAAATTTTAAGCACAGAGTAAAAATTTGGCATGCTGGAAGGGCCACTANCAAAATGGCTATTAGGGCCCCAAAGTAGTTTCAGCCCAGAGCCCCACAAATTCACGATCCGCCCATGCTTAGCAGCAAAACTACCATTAATACAAACTTCTATCTTAAATACACAATACGGTTTGAAATTCAGTCTTGGCACAAGTTCAAAAATACTTATTTTTTTTCAAACTGAAATTAATAAGATTTACAAAGTTTTAAATTGTATTAAACCTTCAAAGTTTAATCTAATCCAACTTATAGTTTGAGAATTTTTACCATGAAATATAATCAGTTATACGACTTTTTTTTTAAAGAAAAAAAAATCTTGTGTCATATTTATTTAAACATAGTTAAATAAATTGTTTAAGTATTGTTAAGTGAATTGTTTAAGTATTGTTAAATAATAAATTAAGATACTGTTTAAGTAAGAATACAAATAAAACTTATAATGATATAGTATGTGTGCAAAAGAAAATATCATAAAAGGACTCAAAATCTTATTAAAATATTTATTTCCAAATGTACATTTATTATGAGCTTGGAAAAAATTATTTTATAAAAATGTGACAAATTAAATGAATTTTTCATTTCGATATAAAATATAAGTTTTATTATCCAAATCTACTTCAGTTCTATAGGAATCCAAGATCACATAAAAAGTCTTGAAGCACAAAACATTAACAATAGATTGATAAGTTTCATGGAATTGTAAGAGGGCCCATCAAAGATGTTTTTCTCACTATAAATGAATACTTTTGATGATCATTATACTCATCTTTGTCTCACAGTCAAAAAATGACCCATGAAATTTTTTGACTTAATCTTGAACTGTCTTTAAAAATAAGGGTAAAAAACAGAAATAACTTTTCATTTCTGCTCTAACAATAAGTTACCGATCTAGGTCAGTCTACCTCAGGTCATTGGATTATAATCCCTTCATTTTGTACGCTTTATTTATTGCTTTTCATTCAATGTTTACGTTGTAACTTTTTCCAAATTTGTACAAATAAAATTTTTTTTAAAACTTACAATATTAAAAAATAAGTATAAAAAATTTATATTAAACTGGTACTGTATTAGCTATTTTTTTCCAGTTGCATTTATATGTATTACTTTTCTAGGTAAGTTAAAAAAAATTTCTTCTCGATTTTTTCCTCCTATAACTAAATCTATATAAATTTATTAGCATAAAATATTTTTATTACCTGTATGCGAGTAAAAAAAATAGTTATGCAAATGAACGTCATTCATATTATTTTCATATAGCACATTAATATACCTTACATTTTTTATGATTATAGCTTTATGTGAATGTTGTTTCTCAACATAGTATTTTCTATTTTTTGTAAGTCCTGCTAAATATAAATGGTTGTTCATAACTGTTGTATAAAAAATTTTGCCTCTGGTCTGCCAAAATTTAGCTTGGGTCTACTGTTGCTCTTGTCTTGTAGCTGAAACCATGCATCTGCGGTTTATCTTTTAACTCAAATTTTTTCTAAGACAAATTAATAAAAGAGAAAGAGCAGGTTTATGGATTTTTTATAAAGAAACATTAAATATGCAACTCAAAACATCATAAAATACAACTGATAAAAAATCAGTTATTTCTCTTTAATTAATCAGAATTGTCTAAAATAAGAAATATTTTTAATAGGATTCAGTTTTTATTCAAAATGCTCTAATTAAAAAAAAAAATCTGGCAAACTCTTTTTAAATTTTTCTTTTTTTATAGATTTTTAAAAATTCTATTTACTTATTTAATAGCTTTCACTATTAATAGAGTTATTTCTCTTTTAGCTATTATTGTATGGTATTCAAATTGAGTTTAAATCAACTTTTTGGAATCTAATTCTATGTTTGTATTATATAATTAGTATATGTTTAACAAAACATAATTTTTATAATAAAGTATATATAGTATGTTGAGATTGGTGGAAAATAAGGATTCTTGAAGCTAATTCTGGAGATGCAGGAGAAATTCTGCTAATCAGTTAATTCTGCAAGGTTAAAAGTATTTGAATTCTATATGCAAATTTGATAAAATAGAACAACAATTTATAATTTTTGTTTTTAAAAAATCTGTTTAATCATCACACAGTATAATTCGGTATCCGTGTTTTCACTGTGTATTATATCCAATTAATATACCATTCACATGCCAATCAAATTCAATATCACCTTCAAAGTTAGGATTACTGTAACTGTCAACAAAAAGATCTAGTACATAGAATAAAGCTCTTCTTTGGTTTTGGGGAGGGTAAACTCTACTGCGAAATTTTTTGGTAATTAACGTATACTTCAATTTAGCGATTATTTCTTTGGACAGAGGAGAAAACCATTTTAGCAAACTTTTAATATTATCCCAAATTGGAAGTATCAGTAATGCCTCTAAAATTGAATTAATACCTCTTCTTGAAAGCAACAGTTCATACTTATATCGGTTAGATTCCACAATGTCAGGGAGACACCAATTTAAAAGCCTTGTTGCAAAGATCAAATTATGAGCTTCCACTATATGCCCCACTTCTTTTAAAAGTAACTTTTTCAAGATCGTAATCTTGGAGAAGGAACAAGAACTGTGATTTAAAAACTTTTTAAAAATGTCCCACCCATATTTATCAAGAGAACTTAACCTGAACACCAACTTTTCACAATATAATATATTATCTTCACTGACAAATCCATTTATGAATTGATTCACTTCCGTTTCGGAATCAAAACACCAGCTCAAAAAGCGATTAGCATAGTCAAAATCACCTAACTGAATTAAAGAAATAAATATTTCATTTAAATTTAATTGATTTCTCTTAAAATATTGAATTTCATTAAGAGATTGAAATCCCCAATTCAAAAACTGCTCAGTTGCATTATAATTAAGTTTGCGCATGCAATCACAACAGTAGTCATTTGCATAGGTGACCATAACATGTTGCTTGAAAGTATTGATGTCACTCTCTGACATTTCCTTTGATAACAAAGCATTAGCAAACCTTAACTTATTTTCCTGTATTAGGCGTTTAAGGTTAGACTGAATTAAATTAGCCACAAATCTATTTCTTTCTATTGGAGAATCATTTTTCAATATAATGCAGATTGTTGGAATTTCACCAGCCAATAGCAATGTCGATATCATAAATAATTTGGCCTTAGGCTTACTGTTTATGATAGAGAGGAAATGATTTTGAAATTGCAATGGGCTATGATGCCAAATTGTCCTGAACTGTTCCCCTGTTAAAAATCCATCTTTTATTTCCGGAACAAGATCTTTCATAATTGATGCATAGGTATCAATATGAATATAGTTCATTAACTTAAGCATTGCAGGCACAAAAAATCTTTGAAATGGCCAATAAAAACACAAACTGTATAATATTGTCTTTGAATGAGCATGAAAAATTTGTTTCTGCTTTTCTGGGTCCCTTATCTGAGCAAGTAGAAACCATAGCATAACAGTGTACACATCATAGGTTTGGTACTGAATATATTTATGGCGTTTAATTTTCCCAGTTAGTTTAAGTACAAAGTTTTCTATATTCACATTTTTTTCATGATCTGATAATTTAAACCAGAAATATTTAAGAGCAAATGAATTACCAATGAAAATTGATAATAATATCATATTTTCATAAATACCAAGTTCGGAATTATATATTTGATCAAGGACATGATCAAATGTCAAAAGCTTTGCTAACAAATCAGACAACTCGTTATTCTGAACAGCAGTCCAATATGCTAGTATGTGATTGTTATAGAGTACACTTAAAGTATCGACTCGCATAGTTTTTGCAGATGGTGCTTTCTCCCATAAATCTAAAATATCTTCTTCTAAGCAGTACTTGCAAGCTAATTGATAGAAATAATCAAAATTTTTTCCTGTCAAATCATTGTTAATCAGTTCTTTGAGAGATTTGACTTGATCAATGACACCTTCCATAGACCAATAGAGTAAGCCTCCTTTTTTATGAAGATCATAAAACTTACAATACTCTTTTCTATTTCGTTCAGAGAACCATCGAAACTGCAATCCTATAGGCCTCATACAGTGAGTTATATTAAGTTTTAATGACTCAGGCAAGATTAATTCATTTACTTTTTTAAGCGCTTTTTCTTCCAATCGACAGTATGCTAACTCAAAGTGTACACGCGATTCGTGTATATTTTGGCGATGGCGTTGTTGATTTTGACGTTGGTTCACCATGAGTTTATTCATACCAGCCGCTGCCCATAGTTTGATAGCTATGGAAACTGAAGAAATGTTCATCAAGGAAGGTGGCTCAGATAAAAAATCAAAGTAACTTTCACAACTTAAAGTACATGCTTTCTTTTCAATATTCTGAAATGACAGATCTCGATCAAGTGGAATTCCTGAAACATAGAATTAACAGAGTAAGAAAAGATAGTTATCTTTGCACTTGAATACTTAAATAATAAGGCAAAAAAGAGAACAGAATAATAAGCTGTTTTCCACTGGTGATGATAATCGTTTACTGATTTATTATTTTTTTAAGGACTTTACTAAGGAGTAGAAGATGGTATAGTTTGCTAACAATATATTTTTACTTAAATGAACTAAAGTAAAAAAAAAATGCTAGTTTTCAAATGTTTTGCATTGATAAATTTTAACTGCATACATTTTATTTTATAAAAAACATTCAACTGAATTATATAGGTTTCGCAGTTACTGATGTTAAATTCAGTAGATTTGTAGCTTTGAAACCAATCCAGAAAACTAGGAATTTTTTTAATTAATTACATGGACTTAGGCCATTTTTCTGTGTGTATTTTTTTGAGTTAAAAAATAAATAATTAAAAAATTGTTTGCATAACTATAGATTTTTTGGCAACTTAATACAGGCGCATAGCTAAATAAAAAAATACCATATTTTCTAATAAAACAACAGAAATGAAGGAATGATTTCTAAATCATAATTCGCTGCAGAATAATCATAGAGTATTTGCAATTTCTGATGCCGAGTGGTAGTGCTTCGCTCTCTCGTGCCACAGATACTAGGTTCGATCCTCGGGCCGGGCAAGGTTGACTCAGTCTTTTATCCCTTCAGTGGATCAATAAATGAGTACCAAGCATGCTTGGGAACTAAACACTGGGGGTTTCACGTTCGGCTGACCACCTAACCGGAACACCTGCTCCTGCACCCCAGAGCCCAAGGTCAAGAAAACTGAGATGGGCACAGTAGGCCATAGCCCTCTATGGGCTGTCACGCCACTGAGTTAGTTTAGTTTAGTTTTATTTGCAATTTCTGGGCCACGAACCATCAGAAACTAATAAAAAAACATGACCATTTTATAGCCACCCCTGGGCAAACCTCTATAAGTATACTTTAAAAAAAATTGCAAGTTTAAAATCCATTAGATTGCCATTGACGCGACAGAAAAGGATACAGTAATAACCCCCAAAATAAAATTAGTGAAATAAAATAAAATATTTGTTTGATCAATGCCGAAGATTGGTGATTGAACCTTCACATCTCATTTCTAAGTTGCAATCAAAGTTGTTTCTAATATAATCTACCTAATGTTTTTTTTTTTTTTTACATTTACATTCCAAACTCTTTAGTGTTTTGCAAGAAAGGGATCGATCGCTATCTACGCTAAAATAATTGGCGACTTAAGGCAGTAGCTCATTAGCAACTAAAAAATTATCACTGAAGGGGACTTTGGCATTTGTAGTTGGCACAACAAATCACGATACGGAAATATCCTAAACTCATATTAGAATTAAATAGAAACCAACTATAAAAAATGGTCTTACTTTCCTCCATAATTGGCTAGGAAACAAAAATTCAAATTAAAGAAAATTTTGTAACAACGAAAGTTTAATTCAGAACAGACATTTTGTACTTAGCTCAAGTGACTAATTGACTTTAGTTAAACGTTACACCACTATAACTAATGCGACCTCAGAAATTACTTAGCGGTTTTTCGAGATACGCCATCAACTGTTTTAAAAGGCAGTTTATACTTGCTTGCAATCATTTTAATCTTGGTATATACTTATTGCTTATTTTTGGCTTACAGCTTTTATAAAAAATAATAATCTAGAAAAATTCACTCAAGATAAGGATCATTTTAAAAACCTAAATTGGATGTAAATAGTTTAAACTTTTATTCAGTGTTGGCTTTAAATAATAGCTTAAGCAAGGGAAAAGAAAATTATAAATATGTAAATGTAGCTTAGTCATTTAAACGAAATTCAAATGTATTTCAAAAATTGCCTCTTTAATGCAACAAAAATAAACGCTCAAAACGGGTTTAGATAAACAATCAACCAATCAAAAGCCGTTCTGAATCTGAAACCTGTCCGAAGGGGAGATTTTGATAAATTCACACTAATCTTAGTTTTATTTATTTTAAAATACTCATTAATTAGTTGATTCAATTGTTTAAATCATAATCTTTTTAAATGACCAAAATGACAAGTGTTGTATTGAATAATGGTGTTCAAATGCCTCTATTAGGACGTATAGTATTATTTTTATTATCTTCAATTTTTACGTCACATTTAATTGATGCGTAATTCGAAATTCTAAAAGCTTGAATTTTAAGATAATAGGTAGCTCTCTTATTCGTTACAAAAAATTTGCCTATTCTCATTTTATCACCCATTAAATTTTTCATTAGTTCCACATTTACAATTTACATTTACATTACATTTTCAATTTTTCATTAGTTCCACTTTTTTAACAAGAATCTAAAGCAAATATTTCATGATAACTGGAACTAAAATTAGATATTAAATGTATAGACGGGAAAACTAGGAAAAATCAAGCCCTAAAAATCTTCAATTTAAAAATATGTAGTTTTAAATAATGATTGCTGTGAAGAAGGAGTTAATAACCAAAAGATTTTACCATATTAGTGCTTACATTGGCAGTATGTTTCTATGTTTTTATTAGCTTTGTTTGGGTTTGATAAAATAGTAATATTTTTGTGCTGTTTAAAATTGTGTTAAAGTTTTACAGGTATTGAATAGTTTTTCTGAAGTTAATAAATGTATCTTACATTAGATATTTATTCAAAGAATAAAACTGATTTTCACATATTCAGAAAACAGCAAAATAAGTAAATAACATTTAAAATAATAAATCAAAATGGAAAAGCAGCTGAAACCAAATTTGTCTTATTTTAATTAAAAAAGTCGGAAATACTATTCTAGCAGAAAATGAAAAAAAATTTAAGAAAAGTGTGTTAACAAGACAGCACTTCATCAGGAGACACACTGGGGTGTTGGCAGGCAGTGTGTTCTCTGATGAAGTGGTGTCTTGCTAACACGCATATCTTAAAAAATTTTTCGTTTTCTGCTAGAATAGTATTTCTGACTTTCTAAATTAGATATTTATTTTCATAGTTGGGACATTCCTCTTAAAATCTCCAGAAGTCTTAGAGGTAACTGAAGCTGCTCTTAATCAAGGATATCGTCTTATAGGTATAGTTTTCTTCCAACTTTAATTGTTATTATTATTTTATAATTCATTTACTTTTAAACAGCTAGTGTATTTTCATTGATATTTTTAATATTTGTTTACTTATTATGTTTACTCATATTTTCTTTTTTCTTAATCTCCTTTTGATCCAGAAAATTATATACATGTGTTCGCCAGAAATTTTCAAAAACAATTTCAATAACCTTTATTAATGCTTCTAAACCAATAGTATTTAAAATAAAATTAGAATGTTAAAATTTTAAATTTTTATCACCAATAAATTAGGGAAATAAAACTTCTTTTTATCTCATACATATATGATCCTTGTACTAGTATTTCAAACAACAGTTTTATCTTTTTTTTAATTTACAGATTAGCAAACCTAACCAGTAGTACCATAGCATGCATGTTTCAATGTCTTTCATGTTTATTTTAAATTCAAAGTATCCTTCTCAAATTATGTGATATTAATGCAATGTATTTATATTAATTTAAAATAGACACTGCAAGTGTTTATAAAAACGAATCTTCTATTGGTCAAGTTTTGAAGAAGATTGACTTAAAGAGGAAAGATGTTTTTATTACAAGTAAATTAGGTAAATATATTTTGTTAATTTTTTTTAATATTAAAAATATTCTCAATTAATATTTATGTTTTTATACAATTAGCACTTTAAGCACTAACAATCTAATTCAACTTGAATATACATATCTTCCTGGGAGTCTTTTCTGAGTGGCTCTAGAGAGATATTTAAGAGTGACCTCGTATTTGAACACACTCAACTGGTCTGTGAATGAGATATCGCCACACACTTAATATTTTTTTTATTCTGCTTATATTTCTACCTATGGTACCGATTATAGTATAAAAATAATTCAAGGTTGTGTCATTTTTGCTTTAAACCATCTTATGTGTTTGATTTATTTTAAAATATCCTTTTTATTTTGGTAACACAATTAAAACATGTTTTACTTAAATAATGGCATGTATATTTATTTGTTACTTGCATTTTTTTTTTCATTTCATTTGCCATTAAAAAATTTAAACTATGTTACGTAAATATTTATTAATATGGAAAAGAGTGTTGTTGTATCATTTTTATTTTCTGAAGAAGAAAGAAGAGTCAATTTCAGTTGTTTACATTGTATAGCATTTATTTGAGCTCTTTGGAGTACATTGTTACCTTTTCATTAGTGATAGATATTTAACAATATTCTGTGTCTTGTTATGTTTACATTTTATTATTTATTTTACCAGTATGACGGCACATGAAATGTATCAGGTTGTTAAGCTGATATTTCCAACCAACACTTTCTTTGTTAAATTTTGAAAAGAATTTTCAAATTTGTATGAATCTTAAAAATATAGATATATTTTTAGTTGCATTTTAATATCTCCGTACATGATTGCAAAAAAATATGAGTCTATATGAAATAAAGATTCTCTAAATAAGAGATATATTAGTACTTTCCTGAATAATAATTTTAATTTTTTTATAGACTTATTTTTTGAATAAGCTTTTTATAATTGATGTTTAGTTATTATAAAAATTAAAAAAAAGTTTTAAAACTAAACAACATTATTTGATCCTATTTTAAGTAATGGAATATGAGATACTTTTTTATCCTACTCAAGCAAGTTGAAAGACTTTCCACTTAGATTCTATTTGTTTTTTTTATATACTGCTACTAATTTGAATAATCTTTATTTATGAACGTAATTCAAAGGCTTAAAAGATGTCTACATTCATCTTTGTAAATTAAGAAATCTTATTCATATTCAGCTGAATTAATAGAGTATGCAAATTTTTCATGTCTTTGTTTGATAGGCCCTGCAAATCAAGGTTCTGAAAAGGCTAAAATATCAGCATTAACATCACTAAGTAATCTTCAGTTAGATTATTTAGATCTTTACCTTATTCATTGGCCTGGTTCATCTGGGATGAAACCTGATGATCTAAAGAATGCTGAACTCAGAAAAGAAAGCTGGCTTAAATTGGAGGAGATGTATAAAGAAGGTATTCAATAAGTTTATTTTGTTTTGTAAGTCATTGGGCATCAGTTATTGGGATGCCAATGAGATCAATCAATGCTTTTTCCTTGTCTTTTACAATTTTTTTAAATTTTTTATTTAGTAAATTGATTTACATATTTGAAAAGTGGTTTTCTGCTAATTTTTGTTCAATGAAAAGGAAAGGTGTTTCAGGCAATTATAGAAAAATCTCATCATTAATTTAAATTTAGCTAAGTTTTTAAAACATATTTAAAAAAATTAGTTATTTAGAAGATTGAAAAAATTTTCTTGAATGTGAAATTTGGAGAACTATGTAACTGTGTGCTTTAATTTTGTCCTCTTGAAAAAATTGACCCAGTTGAGATTAGTAGATGTCCTTCTTTTATTAGAATACAAATTTTAAAAAATAATTTTATTTTATTGTATTTGCTTAAAACCTGGGCACGCTAGTTATCTGCTAAGTTCATCACATATACTATAAGTCAGTGTGTTTTTGTTGAATAAAGAACAAAAAGCTTTGAGTTAAAGTTTTTAATAATGTTTTAAATTTTCTTGTAAAATTTATATTTCACGAGAATATGTGAAGCAAGAATATATTTTATTCTATGTATATCAAGATAGCATTGCTCTTAAATGTTATTTTAAAATTAATTTTACAGGCAAATTCAAAGCTATTGGTATCTCCAATTACACTAAACAGCATATTCAGGAGTTATTACAGTACTGTAGTGTTGTGCCTGCTGTTCTACAGGTACAGTTTTTAATCTTAATAAGATAAAAGTCTTTAATAGATTAATTTAGGGTGATTGACATTTTTTTCTTACTTACAAATGTTTTTAATAGATATTATCAAAAAAGATCATGATAAAATTTAAGCACTTTAAACTTTATGATTTTGCCTTAAATTTACTTCACAAGGGAGAAATTTTTATTTATTTAATTTTGCATAGTTAGAAAAATGTGCATTTAAGAATGCAGAATAAATTTTGCATATTTAGAGAAATGTGGATCTAAGAATATAGAATAAAAATTTATTAATTTTCCGGGTGGTCTTTTGCTTCTTATAGTCTTAAGATTCTTAAAAATTAAATTTGAGTAAATTAAAATACTTTTTTGTTTACCTTATGCACTATTGATTAAAATATCTTAAACAATAATATGATAACAGAACTTCTTAATTGAATTTAAAATTATAATAGATTTATTTATTATTATTATTTTGCATATAGCAAAAAGTTTATTAGTGTAAAGTTCAGTAGCTAGATTCTGGGAGGCTTAGGGGCAAACACATCAAGTGGGGCCCCCTCAATACCTGGGGCACTTTTAATATGTTATAAAATATCTTTTTAATTAGAAAATATTTTAGGCCCTTATATTCAGGGACTCATGGCACTGTCTTATTTGCTTCAATTGTACCTTTGTTGTACCCAATTGTACCCTGGCAAAGTTTAATACATTTCTCTGTTTTAATGCATAAGTATGCAAATAATTATGCTATCTGAATGATCCTTTATCTCATGTTAGTAATAAATGTTTTTCACTAGTGTATTTTTAATAAATGAGTATCAATTGTTTGTTGCTGTTTTTTTTTAAAAATTTTATTGTTAAATTTCTTATTCAAATTATTTTAGCTTTTTTTCCCCTTCAAATAATTCCTTAGATAGAAGTCCATCCATACCTAACTCAAAAGGAAATACGAAAGTTTTGTAATGAGAAGGGGATCCATATTCAAGCTTATTCTTCTCTTGGCTCCAGGTCTGGTTGTAAGGAAGTAAGCATTCGTAGCTAACTAATAATGATACTTATGATGTCAACTGAAAGATGTGACATTATACACACAATAACTGACTCAAAATCAGGAAATGGGATATATATTATAGCATTATAACATAGTTTATTTGTTTAAGCATTGGAATCCAAGGGTATAGTAGACTACAAGTGTAATAGCATATAACCAACTTCTATATAGAACATAGCTTTTAACAAAACCTACGGTTGGCAAATTTAAACACAATAATATGTATTAGCTGGCGGAATTCCTGAGCATGCACCAACTGGAACCATTAGGAATTCATTTCTTGACGTATTATAATACTTAAGGGAGAATTAATCTTTGGATTTTATTTCACTCATAGGCCTCAGAGTACAGTATTTTTATAGTAAAAATTCTGGTTGACATACTCATGATATTGAGCCATGAGATTTAACAATTAATACTTAAATACATAAACATGAAAACTTACTTACAGATAAAATATAACTTATTAGGTGACAGTTCTGCTACCTGCCAAACTTCCATGCAATAATTATAAAATGCAAACAGAAAGAATTATAAATATACAAAACTTTAGTTTAGCTAGCAGGTGCTAAACGCTCATGATATCCAGCAATCACTTAAATACATAAATATCAAAATTTGCTTACGAATGAAATGTAACTTATTAGGTGACAACTTTGCCTCCTGGCTAACCTCTGTGCTATAATAATAAAAAATAATGCCATCAAAAGGAATAAAAAATATACAAAACTTTTATTTAGATCAGTCTTTTGTTAGTAAATCAAATCTTTTGAGTCTTGGGAGAACATTACAAAGTTAAACTACTACTTTTATTAAGATAACTACTTAAAATGCTTTAAAACATAACTACTTTAAAACATAATGTATTTTGTATAACGTTTTTAAAAATTCTGGTATGACTATTGCTGCTATTCTCTTTTTGTTAAGTTCTTTTGATGGCTGAAATTTTCTTTTGCAATTATATAATCTAATTGAATTATATTTGTATGTACTTGTTTAATGATCTGATAGAATTTTTATAATATGTATGAAACTCATGTATCATGCATACAAAATTTTTGAGTTTTCCATATTTGTATTTCTTAAATTATATTCCAAATACAAATGTAATTTAATAGCATTGTTTTCTATTTCTTTTTCCTTTTATCATTTTTTTATTTTGTGGGAGAGGGAAACTAGTAATAAAATATTAAAAGTGGAAACATTGTAAACTATATCCTTTTTAATTGTGAATGGACTTTTTGTACTTTTATACTTTGAGCATTTCTAAAATATTATTAGTGTTACTTTGGATCATTACTTTTTTTTGTTAAATAATCTAATGCAACATATTTATATACTGTAGAATGTCCCATATCCGGAATTGATAGAACTTCGGCAAGTTCGAAAAATAGATTTTTTAAGATAACAGGTTCTTAAGATAAGCAAACATCAAAGCATCCATATTCAATAAAAAATAAAAATGGGCAATAGTTAACAAATTACATCCAACAATGTAAAATTCCATGTTAATTGCCAATCACAACTTTGTCAGCTATCGTTACAGATTTCAACCTGGTTTTTAAAGCTTGAGATTTTAATGCGGCATTATTATATGCTGTGAATTCCACGCTTAATTCACAAGTGCTCAAATCCCTGACTTTGAACAATCGCTTTTTTAAGAATTCAATTAATGGTAATTCACCTATAATCATAGGAGGCTTTATGATCGCATTTTTATCAGTTATTGCCACAAATTTTCATAGTTTTTAAATGAATTTTTGATGCTACATTAACACGCATGGCATATTAAACTGTATATATTCACTTAAAACACAGATAAAAGTATTATAATAAAGTTAATATTTAGAATAAGAAACTATTACTTTTTTTTAACAAAAATTATGAATTATTTTAACTAAAAATTAGCTTATTATGTACCTGCAAATTTCAAAATCTACATTTGAGAAGAGCTGTTTAATTCTGTTTTGAATTGTTATGTAACTTCTTTGCTATAAAAAAATTAATTGCCTTTCTAAACAAATATACTGATGAATTGCCTTTTATTGACATAGGTAAAAAAACAATGTTAACTTTTAAGCGTTAATTCTGCTTTTACAAAATTTCAGTTGTAAGCTTTTTTATCTGGAAAAAAAACTGTTTACCCTGTGATATTTAATAGGAAAGCTGTGTGTTGCAAAAAACTTTTTAACAAAATTTTACCCATGGGTTCATCATTTAGAGGGTTAAAGAAATAAAACTTTCAATCAAAATAATGGCTGTGCAGTTTTGCCTTGTTTGTATTTTCAAAACATCTTTCTATGGGCTTAACAAATATTTATTGGTGCTATTTTACAAATTGTCATGATAAAAAATATGTCTCCAACAATAACTTAGAATAAACAATAATTTGAGTTGTAAATTTTTAAGAAATTTGGAAATTTAAAATTTTTATTTTATGGTTTTAATTACTCTATCTGACTACAGCCTAACTGAATTGGCAATGACCCAGAGACAAAGCTATCTGTGTGACAACAGGAAAACCATCAGGTCTCTCTAAAAAACTGTTGCTAGAGGATGGGATGCATGTTACCTAATTTGGGTTCTGATCACATTATTAAATTAGGATAAAAGTTACAAAACATATAAGTTAAATTTAATGGATCTCGAAATTCAGTTAAAAATGAATAACGAAATATAGTTTTAATATCTGCATCTACATTTTCTGATCATGATAAATGAAATATTTTTCTACAAAAGTTTGAAAAATTATTCAAAGTTTGAAAAATTATAATTAAGTACTTCAGTTTGAAAAATTATTCAAATAAAATATTTTGTGCTTTCTTTAATAAAATAGTACTTTAGATTCTATTCTAATTCAATACTATTTAATAATCTGTTCAATTAATTGATTAGTTTACATAATGGTTCTCGCTTTGAAATAAATATGATATTAAATATTTTCTTATTGTGATTAGTTAAACAATTTTGAATGAAAAAAATTATTGACAAATAATTGAGCCTTTCTGAAATTTAGATCAAATTATCATTTAAATTGCTGCCAAAAAAATTTCAGGCTTAACAATTATATTTCTGTTTACCATTAGACTATTTTTAATTTTGTGTATTAAAACTGGACTTTGAAAATAATATTGACAAATTTTCTTCTGCCTACATTAAACATTACATTATTATTTCATGTACCAGTTATTCTTCAATTTTTTACCTGACTGCATAATTTTTTACATAGGGAAGTTATTTGTGAAAGCAATTCAGAGAAATATATTTTCTTCTTTAATATTCTTCTCTATTATGTCATGACTGCTTCAACAACTAAATTTTTGTTATTTTATAAACTTAAAAAACAAGTATACCGTGCTCAAAATAAAGAATGAAAGGCCTAAATGACTTAAATTCTAATTTAGAGATTTTTGTATACTAGCATGCAATCTAAATGATTTGAGGGGTAACTTTAAATGTGATAATTAATTTTTACAGACAAAACTAAGTTGTCTTAGCATGAGCTAAAAAATCATGATGAATTATTTTTGTCTTTTAATATTAATTTCACTATTTACTATTTTGCTAGAACTAGTTATGTGAATAAATAAAATCTTTATATTAATTTTTTGTTTTTAAATTCTCATTCTTAAAGAACAGTTAATCCAATTCTGTTTAAATTTTGGCTTTTGTCATTTGTTATGTCTTAGTCTAAAATTATGTAAATATTTGTTCATCTTGTAATTCAAAACTTTTTCAGCTATTTGTAAGTTATAAACAATGAAAAATTGTTACTCTTACTAGTAGTAAAGCTTACTCTTTTAATTATTTCTTCGTAGCATGAATTTATCTTTAGGTAAACAAGTTTAAAAAATGTTTCTAAAGTATTTTTGATATTGATTTTAATTGTTTTGATTAGACTTTAAAAGTCAAGCATCAAAATTAAGGGTGAAAAAATCTAATCTAAGTGTTTCTGGCAAAGTTTGAAATCCAGCATTCTATAGAACTCATAGACACTGTATATAAAGCCTAAAACTAGCCAGCAATGTATGAAATGAGTCACGTGTCACATTTTTCCTAAGCATTCTATAGAATGTCAAAGGAGGAACCAGCAAAGTATAAAATGCATCTCTAATTCATTTTGAATGTAATGAAATATAATTTAAAATATCCTTCAAGGGTACCAACTTGCAAGAAGTAGGTTAATTTTATTTTTTTTTATTTTTTAAATGAACATTTTTTTTCCTTTAATAAGGATAGCATAAATTTTGTCTTATATTACTTTCCGTTTTCTTTACATATATTGAATTAATTTTTTTAGCTGCACTCTCATTGTTTTTTCAGAATGTTTGTATTTTTGAGGATTTATATAATAGCCTTATCATATTTTTTCATACTTTGCCTAGCTAGAATTTGTCTGTCTATTGAATGTAATTATTCTCATATTTCATAATTGTTATCTCACTTGGATAAAAGATAAATGTGATGTAAAAAATTTCATTCATATTTTATTTTTATAGCTTATGTCTGATCCTGCAGTTGTCCAGATAGCTCTTAATCACAATAAAACATGTGCACAAGTGTTGCTGAGATGGGCTATAGACCATGGAATGAGTAAGTACATTTATTTTGAAAAAAATAATTGAAAATTATGTCATTGCTAGTATTGGTTCGAAAATATACTTATGATTAATAAATAAATATATGAAAATAAAATAGAGGTTTCCAATTTTTTCTCGACATATATATAAAGTGGAACCGTGATTTTACATTTGCCTTTGGACTAGCATTAAAAAATCCATGAAGCAGAGAACGGAAAACTAGGATGAAAAAATCTATGCAAATTTATCAAAAATTGACACTTCCAAGTTGACTATTAAAAAAACTGTAATTTTTCCTTCTTTTTCTCCTTAAGATACAATTTTAACAATATCCCTCTCAATACTTTCTATTACTTGTAAATTTGCTTTTTTGGTTTACATTTGCTAATAAATATTGTTTTAGAGTTTTTATGCATTGAAATTCTTGAATAGTTCTGGGTATATCCTCTGATAGTTTTTATTTGCTTTCATCACTATCACCTGGAGCAAGCATTAAATCAGATATAGAAGGAATTGAAAAGTTATGCAGTCGATATACACGTGATCGATTTTAAGAGATCTTCAGCCATGCAATTATTTTTCTTCAGGAGCCAATGTTCCTGTTGGATAGGTAGAAGACAGCTTTATTAAACACATTTGTAATGCATTTTAGTCGACAGTGTCTTACGCTGGGGAAATCAAATTCAGAACTTCCAGAATATTTCTTTATTGTTTAGAAGCATCTTGCTTGCAAGTCACCGGAATCAAGAAGAAAAAAGATTACCTAACCAGTTGTTTAGTGTCACCTTCTTCATATGATTGGATTATTAATAGATTGAAGTTAGCTGAAAAAATTTGCACTCACAATTTTTTTTATAATTTAGGCTCGCATACTTTCCTTAACCACCCTTCCTGTGCTTTGCCCATCCTACCACCTTTCTTATTTTGCCTCAAAAGGGAAACCCCTGTAACGAGCAAAAAACAATGATATAGAATGGAAATAATGTCAGTACAGCTTCAAGCAGCTAATAAACAAGTCTCTCATTTTGTTTTCAAAAAAAAAAAAGAAAAAAAAAAGATTCATAAATGAGAGAACTCAGAAAAAGAAGCAAGCTTCAGAGAAAAAAATTATTTTGATCTGTTTGAAAAATTTATGAAGTGGAATTTTCTTTTAAATGGTATTGTAAAATCTGGTATAGTTTAACATTATTGGCATACATGCATATATGTATTCACGCAGACATGTAAGATATGAAAATATTGGATATATATGAGATATGAATGAAAATTGGATTAAAATATCTATTAAAAAATGCAATCAAAAGGCTTGATATTAATAATGAATATAATAAAGAATAATGCAGGAACATATGGCTTATTGAGTTCTGCTTAGAAAACTAGATATTATTGTTACCAAGTTTAAAGTTGAGTTGCAAAGCTAATCAACAGATGGCACTGCTAATTTAAAAAAGTATTAAACAACGTTTTTAAAGTAACCATCATTTACAACAGCAGTGTGACACATTATATGTATAACATTAACAGGTGCTGAGATTGGTGTTGAAATGGTTTGATAAGCCAAAGAAAACGTTAGTTCACTGTTTTGCCTGTTAGCAACACTACCTGTTGACAAAGTTTTTAAAATTTGTACTTTGGAGCAGAACATAGCAAACCTTACATCTCTATCTTCAACCACTATTCACTAAACTGATTTTTATTAACTGTCATTTTTTTGTGATTTGTAAACTATCCTAACTATCTTTTTTGTCCTAATTTGATTAAATTTGACTAACTGTCATATTTTGGATTTGAATTAAAATTGTTATTTTTAAGATTTGATCTCAAGTTTTTTTTAAATGAAAATGCATTATAAGAGACAGTTCAAAGATTGATTTCATAAACTAACAATCCCCTTTTAACTAAGAAAAATCTATATTTAATGCATTGTTAAACAAATGTATTTTACTTGTATAGTAACATTTTCTTCTAATTATCACTAAATCTCATTTGTCAACCAAATTGTGAGAGAAATATCACAATAATGGCTTTCTCTGGATGATTTATCAACTTTATTGATTTATTTCTTCCCTGATTATGAACATAGGAAGGAAAATAAATAATGAGAAATAGATGTATTAAAACTAAAAATTGTATTTGCTTTTATAGTCTTTTAGACCTAAGGGAAATAATTCGAAAAACTAAAATACACTTCATTAATACACTTTTGATACACTTCAAAGCTTAATAGTTTTGGAATGCTTATATCATCTTTTTATTCCATTTAATAATGATTAAACTTATTATTCTTAAAAATTGCAAGCATGGGATAGTTCAAATTTAGAGACTGTCCACTAATTACTCATCTTTCAAACTAATAATCTATTTAAGTCTTTGGGTCACCTAATAAAAGAAAAACTCAGTAGTTCGCTTTCAAAATTTCTTTCCTAGTCTGTCCAATTGCTAATTCTAAAATGTTGTTAACGATAAACTTATTAACATTTTTGAGCAGCATTTTTTTTCTCTTGCCCTCCGTATTGCAGTGAAAGCGCTCTTCATTTCATATACATTTCATTTCATTAATTGCGAAATCAAAAGCACTTTTAAATATCTACTGTTTTAATTTATTAGTTTCTTCTCTTTATATTTAGATGATTTTTGCTTCTAGATTGTGATGTATTACATTTTCTTTTTAACTAATTTATTTTTTAACAAAAATAACTATAATTTATTAGTTTTCTTTTTAAAATGTATGTTCTATCTTTATATTGAGGTATCTATTTCCTAAGTCAAGAAGATTTTGGTTCTGGGATTTCTCACTGTATGTATATTTTAATTTGCTTTGGTTTTTCGTTGTGGAGAATTAAATATGCCACATGAAACGAAATTTTCAAAGCAGTAGGTTATACTATTTTTTTTTACATCTTGGTTTCCACTTTTTAAAAATAGTATGTATGTATTGTACCAAAAAATGTCCTGATTTTTTTGCGAAATACTGTCTTGGTTTTTATTTTAAACCACTACTAAGCCTGGTATATGTAATTATATATATAAGAAAATGACATNNNTATATATATAATATGAAGGCATATGTGAGTCTGCTCTTTTATTGTTATTTAATTTTAATTTAATTATTTTTTTTATTATTTTTTAAATAGGTGTCATCCCAAAGACACAGAGTACAAGTCGTTTGAAAGAAAATTCAGATTTATTTGATTTTTCCTTGACTCAGGAAGAACTGCAAAAACTGGACAATCTTGACAAGCAAAATCATTTTTGTTGGAATCCTAAAGATATAAAATAGTTATTGTTGTTTTTTTTTCATCTTTATATGTTGTTATTGACTTTAAATAAATTATTTTTTTAGCATTTTTTTTGATATTGCTATATATTTTAGCTACATACAATAGCTAATTTTGTTTCAAAAGGAAACATTGAAATAAAAATATTTTAATTTCTTTACAATATGACAGAAAGTTATTCAAACCCATACCCATTCTTTTTAGATTTATCTATACATAATTTCCAGTTCTAATACATTAATATTGGCTTATTCAATATTAAGTAAAATAAATTGATTTTAAACGAAAATTTAGCATTAAGTTAGTTTAAATATAAACTGATTATTATCTTTTTTTGATTTTTTTTATTAATTAGATTATAATATTAGACAAATATAATTTAAAAAATTAGTGATACCTGCCTAATTTTATGCTTGAGCTGTATTTCTTCAAAAAAAATTTTAAATGTAAAAATAAATATTACTTCATAACTTTAGTATTTATTTTGTTCTTGAAATATCAAAAACAATTATAAAACAAACAAATCAACCTTGTCTTCAACCTAAACGCCTTATGAAATGCTTAAATAAAAATTGAGAAGTATGCAAATGACTGAGAATAAGGTACTATTTTCTAAAACAATAAAGTTGTAAGCCGAAAATCTGCTATGCAATAATTAAAAAAATTGATTTTTTTTAATTATTGCATAGCAATAATTTTTGAACCAAAAAATTGATTTGTAAAAACTACCTCCTCAAGGAAGGTAAGTGCAAAGCAAAACTGCATTTAATGTGTTTTATTTTAGAATTATGGAGACAAAACCAATATTTGGACTAAAATTATCGAATTTTTAGAATTTTGTTATGAAGATGAGGAATAAAAAATAATTCTGATTACCATCTTTAACAATAATGAAAATGTTAACTTAAGTTATCTTTGGAATGAAGAGAATAAACAAAAAAAAAATTAAGTTTATATTGCTATATTTTTTGGTGGCACTAAAAAATTTTGTTCCAAAATAATGTTTTGATAAAAAAAAATTAAACTTTTTTGATTAAAAAATGTCACTTTGCAAAAATAATAAATTTTTTTCAAAATGGCATTAAAACTAAATATTCAAACACAAAAGGAATTTGTATTTTGTTGAAAAATTGTATTTTTAAACATATTTCAGTTTTTAAGTGCATTAATAAAAATATATACATAGCAGCAATTTGAAGTCGATTGCTTTATTGATCTTTTAAAAATTTTTAGAGCCGATTTGAAAAGATACATAGTATCAAGAAAAATGCCTTACTTGAGTTGTAATTACGAAACCTATAGTAGGTTTTGTAATTAAATCTCATAAGTATTTTTTTTAAGCATTGTGGTTGGTCAAATTTTATTTTCTCTTACTCATTGTAGAATACGAAACCTAGATTGTTTATTTGACTTGTGAAGTATTGGGGAAGTTTCACAACGTGGAGTGCACTCCCAAATCGTTGACGCGATTACAACACTTTCCGTACTAAAGACTTTAAAAAAGTTATTCGGTTTTATTCTTCAGTTTTATTTTTTCTTAAGTTCTTAGATCGATAAGATATTCTCTCTTTGTTTGGCTTTATATTATTTTGTAACTTTTTCATTGAAATGAAAATTCAAATAAAATTGGAAAATAGAAAATCTGGAGCAATTTGAGCAAAATAGTGGGGCCAAATGCATTAAGAATGATTTCTCAGTTTCTGAAAATCAGGAATTGAATATTATTTGTAATGATTTCTGTTATTACTGTGTCGTAGATTGTTTTACTGAAAGCTTTCTTTGAAGTACTAATTTTAAAAAAAAGTATAAAGCGAATATGATGTCGCACGAAAAATATGAACTGAATTTTTCAACAAGTCGTTAGTCAAACGATCGTTTGCATTGTGAAAGTAGAAGCATATAGGTCGCTCACTAGCTGCCTGTCGCGAAATTTGCCCAGTCTTCCCCGCGTTTTTTTTCCCCTTTAAACAAAAAAATATATGATTTTAAGGAGAGAAAAACAAATTCGATAGAACTCGCTGTAAAAAGTTATTAATATATACACCGAAGAGCCATTACATTATGACCACCCTCAATCTATAACAATGGGCTCGCCCAGGAACAATGTTTTCATGGGGCACATTAGGACCCTATTAATCCTCATAGAACAATCCCTGACGTCTGTAAGCTACTTGAACATAGTTGCAGACCAGGTTCACCCATTCATGGCAACAGTTTTTCCTGCGGGGGATGGTGTTTACCAACAGGATAATGCACCATGTCATAAGGGTCGAATCGTCATGGATTGGTTCGAGGAACATTCCAGTGACTTTCAAGTCATGTCTTGGCCCCCAAATTCACCTGACCTTAATCCAATAGAGCATTTGTGGTCCTACTTGGAAAACCAAATTCGTGCTGCCATGCTACCCCCTCGCAATGTGAGGGAATTGCAGAACCAGTTGGTGAGCGCTTGGTACCAGATACCTCAGACTACCTATCAGCACCTTGTGGAATCAATGCCACGGCGGGTGCTAGTAGTTTTGAGGGCTGAAGGTGGTCCTACATGTTATTAGAAGGGTGGTCATAAGGTAATGGTTCTTCGGTGTATATATATATACACATACGCACTTGTTATATTGTTTTATTTAAATTTGTTTTGATTGTATAGCGTCAAAATATATCACGGAAGTCGATAGGACTAAAAGTTATAAAAGTGTTCGTATTTAAAGTTGAATTTTTTTTTTAATCTTTAAAATTTCTGAGAATATAAACAAATACAGCAAAAGAATAAACATCCAAACACAATAAATAGAAAAGACCGAAGTCCTCGTCCCCGAAGCTTTCTCTTACGCTACTATCTTTGCGATCTCTTATTCAAATCCGTGAAGTGTTTTGCAGCAATGGAGGTGTTTTTAAGTTATAGGTTTATTAGAGTCGCATAGACAACAGCCAATATCATCATATGCACATAAACGATACGAATGTTCTCTCAAGTAGAAATACAGTTTTGTACTTGTACTTATTTACATGCCTAAAATTACTATCTATTCAGATGAATTATTCCTTCTTATGTATCTTTTTTAATACTACGCGTAATCCAGTTCAATGGAATAAAGTTGATAGAATTAAGTTGATAGAATATAAAATATGATTTTATGCATGAAAATTATAATTTTAGACTTTGCATAAAACTTTAATTTAGGAACTATTAGTATTAGGATAATTTTTATTTTATTGGATTTAGCGTAAAAAAATACATAATAAAACAATGCCTCTTATGTCGAGATAGTTATCCCAGACTCATGGAGAGGTAAAAATCAATAATTGTTCTCTTCTGCTCATTTGAAACCTTTATAAATCTTTTAACTTCTAAATTATTGATTTTATTGACTTGAATTTGATCTCATTCAATTTAGCATAAAATGATTCTTAAGAACCTTCACTTAAGTGCCTTCATAATAACACCAGGCTCTTAAATAGGTATGAACTGTACTTTTTAAAAGAAAGATCGTTATAACTTGAAAACATTAGTTCTATCTACTTGGGTTTGTTTGATCTCATTCGATTCAATATAAACGATTAAGCGTTTGAAATCGCAGTTTTTTTTCTTCTTCTTTTTCCTTCCAAAATTTGTCTAATTTGTATCAGTTTCCTGATATAATCCTGGGTATAGGAAATAGGTAGTACGAAAGTCTGAATAATAAGACAATAGTAATAACAATGAACAATTCATGTTTATATAGCCCCTAGATTTGTTCTTTTTATTGCATCAAATCTAATTGCGAAATCGAGCTAAACCTTTAAAAAACTATAGACACCAAAAGATTTTTTCTTGTTTTATTTTATTTTATAACCGTTGTAGAACAGCTGACCCAATTTTTGGTGTTTACGAATACTAATGTTCAACTCCGTAGCCTTGTAGTTTTAAACCCAATCCAGAAGACAAGGGAACTCTGAGCTCAAGTATTGGGAGAAATTTTCTTTCTTGGAGGATATTTTGATGGAACAAAGCCGCATTTGCGGTACATGGAGAGGAAAACTACGAAAATGACCCACGTTAGTTTGACGGCAAGGGGACTCTTACCCATGATCCGTCTACCACTGAGGATATTTCACGTCAGCACTGCGGTCGGTGCAAGTCGGATGCGGATTTGTATCGACCAGCCATTGTTGGGATTCGAACCCGATTCACATCATTGAAAGGCGAACACTCTATCCCCTGAGCCATCACTGCTCTCACTTCAAGTATTAGAAGAAATTTGTCTTCATGGAGGATTTTTTGATCGAACTAAACCACATTTCCGTTATCGTGTGAGGAAAACCTCCAGCGGTTAGCATAACGAAAAGGTGAATCTAACCTGTGATACGTCTACCACTGAGGATATTTAACATCTACATTGTGGTGAGTGCGGAATTTGAATACCAGCCATCTCTGGGATTCGAACACGATTTACCTCATTGGGAGGCGAATGCTCTATCCTCTGAGTCGCTATCATTTGTCGTTGAAGTTTTTTGTTTGCATTTATCCAACTGTCTTCAGAACTGTTAGACACAATGAGCATTATTCAGATAGTTTTTCAACTGCTGTTCAAAATGTTACGTTTATTTCAAACAAATTTTCTAACTACGTCAAGAATTTGCAAAATGTGCTCATTACCGCGAATAACTTTGTGCTTATCGTGAAAAGTGTACATTTTTTTATTAATAATAATAAAAATGTATTGGCAGTTCCTTAAAAGTAAAAAGATTCGAAACAAAACTACTGCAGAAATGAAAAAAGAATTTAAAAATAATAAGGATAAAGTCTTTTAAAAAAGTTGTGCTGATTATCTGTTTCAAACCGACAACATCTTTACAGGAACATCGACAGGCAGCAACTTTTTACTTTGTCTTTTGCAGTATCAAACCTTTTTTTTAATAATAATAATAACTTTTGAGTTATTCAAGGGCTTCAAAATGAATAACATCTTCGAACTTAGCTACTTAAAATCTGTAAAAAGAAAAGTTAGCTTGTTTCAAAGATTTTACGTTAGAATTCGTAGCATTTTATTCTAAGTTTTGTTACTTCTATGCTAGACAATTAAACGATTCCTCTTTATGTCATGTTACGATTCCTCGTATGTCCATTTGTCAATAAGAAAGCTCTATATGGAAGAAAGTACAAAAAAACGGACACAATTCGCTGCTAATAGACGTTCGTAGCGATGCTCTATTAGGTAACGTTCGATTGATTCATGGAAATGATTATCATTATTTTCAGATGAGTAGTAAATATTATTTGTGTCCCATAAATAATTTTAGGAACAATATAAAGCTTAGAAAAAAATTGCAACCACATGAAAAGCATTGTTTACTTTGTTGCTTTAAACTATTACGCAATATATTGTTATGAGATGAGATAATCGAAAGTTTCCGAGAGTTTGCTATCGATAGGGGGAAAAAATTCCTTCCTATATGCGGAAAATACATCTATATCGAAAACTCCCTACTCGAAGCTTGTCCGTCACTTTAAAAACATAATATAATTTTATGAATATCCACCTCACTAGAATTTTATAATAAAGGGTGTAGTTTTAAAAAAAGATAAAAACTTTAAAAAAAAAATTATATATATATATATATATGTTACGCTTTGAAAGCCTAAACATCGTAAGTTCGTAGTGTGGCCGGTGCTTCTTGAAAAAGATACAGAAAAATACAGGAATCATAATATAATTTTATTAAAGTAAGGGACAGAGCCCCAGAATGACAACCTTACATGTTGGTGGATAGGTAGGGAATAGCACATTTGACCTTGGAAAGAGGGTTTTTATATCTTTCTGGACAATATATTTAAATGTTAATAGGTCTCAGTAGCGTGGGACAGATCAATTTCCCAAGCTGCTAAAGCCACATCATCACATTTTTTGAGATAATTAGATCAATATTATTACTTTCTTGTGGGAAANTTTTCACATAGATTAAAATCTTTTAACTTGAAAAACTATATGGAACTAAAAACTACATTAAACATAGTTCTAAAGAAAAGTATCATGGAAATTTTAAAAAATATTTTTATTAAATAAAAAGGAAAAATATTAAGAAAGGGGAAAATATCGTAGTACATTCCTATACAACTGAAAAGAGGAGGAGAGGGGAGGGAGAAGGGCTAAAGGCATGAAACCGGTCTCTCCCCATATGGCGTATTCGAGTGTTGCGATCGCGAATAACAATCAACATGTTTCAAGCGCTCAGAAATGGGTAGTCATTTTCAAGATTTAGCAGACGAGAATGAGAAGAGACAAAAGCAATGTGATATGTAAAGTTGTCAATAAAAAATGGTAAAATCAAATTGAGAAATAAATTTAAAAAAGAAAAAAAAGCGGTAGCAGAGGGAGAAAAAAGATGAAAAATAGAACAAGAAAAACCACAGTGACCGAGTGGAGCAAGTCAGGGTAAAATGCATTTTCACACACTTAGGAGAAGTGGCGAGGAACTAATGTCGTTAACAGGGGAATCAGCATTTATATGAATAAAACAAGATTTCCAGGGCATCAGAATGAGCTGATGTGACTAGGGCGCCATTGTTGACATTGTCACTATTGACAAATTTGACATTGTTGAAGTTGAAATTATGCCCAGGATTCCAACAATTTGCAGCAATAGATGATATCTCGTATTCTTTAAAACGAACATATAGATGTTCCTTTAGTTAAAAATTTTAAATCGCGTCTTTTTTGTCCAATATACATCTTTTGTACAGCTTTTTTTATCATATTGTAAAGCTTTCACTTAATAACAGAAATTGATAAAATGTTTGACTGAAATCTTAATATGGTCTTACTTAAAAAAAATATTTATGTAAAGTTAGATTTCATTTAGATTACTTATGCGCGTAGGTGTTTTACCAGGATAAAAAAGAGCGTTGCATTTATGTAAATATTTAGATTTAATTTTATTTGTTTTCAGATTCTAAAGAGAGATTTTAAAAAATAAGTTAAAAGCTCTTATGCTGATTGACACTGAACAAATTCTCTGTTAGAGAAAGTCGAATCTTCGATAGGATAACTTTGAACATATATAAAAATCTACTTATACTTTTCACATTTCAGGCGATGCAGTTTATCCCAACAAGATTTCGTTGTTGCCATGTGTCAGAGGAATAGACACGAATCTAATAGGATTTCTTTGCACAAATAGATAAGTTGTGTTGTCTCGTTGGCACGAGAAAAAAAAATCTCTTGTTATGTAACATTTGGCAGAATCCATTAAAAAAATATTTGTTTTTGTTTCATTCGAAGCGTGCAAAAATAATACAATGAAAATAATGTTTCAGAATTTTACTAAAAATCTCATTATTTTTAATGTTTGCGTCATACATTTATAAGAGTGATTTTAAATTTTAGCAAAATAAAGTTCTTGCAATTTCTGTAATACTTGTTATCCCCTGGTATTTTGATAATTGAAATTATAGCCAACATATAAGATGAAATGTAAAGCTGCCGAAAATATTACCAAGTACAATAATGAAATCTTTAAGTGCTACCTTGGTATGAAGATTTTTTTCTATTTAAGTAAAAATCGTATTTTCTGTTGTGTAATATATATTTTTTTTTATTTCCTATTAAAAAATACTCTAATTTTAAATGATGGTTGAATTATTTCACGAAATATATTAAGAGCGACAAGGAAAAGAAATCTTATTTTGAGTTTTAAACTTGTCACTCAGTTGGAAGTAATGTTTTTGAATTCTACTAAAAATCTTATTATTTTAAATATCCGTGTCATACGTTTATAAAGGTAATATAACTTTGAATATCGCAAAATTTCAGCAAAATCGAATTCTTGTAATTTTCGCTATACTTGCCCACGCTGGTATTTTGATAATGAAAATTATTGCAAATTATTGCCAACATATAATAGCAGCAGATTAACATAGATGAAATGTATCTGAGCTATTTAGATTTAGACGCATCACTCAGTCGGAAGTGTTTCAATTTTAACCTCTACTCATATAGAAAATGCTTGATAGAATTTCCTTGTAATGAACTGGAATTATAAATAGATTTCAAGGAATTGGTGAGCGACAATGAGCTAATATAGTTACCAATTTGATGGTTTTAAGGTAATTTTTATTGTTTATGAGCGATTGGCTTACTTTTATGCCTCAGAAACGTTGCTTTAACTCCTATACCTCTTTTAATTTGCAAAAAAAAAAATATCTGTATCACGACTGAAATTTATATAAATGCTTTTGGCAAATGAGACATGAACAAGAATTATTTACTTATTTAAAAATAAAGAATTAAGTTGGTTTCGCTATCTAGATCGACTTTCGGATGAACATGTCAAGCGAAAAATATTTCTGGCAAAACTGATGGGATCTCTTCCAAAAAAGCTAAGTGGTTTTAATGCTATCTCGTATTTAGAGAGACAATATTAAAAATAGATTTCAAGAAAATAAACTGTTAATGCTGGAAACCAGATTTCACAGCAATTTGTCCAGACATCAATGATGTTAACGATCGCTTAAAAATCTAAACAACCAAAGAAATTAAAGGTTCCAAGTGATATTTAACTTAATTTATAATTTAAAACCAGAATCCACAGCGATTTGTCGAAACATAGATGATGTTAACGATCTCTTAAAAATCTAAGCAACTGAAGAAATTAATGGAAGAAGGCTTCAAATGATATTTAACTTAATTTAGAAACAACAGCTTCTGAAATTTATGGCACGATAGTAAGGAGATTTTTGCAAAGCACAACCTTCAATAAAAAGCAATTTATTTAGTAACGTGAAAGTAAAAAGATAATTTAATTAAATGTATGTTTCTCCTCTAAACTTTTCAATTGTCATTTCTCCAACCAATTTAGAATTATTTAAATGCATTCTTTACTTCAGTAACTCCGATTAACTTCAAAAACATATTTCTCTCATTCATTGAAGGACCATTGCATTTAAAGATAGCGTGAGTTCTTATATCTAAGTTGCACATAGCAACTGTAGGAATATCAAGTTAATAACGAGTTAGAACTACGGCTCACGAAGCTTTATTCGAAGCATAGTAAAATGAAGTTTTCACGATGCATAGTAAAGTGAGTTTGGCAAGTGCCTCTTACTGACTCCATGATTGCAGTTTTGTGTCAATTTGAACTAATGTTTGACACCACCGGTTACACATACGAAATACAGCTCACTACTTATAATCGTACATACACTGACCGTACATAAATTGTGAATTTTTTCCCAGTCACTGAATTCTTGATACACTTTAGTAGCTCTGGACCCAAAAATTCCTATTTCTGTGACGATTTTGGAAATTGAATGATTTCAACGTCAGGCGGAAATAGGGATAAGATAATACTATATAAATTACCAGATAGCACGGATTATCACAGTGACGTAAAAATAAAGTCAAAAACTGTCACAGCAGTCACAGGTACGACCGTTTTGAATTGTCTCAAGGAGGTCATAATGTGACTTTTATGTTACGTTTTCTTGTGATATCACATAAAAGTCTCCCTGACTATTTATTGTGACTTTATTATTGTGATTGTCACAAATATACTTTACTGGGACTAAAACTCACTTGGAAACTTTATTTCCACTTTTTTCAACTTTGATCCCTTGAAGTTCATATGGAAACTATTTCATGAGTTGTCTTACTAAAGTTCCAAGAGTATTTTGTGTGACTTCTCATTTTGTTCTCATATTTACTTTTTATTGAATTTACTTCATCGAAGTCACATGTATGCTTTTATGCGACTTGCCTTTTGCATGAAAGTCATGATTCCACTTCACACAGAACTGAGATTTTCAACATTAAGCAGTTATTTTGCGACTAATCTCTTACAATTAAATATTTGAATCCCAATAGAGTCGAAAATAGTCACAATGATTACGTTCAAAAGTATGACCTGTTAAAATACTTCCGATAGCCTTCACACATGACTTGGAAAAAGAACTTGTTTTCATAAACGTGTTGATTTATGAAAAAAAAATTACATCCATACAATATTGCTCTATTTCCTAAAGCTCAGTGTCAGAAAAAATATTTTAAATGTTAAACACTCCTTGTCCAAATATCGAACAATATTTAAGTATTTTTTTTTTTAAAAAAAATCGATTTGAAGATAAAATTTGAATGAATTTTCCATTTGTTTTGAAAATAGGTGGATAAGAGTACAATTTCTTTAAGATTCATGTTAAAAATTTCAAATTTTACGCAACTTTTCTATCCACAAACAGTCTTGCTATAATTTACTTTATTCAAAAATATTATTGCCGAGGGAGAAAAATAATCTCTATATATATTTCTCTTACACGGCGATAAAAAAAAGCCTCATTACAACTCCCCGAATGGCAACGCTAGAAAATAGACCAATCATTGCGGCTAAGAATGTCACATGGTGAGGTGGCTCAACATATAGCGCTTTTAAAAACGGAAACTGAAATAACCAGAGNGGTGGATAAGTGTACAATTTCTTTAAGATTCATGTTAAAAATTTCAAATTTTACGCAACTTTTCTATCCACAAACAGTTTTGATATAATTTATTTCATTCAAAAATATTATTGCCGAGGGAGAAAAATAATACTATTATTATTTGAGCAATTCCATAAACTAAGCATTTTTGCAATCATTTCATAATCTTTCAATTTTAAATAAAATGCTTTATTCTATTTTCCGTGCATTCGGACTAATATTGATTATGATTGCACTACACAGATTGTTTTTCAGGAAGAAATTTCGATAAATTTTTAAAATAATACAATACACTTTGCATTTAAGTATTATTGTGTTCAGATACTAATAGATTTGATAAATTATACGAGTTTGAAATGCATATAATAATTTGTGTTAGATTTCAAATTTCATTTTACAATCTACAAAAATGAGAATGAATAACAAGTATGAGAATGAATATTCAATGCGATAAAAGAAAATTATTAACAAAAGAAACATCTAATTGTTAGTTGATACAAAAAAGCAAACGATTTTAAAACAAGACTAGTTCTTCTAACGTCAGCATTTTTTACTTTTTCTTTTCGTTTGGAGACGATTGGTTGAGTGTAGCGGTTAATTCTATCTTATTGAACATAGCCATTTGTAAAAGGCGTTTTACTTTTCTAAAAAATTCTGTGAAATACTCTAAGAAATTCTTTAATTTTTGTTAGTGCGCTCTATATGTTAAACTCTTCGGCTCTATGTTTTCTACCAGCAATTAAATGTTTAAAGCTATAGTATAATTATTGTTTAGTTTATTGCATAAAGTTTAAATATTAAGTGAAAAGAGCGATACCAAAGCTTCAAAAATGGTGGTGTATTTTCATGGTGGTGATTTTCATAGTTCATATAGAAAAAGTTGTGACATATAAACCGGGTGAGTTCTATTTTTGTGTTCTTGTAAGATTGATAAATAAGCAATATTGATTTTTTTTTCAGAATTATTTCAATAGAGGTTTTATTAAACAAAATTGTTTATTTGAAGTTGAAATTATTTCATTGTCAAAAATATTTTTTGCTCAAAATATTTTAAATATTTTAAATAAAAAAAAATATTTTAAGTGTTTCTTCGACATTAAGTGATTCTTTTCGATTGCTATGTCAATGTTAAATCATTGTGATCACATTTGTCTTTTGTTTTCCTTTCTTTTTTATAATAATGCATCCTAGCCAACAGTTTTAGCAAGGATCTGTTTTATGTTTTATAGTTTTAATTTTCTAATTTATATTGTTTGAGTTTGAAAAGTAGTTAATTTATTTGCACATTTTTTCATTATTTTAGGCTTCCTTTTTCAATAAAATCTTAAATTTTCGTACAGCCAAGAAATTTAAATATTTTAAGTTTTTAAAATTCAAAATCTTGATTTTTTAATAGCAGCTGTAATTTATATCCTTCCATAATTATAATAAGGATTCAGCTTTTTTAAAATCAATAACATTTATATTAATTTTTAAATATTTAACTGTATATATATATTAAAAGCAAGAAGCAATATCGAACGATTAATGTTATGCGATTAATGTTAAATTAATCTCTGCATTTTGCGTTATTTAATATTTTAGATGAAAAATGCACTTTTAAAAATTAATAGAAAAAGTTATCATTCTCACTACATGCCATTATTTATTGAGTAATATTATAAATGAATACATTTTTAGTATTTATCCTAACTGATTTTTTAACATGAACCAGTCTTAGTACGTATTTATTAAAATCTGTTCCTTATAGGCATAATTTTTAAATATTTTAAGCCTATCTGTGCCTATAAACACAAATAGTTTTTTTGAAATTCGCGTAATTTTTCAAGTGATTCCTGAGAAAGTAAAATATGGAAGTGTTTCATAATTACTAATTTCTTGTTCAAATTTATTGGTATTTTTTTTATTTCTTCTGTTATGAATCATAATGTTTATTGATGTACTAGCAAGCTATTTATATGCTTCAACAATATCGTATGGTTATTTGGTTGGCTGAAATCTGTTGAATATGGAATGAATATTCAATACCATGTTATACCAATATAGCATATTGGCTGAATATGGTAAAAAAGCAATTAAATAAATTGTTATTTGATCATTTTTCTCGAGAGAGTTCTAATAGTGTATGAATAGACTGTAAGCAATATTTAATTCGTTATTTGCATAACAAACTCCTTCTCAAGTCGAGAAATAACTTAACATTAACTTCCTGATAGTAAACGTCATTCGCTTCAAAAGTATACAAATATGAAATAACAGTCGACATGTTTCAAGTGTAGGAGCCCAAGACTTGTCAAACGTGATTGTAAAGAAACAAAAATGATTGAAACACGTCAAAATTGTTATTTAATCTTTGTATATTTTTGAAGAGAATGAAGTTTTCAGGTAATATTTAACTGCTTTAGTTTCTTGCGATTATCTATTTAAACCTTAATTGCTTCTACCTTACCTCTTACAAAACTGTCAAGTTTTTATTTGATTACATGCTTTTAAAATGATTCGAACATATATATGCAATTTTCATGCATTTAATGTTTTTTTTCAGAATATTGTTTCGGAAACAAGAATATTTTTTCGGAATATTCTCATTGAAACTTTTACATTTGCTCAAAATTCATAAAGCGTTAGTACTTTTTGAGCATGTAGAACCTTAATGTCTTTCAAATTAGCTACATTCTTAATATGGTAATAATTTGAACCCAACTATCGTACTTCTTAAGCTTGGTTGTACAATACTTTGCCTCAACTTTAACATGGTTCAATTTCAAATTTTAATAATTCTGTAAAAAATATTTGCAGCATTAATGATTTAATAATCTTGCACAAAATATTTGCAGCATAATTAAATTATTACGGTTCAAGGCACGAGATATTATGGTAGAACGTTTAACTGAGTTCGAAATTATTTTGGAATATTCTCTTTAGAACTCTATGAACTGCTCTAAATTTATGAAAGTTAAGATAATTTTGAGCGTGTTGAATCATAATATCTTTCAAATATGCTACAACCTTAATATGGTACTAGTTATATAGCTCTAAATTTATGTTAGCGTGTTGAACCATAATATCTCTCAAACGTGTTGCAACTTTAATATGGTGCTAATTTGAACCCTATTAACGTACTTTTTAAGCTTGATTATATAAAACTATGACGTAACCTAAACATGGTTCAATTTCAAATTCTAATAATGCTGAAGAAAAAAAACTGCACACTATTATGATTTAAGGCACCGATATTACGGTTTTACGTTAAGCCGAATTTTGTGAGAGTAAATTTTTATAGCGTAACAAAAAATAATTTTTTTTAAAAATTTTTGCAAGAAAATTTTATTTGAATAGGTGAATGCTTGTGAATAGAATTTCATCTTAGAAGATATCTTACAGTTTTTACCGATGAGATCATTAATTTTGAAAGCGTAAAGATTAAATTTATGTAAAAAAAATGTATCAAAGCTGTATAAATAAATCAAAGTGTGAACCCTTTACCTTGTTGTTAACATAACTTTTCTCTTTTGCCTCACTTTCCGAAATAGCGTGTCGTCATTTTGGTAGAAAATAAAGTCGTTCATCACTCAGTGGTGGCCGTCCTAGTTTTCCAGAACTCTTTGATTTTTAACTCAGGACTATCCATTATTCGCCGAGCAGGCAAGATCAGCTAATTCCACAAAGAATAAAACGAACTTCTTTAAAAATTCTTCTTCAAGTTTTGATTCTATTAATAATTTCATAAATTATAGGAAAACACTTTTTATCTCCTACATCTTAATACATGTCATCAATCATGATGGTTTAATTTAGGCTTGTTTGAAAAATTAAAATCCATATCAAATTTCTGTCTTGCATTAAGAAGTAGCAGATATGATAAGGATTTAATGTTAAAATGCTTTTGATAAGTTAAAAGATTTCAATTTATGACAGGTGTTGTTATTTTTCTATCTTTGTTGGTAAAGAAGTTTTCTAATCGTTCATCGGTTCCTTAGACCATACGTTCCATAGCTTATTTTGCGTTTGTTCAAACTCGTAGTTCTGATTGAAGTTAGTAAACACTTAGTTAGACTTATATTTTCTCTTATTCTTTGTAAATGTTTATAATAAACTGTTGGCGCCTCTCTCGGCTTTGGCTTCGTTTATCTTTTTAATTTGGCGAAAAGAAGAGCTCCTGTTGTTTTTTGTTCTGATATAGTCGGACGTCTTCAAATGGCGTCATTCATCGTTTCATTAATAAATAGTTAAATAGTTATCGTTTGTTAGTAATCATTAGTAATACAGTCCGCATATCGACCCCCTCAACATAAACAACAAGCATAATTTGAGGCTAGATTTATGTGGTATCATAAATATAACACCTAACATTTGCTTGAATCGAAGGAGAAAAAAAATGAAAGTAATAAAATGTAGAATTAAACAGCACTCTCTAGTGCAGTACTACTTATTAGTTACTAATGATAATTAGTTACCAATGATTTATTCTTTTTACATTAAACATAGCAGTATTTCCCGATTTAAAAATTCTCGAAGAAGTTATTCCGATTATTTTTTCCTCTTTACTGTGATAAAGGATCATATTTTTTCATGCAATTGAGAGGCATGGAGCATTATAATAAGTCAAATTTTGATTTTGAAGATAGCGTTTTTTACAAGCATTTTGTTTGAAACTTCTGATTTCCATATATGAAATAAGATATTTTTGTACATTGTACTGTCATCTAGTGGAAAATCTTGAAACCTGGAAATCTATCATTAAATAATTACTAAAATATTTTGAAGTAAAAATTTTATGTTTAAAAAAATAATGTGGCTTATCTATATTAACCGAAGGCTTTAAGAAAATTGTTTCAAGTAGGAGGTAACACCATCCAATATTACCACAGGGGTAACTTCAACCGGAGTATATAGCCACTTTTGCAGGGTAAATTGCGAATTACTATTTATTTTAGTCTTACCCCATCACCAATTAATCCAAATATTGATTTCTTACTTTTTGTTTTTATTTAGTCCCTGTGTTTCGGGTGGGGTAATTTAAGTCCCCCTATATTTTCCTAAATGTTTCGGAAAACTTCCTATATATCCCATGTAACGTGATACGTAAATTTTTGAGAAATTGGTAAAGTCAATACACTTGGTACAAAAGTTTTACCTAATATTAATGGAATGATATTCTCATTGAGATATTTGGTAAAAAAAGCTTTGCTATATTTTCCGCAATATTAACGGAATGGGTTTTGCCAACTACCCTTCGGTAAGATTGCTTTCGTATATTTTACGAAAGATTGACGAAAGAATGTTGGAATATTTACTATTTAGATTTAATAAAAAAGATTCCATGTATTTTACGTACTATTAGCGAAGCAAATTTGTCATTTAAATTTTGGTAAATTTCGGTTCATTTTTGCCTGGTTGGTAAAATAGTCGTAAAAGAAACAAATTTGTTTAGGTAAAATTTCACGTAAATTTTCAGTTTTTTGGATAACCATTTTTTGCTATAATTCGACTTTTATATTTTGACGTATTTTTGATGTATATAATATGTAAAAATAACTTGCGCATTTTTACCTAGTGAAAGCGGTTGGCAAAATGTTCGAGAAGGAAAAAAAGCAGAATTTATTAAAGCATAATTTTATGTTTTTTTGATAACTATTTTTTTGAATTCGTTGTTTCAGTTTTACTTAAATTTTTTGAATGTTTAGTTTAGTTAAATTTAAAGGTGAAATATATGTATTTTTGACAAAAAATTGATGGTACTTTTCTACTTGGGATATATATAAACATAGAATCTAACTCGCCAAATATAGAATTTTTATTTAACTTACAACCAGCACTTGTGTGTGTGTTTTTTTAGCAAATATGTTTTAGAAAACTTTCATACACGTAAACCTAGCGTTTGACTGTAAACCCAAGTTCAACAAAAATTAATTAGCCTCTAAAATAAATATGCTTTAATTGGTAGATGTCGTAAAATGAAAAATATCTGCCTAAGTAACCCTGAATGACGATTAATTTTTACCTTTACAAATATAGCCAGTCATGGGTACTTCTACAATGCGGCAGATACTATTAGCTCTATCTGTAAGTCATAAAATGACTTTTATTTCGTATAATAGATATTTTGGATTTGTTACCATATTTCAAACATTCCGGAACTAACATGTTACGTCTAAAGGTGCATTATAAATTACGATTAAAATTTGCAATTATTTAGACTTTTTTTATTATTAGATACCAGCACAGTTTTGTATAAAAGCAAACTAAATCCAAATTTAGTATTTTTTAAAATGTATTTAATGTAATGTATGACAATCTATCAATGAGAATAATTGTTACAACTAAGTGGCATTATATTCAAATAACAATATTCAGCTAGGAGAAGATTAAAAAAAACTGGATAAAGTATTGTTTTGAAAAAATGGGAAATGCAAATAACTTCTTAATTTTTAGTTCTAAAAATGTATCCTATATCTCATATCAATGCAGAACCTCGTTTCAACTGTAAATTTCCCAACCTAATCTAATTACTGGTGCGAATAGCTTAAATAACTATTCAGACCTTGGTTGTCTGACATGCATGCAGATAACTTAATTTGAAATATGACCAGATAATATGTTAATGAGTGGTCATGGTAATGGAACTATAGTATATTGTATTCGAATTTCAAACTCCTTTCAAATGATCTGAGAATAAAACAAATTTAAATGATCAATTTCTGTATAATACATAAAAACAAATGGTCTAAAACTTTGTCTCGTTATTGTCGGCCCAATCTTATTGGCCAGAAAGTTAAATTGCAAGGTTTCTTAATTATTTGGTTATGTAATCACACCATAATATTATTAATATTAATAAAGTTATAAAAGTACTTTTTACTTGTAAACTATTATTTTATTCCTAATTTAATGATGTTTGCCTGTGTTACACATTTTTAATCTTTTTTTTTTAAATTTTATTAGTTTACTCAGCTATTATTACGTTTCTGATTTTAATTATTATTAACAATTATAATTTAATACAAACATGACGATTGGAATAATAATCAAATTGAACAGTTCAATTTCATAATTATTCCAATTTATTATTCCGATGTTCTTTTATGTTTAAGTAATCTTACAATTGTAACTTATTGCTCAAACTTCTATGTCAAACATTTTGGTGAATAATATTTAACAAGATTTTTAGCAAACAAAAAGGAAATTACATCTTGAAAAACTAAATTGTATATGAAGTTTCAATAATTCTTACACCCAGCTTAAGTTAACCCATATAAGCCACCATATTTTTTTCCTTCATTAACCGAGATTAGATTTAAAGTTTTATTCCAGTAGAATCGAGAAATAAATTTATCGAACCAAATTTTTGCTAATACATTAAAAAAATTATGAGTTATTGCAAAAGATCAGTTTTATTTTATTTTAATGTAATGATTTGATAACAGTCACGAAATAAAACTCGATTAAAACAAGCTATAAGTTAAAATGAAATTTTCACTTAATTATTTTTTTAATTATTTTTGTTTGTTATTATTTGCGTTTTTTTTATTCGTAACAGTTTTTTAAAAAATAAAGAGACTACTAAAAAACGCTTATGTTTGCCTCACATTGATTAGTTATCATTTAATTATTATTCATCATTTACTTTTCATTTAAAAGTAGATATTTCTGAAAAAGGCTAATATTTTGTAAAGTAAATGATAATTATAATTTTATGTAAGAACTAGGGGGCAAAGCCCCCTGTTCGCTACCGCTCACCAACCCCGGTGATTGATTCGCAATAATTGTTTTTTCTTGCCAGAAAACAGTTTTTCTACTAAAATTAAAGATATTCACTTAACATCTATGTACTAAAAGGATTTCTGTTTACTTACTCTCTTGCGCCTCTACTTCCCACTTCCAAATATCTATTAGTATTATAAACATTTAGATCTCTTGGTGAACAGAAGTAATTTTTTAATTATCATTTTTTTAGAATAACATTTATATTCTTAATACATTGTATTGTTCAAACAAATTTGATGAGTTCACAACCATAATTTAAAATTTTCACTAATAATAGCAGTACTGAAAAATAAGGGTAGACTATACTTGAGGGTGCCCCCGCCAAGTTGTGATCGCGATTGATCGCCAAGCTGGGCGATGTTGAAAACCAATCATGATTCTCATTGGTTTAGATTTTGATCGTGATAGTGATTAGTTTAGAATTTAGCGTTGTTTTTAATTGAATTTTTAAATGTAACTTCAGAGATCCGTTGGTTCTACTTTGGATAACGGCTGGTAAGGTTATTTTTGCTTCTGGTAAAAATGAATACTGTCAATAAGATAAATCTTAAGCTTCTGTACGATTTTAATAACAATGGAAAAAAAAACAGTGATTGACTGGTGTATGAATGAAGGTTTAAATAATAATAGATATAAATGTCCTGTTTGTGGGTTACCACGGCGTTCCGGGCAAACAAGTGTGGCGCCAAGCATAAGTCGCCAATTTCGCCAAGGGGCACCCTCAAGTATATTTTTCCCAAAAATAACTTTAAATTGGGTATAATATGAAAAAAANGTAATCACACCATAATATTATTATTATTATTAATAAAGTTATAAAAGTACTTTTTACTTGTAAACTATTATTTTATTCCTAATTTAATGATGTTTGCCTTTAATTCACATTTTTAATCCTTTTTTTAATTTTATTAGTTTAATCAGCTATTATTACGTTTCTGATTTTGATTATTATTAAAAATTATAATTGAATACATACATGACGATTGGAATAATAATCAAATTGAACAATTCAATTTCATAATTATTCAAATTTATTATTATGATGTTCTTTTATTTTTAAGTAATCCTATAACTTACTGCCCAAACTCCTATGTGAAAAATTTTGGTGAATAATATATAACGAGATTTTTTAGTAAATAAAAAGAAAACTAGATCTTGAAAAACTAAATTGTATATGAAGTTGAAGTTATTCTTACACCTAACTTAAGTTAACCCATATTTTTTTCCTTCATTAGCCGAGATTAGATTTAAAATCTTATTCCAGTAGAATCGAGAAATCAATCTATAAAACCAAATTTTTCCTAATACATTAAAAAAATTATGAGTTATTACAAAAGATCAATTTTATTTTATTTTAATGTAATGCTTTGATAATTGTCAAGAAATACAACTTAATTAAAACAAGCTATAAGTTAAAATTAAATTTTCATTTAACTATTTTTATAATTATTTTTGTTTATTATTACTTGCGCAATTTTTTTATTCTTAACAGTTTTTTTAAAAAATGTACGAGACTTTATTAAAAAAGGCTTATGTTTTCTTCACATTCATCATTTATCATTTACTTACCATACATACATTAATAAATTTTTTTTTCATTTAAAAGTGTATATTTTCTAAAAAATGCTAATATTTTGTAAAATAAATTATTATTATAATTTTCTGTAAGAAATTTATTTTAATATGCTTATAAAAAAATGAACATACACAGATTATGTAACACAGTAAGAAGAATCTAAGTAGAATTCAACACATATAAAAAATAATTTATTCATGAAATAACCTGGGTAAAATTATAGTTTTTGAATATGGTAGGCTAGACACTACCATAAAAAATTTCTTTGGGTTTCTAACATTCGCTTGCATAATAAGTTTCCTAGGTTCAAACTTTACCAACGACTTATATATTCTTATAATGTTCCCAATTTGCACAAAAGGAGGGAGTTTTTAAAACTCCTTACTTTTGTACACAAACCAAAGGTTAAAGTCACATTGCTCTTAGGCTGACCATAAAAAATCTTATCTCCTTCAAAAAAGTTTGCAACGAATGCAAGTTTGTACAATGGTTAATCTTGGAGTTCCAGGTCTTCTGGGTTGTCTGTAAGACTATGAAGTTTAACATTGTACCTGCAAATTTGATATGGATCAACTGTTCACCTCTGGTCCAAAAATATAGTAAAAAAAAGTTAGGTATGATATTTAAACTTTCAAATATCACAGATAGAAAAATTAATGTGTAAGTATTCCAATAATATAAATTAATATAAATGAAAATCTAATAATAATAATCCAATAATATAAGTGAAAAATATAAATTTTAGTGTAAATTTTGTAAATAGGTTATTAAACTTAATGACGTAACTAATGATTAAAATTATTATTTACCCGAATTCTTAAAACCAATTTCTATACCAGTAAAACCAATAAAATCTATAACAGAGGCTCCTAATTTTTGTTTCAGTTATGGAAGCTAATATGAATTTGCTTATTTTGTCGGAACTCTTTGGCATAGTGAAAAAAGAAGTTCATTAGCAGCTGGGAATATAATAAGCCTCCCAAAAAACCTTCTATTTGTTTTGAAACTATTTAAGGTATAGAACGAAATATTTAATATTATAAATTCTTATGTAAAATTTTCTTATAGAAATATTTAATATTCTTGGCGTTTGCTATAAGTTAATGAAATATAAGCTAATTTAGGGTTTTTAAAATAAAAATTATTTCAAACGATGAAAATAGTTAAAAAAAAACGGAATTATTTTTTCTTAAATATAGTTGTTTAATTTAGATTTGAAAATCTCGCTCTGAAATACTTATAAATTTTTTTTATAAATGCATAATCTTTTCATAATTTATTCAATATTTGCTACTGAAAAAATATATGTATTTGAAATTTCTTTTTCATTCGCACTTTACATAAAAAAAGTTCGTATGAACAAGCGGAATATTAAATAATTACAGATTATTGATTGAATATGAATACAATTATTGCTGGTTAAATATATCCTATCTTACGAAACCCCGGTCATCCTTTCACGGAACTCTAGGGTTCCGCAAAACAAACGCCTTTTGGTAACCGCTGATCTATAATAGTAATAAAATAAAGCGTTTTTTTATGTCTTAAAACTTTCAGATTTAGATTGTTAAATTTAGACAGCTGGGTATAAATGACAAATTTAGTCACCGAAATCCTATAACTCGTTAAAAAAATTGATTAGTCCGCATAAGAAGGAAATTTGAATGAACAGATACTAATTATACACAATTCTGTTTTTTTTTAAAGAAAAAAACATTAGTGATGTTTATCAGCTCACAGAACTATTTTATAAAAGAGTAGCATAACTGGGCGTTTATACCACGCTTAGTTTGAATTATGCAGTTGTGCCTCTCGCGCATTTGCTTTTCTTACTTAGTCATCTTAAATGCTTTAATAAATTTTCTGAGATTTATTAAGTTCTTTGATAAATTTTCTGAGAGATTTCATTATATTTCCCTAAATAATAGAACCTCATAATAGTTTTTCGACTGGGTCGAAAAAATTCCATTAAATTAATTTTGATTTCACGAACTTTTTTTAATTATATTAATTTAGGAACATTTTATAACATTTTTATTCTGACAATATTAAATAATCGTTCTACAAATGGTAAGAAGATTTAACATTTAACAAATATAAATGTTACTTTCCTTTCCACGCGAAGCTATTTTTTAATATTAAATTGCACTTTGCACAGATTCTTCAAAAAGTTTTCAAAAAGATTTTAAATTAAATCAAGTTTTTATACATTAAGCTCTTTTCCATATAAAAAGTTAGGGAAGTGAACATTTTACTTTTCTAATAAACATTGCGATTTATAGGATAATTTTAATCTTAGACTCTTGAGAGAGAGGAAAAAAAAGGAAATTTTTCACGCATTAAAATAAGGATTTCACTAACACGTAAAAGAAATAAAATAGAACGAAAAATATATTCTTCTCAATGTTAAAAGTTTGATTTTTTCTTTAAACTATAAAGCAGTAGTAAAGTTTTGGCTTTTAGCCAAACACAAAACCTTTCTTATGTAGAACAGTTGTTATTGTAAATTATGTCTAAAGTCTAAAGTCTGAATGATGCCTTTATGCTGTTGTTACATTTTTAGCTGAAACAATGTTTAAAAACTCGTATTTTAAAATTCGGATAAATTTTGAGTTTAAAAATCTTTACAGTTTACGAATAGTAATAAAAATAAAATAGTACAAATTACTCGTTCTTAAACCAAACAATATCATATTTAATAAACCGTTACAATCAAAACAAGGCTTATAAACTATTAATGTCTGTAGCAATAAAAAAATTAAAACAGGCAATTGAATAATAAAGTAAATGTTGTTTAAACGTATGATTTTATTAACAGTTACTTGAATTTAACATTTATGGAATTAAAAGGCGTGACTATTTTACGTACGGAATCTCCTTAAAATGTATTGCTTTGTCAGACAAAATCATTTTTTGTCCCACGAAAAATTAATTAACTTTTAGGATAATAAATTAATAAACGATAATTACAATTATTTAAAATATAAGGCACCCCGTTCGCACCTACGATAGTGTTAAAAAAATAACCTCATTGGTAGACGGATGATAGGTTGAAATCCCCTTGCCATCGGACTAACCGTGAGAGGTTTTCGTGGTTCTCCTCTCCGTGTAACACAAATTCGAGATAATTCCATCAAAAAGTCCTCCACAAAGGCTAGTTAGTACCAATGGTTAATCCAGAAGTTATCTTGTGTTCTGAATTGGGTTCAAGATTACAAGACTACGAAGTTGCACATTGATAGTCGTAAACTCTGATTTTGGATCGGCTGTTCAACTCCAGTTATAAAATAAAATAAATTTATAAACCAATCAATTTTATTATCAGTGTTAATTGTATCTTGGGCTCTCGAAGATCTTCCCTTGTAACTTTTAGCCCAACCGAGATAACAATGGATCTCATTGATCAAAAAATGGTAAAAACTTGTCATTGTGTTATATAGGAAGGAAACCAACGTATGCGTTATGTAGGAAGGAAAGCAGCGAAAACCTTCCACAGTTAGCTCGATGACAACGGGACCTTTATCCTGTAACAACTGGGACATTTTACGAAAGTACTGTAGTTAGATAGTGAGAGCCTAAAGCAGTTGCCCCAGTCATGAGCGAGTGCTGTATACCTTGGTGAAAAACGAGATTATTTGAAATTTCCTCAGTCTACTTTCTAAAAACTTTATTTTTTTAAAATTATTTAGTCTTATAAAAATAGTGAATTTTAGTAAATGCTAACTAAATTAACTTTTAGTTATTTTAGTCGTTCTCTTCAAAGTTAAACAATTGATATGAAGAGGAAAGAATATAAATTTTTTTTTTTTGAAAGGCAGCCTCGGGCGCACTATTACAAAACAAAAAGCATGCCAGACTAATTATTCAATTCTAATCTTTCTCATTATGAAAAGGGACTCTTTCATGTGTTTTGCAAGTGGGGAAGGGTAGGAGAGAGCTTGTCTGCATTTTTAATGAAGCAGACACACCGAGCAAAATTTATTTTCGGTTTCAGAATTTGGAAAACGAAAATGAAACATAAATAAAAAGTATAATAAGTAAATGCATTCAAAAGCATTTTAACGCTTTGCATTTTTTTTTTATCTTATCTCATCATTCATTAATTTCTCTTTAATATCTGATGAAGTTTTTTTCCAAGTTTAGTGACTTTTCTCTCTCTCTCTGAAGTGGCTTCGAATTTTACATAATTTTAATTAGAAAACTTCTCAGCGTAGGAAATATCGGGCAATTACTCGAAATCTTAAAAATTAGTGCATGGAATATTTGACAACGACTCTTAATTTTATACAAATCATCAGTGGGAAAAATGTATACAAGTTAGGGCACCTGTATACAAGACAATTGTCCTCCCGTTGATGATACTCTGCACTGTCGTGTATTAACTAGTTCAGATTCGATTCAAACATTGTACCGTTAACATCATGTTTTCTTGTTATTAAATATTTTCTGTTATAGAAGCGTAATTGTAATAATTAGATTTTTTTAATTTGATTTGAAGATTCACTCATCTAGCATGGATAAAACAAATTCATGAACAAATTAATAATTCGGCCCCAAGATTATCGTAATTTAAGCACCCTTTACAGTTAAAAAAATAACAAGAAAACAGTTTATTTAAAACATGCATGCCTTACCTTTCCTTGCCTGCAATAAAGGCATGGAATAAACCCCTTTTCTAAAGACGAAATATCAAATTTAAAAGCTAGTGCTGCTTGTTTATTGTTTTGTAGTCTTGCGACCCGGACACATCGAACTAATGAGTTTATCATCAAATAGATCGGTTTATGAACCAGTTTATTTCTTTTAATAAATTAGACAAATTAGGATGGCGATGGTTCGATGGTATTTTCGATATTATTGAATTTTTAATAAAGGTTCTTTGTGTAAAGCAATTCTGCGTATTTTTTTAAGTACACTATCTGGAACGATTGGGACCATCGCTATTCCGGATAACTGATTTTTCCGGTTTTCTGAAAGGCCGTTTTTTTTATTGTTAAACCGAGCTAAAAAAAATAATATTTGGAAATAATCTTAAAAAGAAGAAAAAACGATGAAGTAATACACTAATGCTTATTTTCAAAATGATGGTAAGGTTCAAAAAAGAAAGAAAAATCCTAAAATCTTATGAGGAAAAAAAATTTTTTTTTTAAAAAATGGCGGGAAAATGTAACGAAATTCGTTCCGGTTTTTTGGTTTTCCGGTTTTCTTATTTCCGGATAACGGGTTCCGTACTGTATTAATTAAAACATTTAAGGACTCAAACTAAAAAGTATCTTGTAATAAAAAAAGCACCAATTTATCTATGGGGATAGTTTTTTAAGCGAGATTGAACCACATTTGCTGTGGTTTATTGCCAGGCACTAACTATTTGGATCTAAATAATTATGGTTGACTCTTGATACAAAAGTCCATCAAAAATTTATAAAGCAAGATTTTTTTTAGTAGATTTTAAGTGTCAAAATCTACCTGTGACAGCAGTAAACCATGGTTTAGAGAGTATATAATAAGGAGAACTTAAAAAGGGAAAAAAATGTGTGTAGTGTACTTTTGGTATGACCTTAAAACTGCAAAAAACTTAAATGTTATCAGCTGCTTTTGTCAAAAAAGAATTATCTAGGAATATTTTGGTTTAAAAAAGAAGTAGCTATAAGTTGAAGAAAGCATTATTAGTGAAATATTCCTGCCAGATAGTCGAGAGGTTAGAGTGCCTGATTGTGAAGCCAATGGCTGCGAGTTCGAATCCCGCTCAGGGCATGGATGTTTCTCTCTGTGTGTTGTTCTCTATTGAGTGATGTGTGAATATGGCCCACCCTATATGAGGGTATCTATGGTAGTGTGGCGTGGGTAATATTGCTCGCCTCCGTGACTTAGGTTCACAGGTGCCCACAACGTTAACTGAGAAACACTTCCGGCATCTTCCTAGGAGAAGGACGTTAAAGTTCAATGCCTGCGATTAGAAAAAATAATTAGTGGAATATTTATCCTAAAGATGATGATTAAGACTAGCAGAAGAATGTTGATGAATCATCGTAGGAAATTATTATTATCCATTGGTCTAATAATTCTATTGTCCAGAGTGTGAAGATAAACAAAAAAATCTATAGTGAAGGTTTAAATTATGATAAATGATAAAAATCATTTTATTTCAGAAATATGGAATCATATGGACCTCCAAAGTAAAAGAATGATTCATTTTTGTGGACATATAAATTAATAAATTTAGAAAATGTCCCGGTGGGTGTGGCTGCAGAGCCAAGTTACACAGAACACTTTCGTCCACCAAGAAATCAAAAATGCGAGTGCCATGTATGCGTACGTTAGCATAGTTTTCGCTTAGGAAAGCCAGGGTCTGACTTAGCCTTATTGGGTCCCGGGGCAAAAACTTCTTTGGAGACCGAGCTATATGGAGGTATTTAAACTTTCACCTCATTATACATATATAGCCAGAGAATTTATTAAAATCTTAAACTATTAAGCCCCCTCCCCCCTTCCAATGGTCAGACGAAATATCGTTCTGTCCATTTTATTGGTTTTCTGACAATTCTATGCGATAAATGCAGTTTTCTAATTGTTAACTTTGTTATCCAGCTGCCAAAAATTCATATCTTTGCTGACATAAGGGTGGAATTCAGCTAAATTTTTGAAATTACGATGGCTCACTTAAGCCAATCAGAAGTCTGTATTTTGGTAAACATATCTGATTTTGCGATATGGTAAAATAGTCTTTTGATTGGCCAAATTTGTCAATCGCAATTGCGAAATTTACCTAAATTCCCCACTAGAAAGAAGATTTATGAAAAGAAGATTTTTTCTGTTCATACGATAGATTAATGAGGAAGCTAACTTAAAACCAACTGATTTTACACTGTACTGATATTTTGTTTTTGTTTTAAAAATAGTTCATTAAAAAGGGAAACCTAAAATAAACTTTCTATTTGATTTGCAGCCCCCTCTTTTGCGTGGCCCAGGGCAACTGCCCCGCATGCCCATGCCTTTGTCAGGCTTTGAGAAAAGCTGAGAAATCCATGCATTGGCTATTAACTGATTAAATTTAATACAAAGGCTCTTTTCTTAGCCTTACGTGTTAAAAGTGTTGGTAAAGAAAGTGCAGAAATAATAAAGAATTTTAATGAAATCAAAACATCAGTACTCATGTAACGGGTTTTGAATTCTGTGCTATTATTTGTTAGGAAGATGTAGAGGGAATCACTAAAGATAGATTTTATTCTGCATTCAATTCAACGTTGTGGTATTAAGAGATTACGGATTATATTAATGATTTTTATTAACTGAGAAAAGGATTAAATAATAATTTACTTTTTAAATGCCAGGAAATATGTTATGCATAGTTGAGCATGACAAGAACAAGTATGAAATGTATTAGAAACAATATTGAAACGTTTATATGATGCGATCTTAAACTTTAAGGGCTCGTCTCTGAGTAGTTGAATGAGGGAATAAACTTCAGTTTTGTCCTCCCTCAAAGAAGGAATTTTTAGACATAGAATATGTATTTAAAAAATTTAAAAAAAATTTAAAAAAACCTAACTTTTAACAAGAGTGGAATTTATGGTAGGGGGCTAGCGGGACACATTTTTGAAACTTTTTAAAAATGAATACATTATATTGAATTCTTTTATGCTGTTGAGCCATTCAAAAATGTTCTCAAATTTTCAATGCGTTAATTTTTAAAAGTTTTAAAATTAAAAAAAAATCTTTTCTCTGATTTTTTATACAATGATTGAAAACATAATGCTCCAATATTGAAATTCACTTGGTTATTTTAAGTAAAAATGTCCTTAATTTCATTTGTCTATAGTATTTTTTGTTATTAGTATTTTTTTAAAAAAATTCTAAAGTTAACATTTTCAGTTCATTTTTTTAACATTTTTGTTCAATAAAATTCTAAAATAAAATAGAAAAATCTGTGTTTGCAGATTTTCTTGAAACAATTGAACGGTAAAAAAAGAAAATAATGAATTATAAGCATTTTACGTTTAATTTACTTATTTTTAGTAAGGTTTTAATATGCATAGTTTTATTGTTGGAAAAAAAATTATCACACTATTAACAATAAATTTTAATAAAATGAAATATATTGCATTTCTGGATTACGAATTGTGCTACAATATAAGCATAAAATGTGTGTGGTGCAAAATGTAACTAATTTATATAATATTGAAAATACTTAATATTTGAAACTCTCTCATTTGTAATTATATTAAAATCATTTACTGGCAACGCTATGATTTTCTAATAACTATGGAGAGTCAGTAAGTTATAACTTCAAAGCATCGTCTTAACTACAATAAATGGAGATAAATATTTAAAAAAAAATATTGAGCTACATTTCACAGATGTTGAACACTTCACAATAATACATTAAGGGACTATGAACTGAATAGTTATTAACTGTTTCCAAATAATATGAAAAAGCACTACTACAGACTATTTTCAAGAACCTTAGTTTGAAAGTTCCTACATAGATGGCGTAGCGCAAAGAGAGGTGATCTTAGTTTTCGGGGGATCTATGAGAACGCGCAAAATAAGCGCTCATTGAGTTTGTTTTCTCCAACAGTTCGTTCCTGTTTTTCCCTTGTAATTATTACTTAAAGATCACTCATTTCTTGCTGGAGAGATTTAAAGAGTTGGAGGAAAAAGAAGAATTCTGGTAAGTGAATCACTTATCATACAGGAAAAAACTTTAAATAGGATTTTTAATAATTTTTGAATTAAAGTATCAAATAAATATATTACGAAACTTTTAGAAAAGCTTGTTTTGAAGGAAATTTATTTGCTATGCACTAAATAAAGATTGCGAAGCATATCAAATGATTTACAATAAATTTAGTTTAGTAATTTAAAGATTATTAATTAAATTTGCATATTTTTTAAACAAAATATTTGTATTTTTTCAATTGTAAAAAATTCTTGTTGGAAAGTTTTAGTAAATAGTTTTAATTCCCATCTTAGAAAAGTGTTTCAAGCAGCATTTTTTTCAAAAAAATTAAGGAAATCCTCTTAATAATTAAACCTTTCAATTTGGTCATGTTAATTGAGATATTTATATAAAATTTGAAAATTTGAAGTTTTCAATATAACTAGTAATTAGTTAATAGTAATAGTTATAGTAATAGTACTAGTAATTAGTTAATATATCACTAGTAATTAGTTTCTAATACTGAATTAATACTCATAGTCGTTAAATATAAGCATCTTACTTAAATTTTTTAATTTTTTTAAACAAATTTTAAAAGATTGTTTTCGACGTCGTATAGTTGACAATAAATTTCAAATATGATTATTCTCTTACTACATAAACTAATTTACCTCCATGATTGAAGAATTGGCTAAAAGTTCAAAAATTTTCAAACAAATTTGCGAAAAGAAAACAATTATTGTGGTTCGAAAAGCAAACAGCAAACGATAAATAAAATGCTTTTTAAAGCGAGCAATGCTTGTTGCATATTGATTAGTAAAATATCATACTAAGGATAGAAACTGAAGTTTAAAATAAACATTACATTTTATAATTTACTCAGAAAATAATTGTTTTTACATATTCCACTGAGAAACAATTTTTTTTTGTGTTTGTAGATTTTTGAACAGATCTCAGATATTTTGGCGTTGCTAATTTCAAATAAGCAATCGGTTTCTCTATAGAAGTTGCAGTTTTTATGCAATTTAATAACATATTCCTAAACAAGATCTTTTAAAATTCGTTCTAGGGAATGCTAAGTGCTCAACTTCTCTAATACGTAGGGAGTAGTAGAAAGAAAGCAATAATACATTTCAGTTTATAATACAATACGTTAAGGCATACGCTTTTTGTCTTTAGCATGATTTTCAGAGGAGTAGACAAGTTTATATGTATGTACATAAATTTATGTATTCCTGATAAACTTGTACATTCAGCCGAGAAATCAATTAAACAAAAAATACTATTTTGAAAAATATCTGTATCTTTTGGCACAAAAGTAATTACAGATATTTGAAATTCATGCACCCTAACTTGGTCAAATAAAGTACTTGTATAAATACAAAAAAAAAATCCCTTTCCTTTTTTTCAATTTTAAAATTTATTTGTGCAAAATATTTGAAGCATGTATGCAGAAGCTTTTAGGTACTCCTTAAATTTCTCTACTCTCTCATTCGAACAATTTAAGTAGAAAGAAGAATATTTCGAAAACACAAACAAGTATTCTTGTAAGCTATTTCGAAATGCCATTTAAATACCATGATTAATTTACCATACATTTGTACTTTGCAATATTTATATTGTTGTTAAATTAACATTTTTAATAGTTTTGTAAGATAACTTCCTTTGAAAAGTTTATTACATAAAATATTTGTAAACCGAAGTTATCTAAATTTCATTTATATTTAGTTCAGGAAACTTTTTTAGTTCATAGAGTGGGGCTTAAAAGTATTTGTTTAAAGAAAAATATTTTTTCATGAAAATTTAGCCGTGCGTAAAATACAATGTACAATTCGTTGCATAGTACATTCAATGCATGCAATATATATTTTTAATGCAACGTATCCTTAAAAATATACTGAGAAAAAAAGTTTGGTCAAAACTGCCAGAATATGGTAAAATTTACAACGTGTTTCTCGCACAATGCGGGAACATCAAAAAGCTCGGTAATTTTTACAGAAGTGCTTTAGAAATTATTTTCTTAAAATGAATAGTAAAATGTGATTTATATTGTGAGATAAAATTTGGTAAACATATCATGATACTTTAGAGCAGAGCATAAAAATCATTTTTTTGAATAAAGAACATGATCATAGTAATCAGATTAATTAAAAATAACAGTCTGTTAACTTGCTACTAACGTGATTTTATCCCTGCTCTAGAGTCTTGTATGCTATTATCTATTTAGTTATCAGGGGTCTGTCCAGACATTTTGTGAAAGGTCCGTTTTTGTAAAATTGTGAAAAAAATTACTCGTAATTTGTGAACATAAAACAAACGTTAAGTCACATTCTTTCAACCAGGGTCCGGCTTTTGTGAATTTGTGCAAATAGGGTCCGGTTATTGTAAAAAAAACTTTTTCAAGGAGTTTTTAAATTGTTAAGAGATACGAGATTATGCTCAACACTGCAAAATTATAATTAAAAAAATAATTTTTAAATGATAAACAGCAATTGCTGCTACTAAATTAGAGATGCGACATACAGATATTTGGTATTAAGCCTATACTGCTAAACACAGAATATTTATTTCGAACGAATAAAGGAAGAAGCGTCTGCCCAAGACAAAACTTAGTTCGTTTACATCTGTCTTTCTTTCCTCCCCTTCCTGGGAAGTGTTTATTCGATTAACAAAACAATAATGAAGATAAACAAATTTGTGAAGGGTCCGATTAAAAGATTAATTATTTTGTGAAGGTTTCATTTTTAAGTTAAAATATTTTGTGAAGGGTCCGTTTTTATGAGAAGATATTTTGTGAAGGGTCCGTTAACGAACCCAAATTTCTTCTAAACAGGCCCCTGGTACTATACAGTTATTCCAAGCTTTTAATACTAATAATGAAATAAAAAATTGAAAAAAACTTAGTTAAATAATTTCTTATCTGTTGTAGCTTTACGAAAGAATCTCATTATTTTATTATTTTTTAAATATTGCAAAAATATTTTATAATAATATAAACTTTCATTTGTTGTCTTGTAACAATTCTTTTATACGATAGTAAATGAAATATTGTACGAAGTAAATGAAATCGTATTTTGCCCAGTTAATTCTGACTTAATTTGATTCACAGTATCCCCCTCAGAATTTTCAAAATAATTATCGTCTTACATTTATGGTCTGTAGGAAGATAATTGCTTCCTCTAGTATTTAACAAACTTTTGTTCGCACAAAGGAACGAGGGAACTAATTTTAAAGCATTATTTTAATTTAGAGGCAATTATTCAAAACATTTATCCAAAGTTTTCTAAGATTCATGCTCTATGTTTATGTACTCATCCGTTTCGGAGTATACGTCAGTGTAATTATCATGAATTGTTATGACAAATCGTGTTGTTATCTGTTCATGTTTATATAGTAATGATACTGTTTTAAAGTTCATTTTTCTCACAAATTATTTTCATAATTTTTCTAAGGAATTTTATTACAGAAAATATTTTAAGAAAATTTAATAAAACTTTATTATCATAGATTATTTTTAATATCATAAAAATTTTATAAGTGTATTTACTAATGTCTGACATTAAAAAACGTTATCTAGACTAGATGCTGAAATAATTTGAAATGCATATGTAGTGGATAGTTATCGCCTTAGACTAGTTTTAACTTTTTTACTTGTAGAATAAAATAATACAAACGACTTAAAAAAAAGTATGACAAATACATCTTACTTTCGTCTATGAATGTATTTTATTGTGAACGATATACAATTCAGAATTTTGGTTCATTAAAAAATGTCGTCGAAGGTACAGCATGTACTTTACGTGCAACATGTACCATTCCTTGCCCCTTAGATTATTAGAATATTGAATGTTACACTTTGGATAGCATTTGTGTATTTTTATTCTAGACTTGCTAGTTGTTTGAAGTTTAATATATTTATGCAATTTTAACTTGGCGTTAACGCAATTGTTAAATAACTAAAATAAATAAAATGAATTATAAATCTTATACCTGATAATATTTTATTGCAAAATGTATAGATTTATTTGAAACATAAAAATTTTTACACATTGTAAATAGAAAAGTTCATAGGGAAAAATTTTACTCTAACAGACGCTTCGTTATACTCATTCTAAACCAGAGGAGGCACAGCAAGCATTCAGTTTCCTGATTTCAATATGCTTAACAAAAAGAACTCATTTTAATTGAAAAGTTGGCATTTTATCTTTTAGAGAGTTTAAGATCTTTTTTATCTTATAGAGAATTTTCAGGTCATCAATATTTTATTAATTAATTTATTAATATTTTATTAAATTTATTTATTAATTCTTTTTCCATCATTATCACAGCCTGGTACAGTCTAGAGCTGTCCTAAATAGTCCTTATTGCTAAGTCAAACAGACACTAAGTTTCTCTATTTGTTAAGATGTATTATATAATTAATTATTTTATTAATTTTCATAATTTAATTTGTTTATATTTTAAAGCGAACTTTTATCTTACTAATTTTTAGATCAATATTTTTTTATCTAATAGAGAATTTACCTACTTTTATATTTCAAAATTTAAGTATTATAGTGTTTTATATTTCGGTTAAATGTTTACAAAGTACTAAGCAATTAAATAGAAAAAAAATACTGAAGCACTGGAGGGGAGAATCGAATCTGAAATTGTCGCTAGCACAACAGATCACTTTATTGTTACAGGTACCAAATACATATAGAAATGCCAAATTTTTTCACTAGGTGGCGTAAATATTGACATTGGTCCGAGATAAATACGGTTCAAGGTACTATGCTCTTTCCCGTAATATATTTCGTTAACTAAAATGCCATTTCCATTCTGTTGCAATTTACATCGTCCAATATTATTTCCATTGCAATTCAATTTTTTTAAGATTATTTTTATTCAGTCCATTGTTAACAATGTACTATTTTTAGAAGTTTTGAAACAAATTAAATAATGTTAATTATGAAAAATTGCAATATAATATACACCGAAGAGCCATTACATAATGACCACCCTCGATCTATAACAATGGGCTCGCCCATGTTTTCATGGTTTCTCGCCCAGGAAAATGTTTTCATGGGGCACATTAAGACTCATAATCCTCATAGAACAATCCCTGACGTCTGTAAGCTATTTGAACATAGTTGCAGACCAGGTTCACCCATTTATGGCAACAGTTTTTCCTGCGGGGGATGGTGTTTACCAACAGGATAATGCACCATGTCATAAGGGTCGAATCGTCATGGAGGAACATTCCAGTGACTTTCAGGTCATGTCTTGGCCCCCAAATTCACTTGACCTTAATCTAATAGAGCATTTGTGGTCCTACTTGGAAAACCAAATTCGTGCTGCCACGCTACCCCCTCGCAATGTGAGGGAATTGCAGGACCAGTTGGTGAGCGCTTGGTACCAGATACCTCAGACTACCTATCAGCTCCTTGTGGAATCAATGCCGCGGCAGGTGCTAGCAGTTTTGAGGGCTAAAGGTGCTCCTACATATTATTAACAGGGTGGTCATAATGTAATGGCTCTTCGGTGTATATTTACGGTTTATTTCATTTCATTTAAATAAAACAAATATGAAATATATAATTTCTGTCTAATAGTTTGAGTATTTGATTTATATTTAAATCTAATGTATTATACTTTGAATTATTGTTTTGTATTTTGAGCTGTTACGCACTGAGCTATTATCTTTGACTTTGAACTATTATCTGATACTTTGAGCTGTTGTCTTATAAATTGAATTTTTTCTTTAATAATTAAATTATTTAAACCATTGTCAGCCGCTTCACAAATATAAACGAAAAAAGATGATTCCACACAATCTAAACGGTTACAAAAATAATGACTCACGGAACATTTATATTATTTAAAGAGTATAAAATTATTTTATAAAGATTTAAAAAACGTTAATTTATTTTCTGAAATGTGAGTTTTTCTTTAACAGCTATTAAAATCGACAAAACCGCATTCAAATTCGTCATCAAGCAAATTTCTAATTTATGTCGTAAAGTTATAAGACAGTTAAGAAGATTATCAGCAGCAAAGTGTTCCATTTTATTCCAGATTCATTGAAATTCTGTCGATAATTTGACAGGAAATAGATCTTTGAAATAGAAAATTAATTAATATCCTGTACTGAGTACTGAGTCTTAGTACTGAGTGAAAACTGTTGAAGTTGAACTTTTATTTCAGATTTGTGTGATGATTACTGCAAGGACGCAGGTGTTGATTAATTTGTTTCGATACATTTTCTAACAGCAGAACTTATTGGAAATTCAGTTCTCTTAATATAAGAATTCCGTGATGTAAGAACAGTATGATAATAAATTTGATTACTTTTCTGTTTTAGAATTTTTCTAGTGGTGTAACTGAGATTTAAAAAAATTTGTAATCGCATAAAAAAGTTCTGTACAATTACACTCGTAATTACTTATTCACTGGTAATACTCAGTGCGAATTTTTACATTTAGATTTTGAATTTATATCAGGAGTTAATATCTTACAAAGTGATGTATTACTGCTTAAATTTATAAAAAATTATAAATTAAAATTTGTTATGATTTATATTGCAATAACTTATAATTTAATTGGACTACCAATGTTTTTTTTTTTTTGTTGTCTAAAGCGAAAACGATTACAAATACCAGAATTTTATTTGTATAATCATGTTATTTCAAATTGTGTGCACTGCTTAATAAATCCTAAACTTAAAATGCTTAATTTTTATTTTACTTATTATAAAAGATTATAACTTATTATAAATAATATTACAGATGTTCAAATAGAATATTTCATGCATACAATAAATAAGGAGACATAACATATTTAAAATCAAATACACAGTGTATTTTTTTGCTAAGCACAGTAATTTTCGAATATGGCTTTTACATATTTCAAATACTTTGCAGAGGTGGCAATATCTAATAAAAAATTGGCACATTTTATACTTGTTTAAATTATGCTGTATATTATTACAGAAAAGAAAATAATAATTAGAAATTCTACTCTCTCAGAAATATAACTCTCACTTTTGATAATTTAGTAAGCCTTGAGCCATTCTTCGTTAATTTTGAGAATTATTCCATTATGAAATCACGTGATTCGTGACGAAATGGTAACTTTCGAAAATTACGAAAATGTTTCCTCAACTCGAAATCTCATCTTAAGGCATTGTGGGAATGATTGATGCACAATGATTATTAGAAAAGTTAACTTTATTATTAGGTTTTTATTCCTTCATTAAAAAAAAATCAAAGTACGAAATATTTTTTTACTAGTGACGCAATTAGTTTTCTCGTACAAGTAGCTATTTTGTCACTTTGATGAAATGTTCACTCGGAGCATATGTAAAGAAACGGTTTCGTTAAAAACGAAGAAAGTTTCGTAATTTGAAATTTATAGAAAATTTAAATTTTGTATTGAAAATTTAAAATTATTTTGAAGCTAAGAAATCAATTTTTTTACATCTAACTTACTTGATACATGAATAAAACAAAATAAATAGGAACAAATGCATGCAAAAGGATTTATATAGTGTTAGAGTTTAAAGAGCCGCATATAGTTAAAAAAAATTCAAATTAAAAAAATAATAAGAAGTTAAAAAAAATATTCTTAAAAAATTTTAAATTTCCAAAAGTTATATTTATAAAGGGAACTTGCTTCTCTGACTCTAAGGTGCTTGTAGAATGTAAATTATCACTTTGAAAATGTAGACAAACATTCATGTGATAGATTATTTAGAGCATGTGTAAAAAAGAAAAATAAATTGTTTGACTTTAAATAAAACTAAATCTAATACATACTTAATAATTGTCCAGACTGATTTAACAGTGTACAAGTGACCCATGTCTAAATATTTGAAACTCAATCGTTTGCGTCCAAAATGTTCTAATGTCAAAGATAGTTTGAAAAATGTGTATTACATTGTATAAAACGTTTGGAAAACGAATTTGACTGATGAAAAAAAAAAGAATATCATTTTCAGTAAGAAAATTTGATAACAAATAGATATTTTGGTGTCGTATTTTGAGGTTGTGTGGCAAAAAAACGTGAAGAAGAAATTTATTATCCACCAGATGGCAAGGCGTTCAAGTGATAGAGGTTTAAATGTAGGGCAATAACAATATTGAAGATCAATAAATTATGATTTTTTCCAGTTATTTAATGTATTGCAATATTATGAAAGTATGAGAGTTGGTAAATATCACTTTGTTGCATACCACAAATATATTGTATACGATACAAGTTATTCAAATGTTATCGAATGTTAAAAATAGTTATATAAATAGTTATATAAATAGTTTAGCTTATGTTGACTAGTAGTAAAGTATTTATGGTTTTTTGTTGAGATTTTCTTATGTTCAGCTTACAAAGATCTATTTTCTATTTAACACTCTTGAAGATTTAATCTAAATGAGTAAAATACTTCTTTTAAAATTTTTTATATTTAATCCAATAGATTCATAGTCTTCTGTTAAGAATCAACTTATTAGTTTTACCATATACTTATTAAAATCGCACTCTGCTTGTGAATAAGGTTAAAACCAGTCTCTAGTTTAAGATAAATTTTTTTTTTTTAAAAAATGTACATATACATTGTTTGTATTTAATAGTTCAATGAGAAAAAAAGTATGGCATAAAATACCAGAATATGGCAAAATTTATTGTATTTCTGTCACTATGGGAACAACAAAAAGCTCGGTAATTTTTATCAATGGGCTGTCACGTTTTTGAAGAAATTTACAATAAAATATAGTTTTATAATGTGTAGTAAAATTTGGTAATTTTAACACGATGCCTTTGAGCATGACATATAAACCATATTTTCGGTTAAATTTACTTATTATTTTTTTATTGCTTACTAAATATGTGGCAATATGAACTGTAATTTTGAAAACCAGCATTTCCGGTAAACCGTTAACACACGAATGGAAAAGTTACCAAATGACTTGTTTAAATGCAGTATATTTTTGTTTTGGCAATTAAACTTATGTTATTATTGTTTTGTTTTTTTTTTACCAGAAACGCCATTACCATACACTGCGGTAATTTTGCCAGACTTTTTTCTCCGTCTTCATATAAGAAAAATTTTTATCATATTTTTTGAAAAAAGGAAAGAATTTAAAAAATCTATTAATCATTCTGTAGTTTTATCTTGAATAAATTAGAGCTATATTGGGGTATCAGTTTTCCAAATATCCCCTTTTACTAGCAGAAAAAAAGTAATCTAGCTAAACAATACAAATTAGAATGTTATGCTAGAAACAATCAAAAACAGAAAAAAACTTTTATGATTGAGAAAAAAATGTTGCATCTAAAATTATATCCATACTTTATGATAAACCAAGACCGAAAATTGCGAGGAAAATTTAATGAGCAAGTATATCATTACCAATTTTAATGATATAGTTAGATTTCAAATTTAAATGAAATTTTGAAAAGTATATTACAACCATTTCAACGTACAGTCTGTCTCAAAAATATAGGTGCATGCATCATTTTGCTTTTATTTAGGAAAATATTCCAAATATTTTATTCTACATTTTAAAGAACACTGTTACTTTGTCACACTGATTTGAGAGAAATGTATAATATTTTTTTTGCAGAACAAAATACCTATTTATAAAAAATTTTATCCCCATATTATAGTAACTAAAAAATTTAAGGGAAGAATATTTTAATTGATTTAATATTTAAAAAATTTAAGGGAGAAATGATTTTCATTGAAAGCTTTAGGCTATTTAAGTTTGTAAGTCACATTCAGTCAAAAAAATATTACCTCATTTTTCTCTAAACCATTTATAATAAATACCGCAATGTATCATTTTTATAGAACTAAAATTTGGACAAAGTGAAAAATTTTAACCTTTTTTTTCTTTCTAAAACCCTGTTTTTGTTCAGTTTTAAATGTGAGTTTGTGCTCCATCTTGATAGAAAGTTTTAATAAAATTTTTCATGAAATCTATAAAAGATATTAGATTGTTTCTCATAATGAATTTGTACTTTACTGATTGTAATATCTTATTATTAAATGTTGAATTTTTTTGCCCAGTACAACCTCAAGTTATCACGAATCCACTACCTTGCTGACTATTGAAACATACTTTTTGTTTGCTTCTTGTATAGCTCCAGTTATGTTGATTACCATGAGGATCAGCTAAATTAATTTTTTTTTTCTCATCCTCATTGATAAACATTTCATCTAACCTCTCATGATTATTTAGCCCATTGCAGTAATATTGCTTTGTCTAGCATTTTATAGAAGGAAGAAAAAAAAAATTTCAAAATTGTTCGCGCAATTGTTCTGTGCTGAGTGCTCTTAACTCTAGAATTTGATGCAGTTTGTTCTGGTTCCATGATTTGTTCTGGTTCTGGTTTAGTTTTGATTCCATTATGAAACCTGAAGATTTTTCTTGTTTACCAACCAATCACTTTCCTATAGTAATCTAAAAATATTTCTTGAATATCTGAATAATATAGAATATAAATGAATAAGAATTTTAATACTCAGAATTTAGAAATTTTATCAGAATAATCAGAATTATTTCCGATCTTTCTTAGGCACAAAATTTTATTTCCTTCAGAAAAATTTTACCTCTTGCCATTATCACACCGTCCAAAAAATAAAAGATTTCATAATAAGTACGTACTTCTAATATACCAAAAAGAAGGAAGCGATAGTTGTTAAATACATACAAGGGCAGTTTGATTTAAAAATTCGTCTTCAAATTTAAGTATGAAATTGAAGTAACAGAAAATATTTGTTCTAAAATGCTTATTAATATATTCAATTGTTTATTTGAACAGAACAGATTATATCTACTAACATCTACCTCTACTAACTTATTTTTCAAAAATATATACCGAAACTGTTATACAAATTTACTTAACTCTTTTCAAAATATTTGTGAAATTAACTAGATAAATATTTGATGGAAAATTACAAATGAACAATATTTACAAATGAGCAAAATAATTTGATTCTTTTCTATACATTTGGGACAGACCCTCGTAAAAGAAAAATATACAATGCGTTTAGACTAAACTTGTGTTTAGACTAGAAAAAAGTTAATCAAAAAATCATAATAGTTAATGCAAAATAGTTAGGGATCAATAGGTAAATACTTACGACTGTTTAGCATTAATGTGTATGCATTAAAGAGAGTATCGAAAAATTATTACACATAAAAGCTTCTAAAATTAGAAATATATAAAATAGGAAATAGCTGGGAAAAATGACCTACACATCGAACTTGGATGTGTTCATGATATAAATCAAACATAATTGAAATATAGTTTCGATGTGATTGATAATACAAACAGATTAATGGTTTTTAGAATAAAGCTATATTAATCATTACCCAAGATACATTTACCTTAAGAGCTAAATAGGAAATCGTATCGAACTAAGCAATTCTGTATGTCCTAGTCACATTTGGTTCTTTTTATAGACGTTAATATTTATAAACATTTATGGATACTTTTATAAAAAATAAATTAAGGTTATATATTGGCCGTTGGTGTGAATTACTTTGACATAAAAAAATGGAAGTAAAAAAGACTATTTAAAACGATAATTTGTAACATTTGAAAACGTTATTGATGTAAATATGCAATTTTTTAAAACATATTTTCATTGATTGTTTGATAAAATCTTTAATTAATATCATCTTTGATTGATTAACATATTTCTTTTTAATCTCAAAGTATTGCTACACTATCAAAATATTAAGTAATATTTTAAAAAATCCTTGTTTCCTCTTTTTATTTCGCATTGTTACTGTTTGGGGATACCCATCTTCAATACATAGATTTTTTTCGGGTTCAATAAATAAAATTTTTATTCAAGTTTTTTAAGAAATCATTTTTTATAATGCTTTTTTCGATGAAAATTGATTATTATATTATTAAAAAGTATTACTTTAGTATGAGAATAACATTTACTTCTTAACGAAAAATTTCTTACACGATCAAAAATTACGTTTTCGATAAGTGAAGTCATGTTTTTATTTTGGTTTGTCTACGATTATAATAAAAAAATTATGATCATGAGTATGAGGATATCTTTATTTCTATTTGAATGAAATTTTTTGCTTAGAAACAAAGGATAGAACGTTTTTGTTAGTTGTAATTTTTTTGTTATGTTTCATTTTTGTGCATTTTGGCAGTAATTAAGATGCTAATTATAAAAGATGCAAATTAAACACTCAATCATTTTGAATAATATTTTTGTTATTATGCAGGATAATGATTTTAAAACGCGTTACCAGTTAAATCTTCTTCGTAGATTATCTTCATCTTTGGAAATCAACGTAAATATATTTTTTAATCGAATTTTTTTATGAACTTCTAGACTATGTATTTCAGTTACACCCTTTTTCTAAAACACGGATTCAATGGAAGCAAAAAAAGTACACATTTAGTATAAATTATAAATTTGCTCCAAAATGTTTCCAACAATTAATCATTTTTAGTAAACATAACAGTAATCTTCGTTATTATATATTAATTATTAAAAAATAATAGTTAGCTAATAAAAACATGTGAGGCTAAAATACTCCTGAAATCCCTATTCTCTTTATAATAGAAGATTACTTTAAGAAAGAAATTTGTTTCACTTTTAAAAAGTTAAATGTGTTCAATCATTATTTTTCATTTTTATTCCAGCACATAGAGTGATTGATTGTAAGGAATTTAAAGAACTTTGCAAGATTGCTTTCACATTGTTTAGTTTTCTTTCAAAACATTTAAAAAAACCTATTCAAAAGCTCTTTTGTAGATAAAACATTACAAAAATAAATCTTTGCTTTGATAATACAACTTGGCAATTCCATCATAATAGATTAACAATTATAGATTAAAAAAGCAGTTGAAAATTATTCAAGCACTGCTGCATCATCTTATATGTATATTTAGGAACCGTATATATATATATATATATATATATA